>NW_023425529.1:175244211-175666711 GCF_014108245.1 Pipistrellus kuhlii | reverse complement strand
TGGCCCACAAATATCTAATATAAGTAAAGGAAACTCTGCTGTATTTTACTCCACAATGGGATTATTTTAGTAGTGAAATTCAACCTTCCAACGTGAGGATAGAAGAAACCTGTTATGACATATGTTTTACAAACTCTTTCAAACTGTTTTCCTAACATTTGAATTTTGGCAACGTTTTTTGCTACATTCTGCCCAACATATTTTTCCCCAACTTAAAATGAGACACATAATTTCAAGAAATCTTTAATTTTAAGTATTTCATTTTTTTCTTCTTTTTTTATACTAAATAGAAAACCAGTCATTGAAATTAATGAAAGAAAACATTGTTGTGTGTTGTTTTATTCAAGAAAATAAGACCAGCTACTAAAGCAATATTGTATAAATGTGAATATGTACTATTGGATACTAAATAGAATATCTAAATTTTTTGAGAAAGAATTATGACCTTTTGGTTCTAATTTTGTCCTATATTTTCAATGGTTAACATACCAAGTCTATGAAAGCTGATAACCTATAAATAAAACAAGGATTTCTATTGGATGCCTAAGCACACACATGCATTGATATGTTTAAACTTAAATATTCGATGAATTCAATTATCAAACTTTTGGTTAATACCTAGTTAATACTCATTTTAAATATAAATAATTATCCCACTGGTATGTAGAGTTTAAACTAGATAATGCTTTAAAGTGCCAGGAGCAGAATGACTTCTGTTTCAAGAAAACATTAGGTTGCTCAATGGAAATCCAGTGAAGTGAAGGCTCTCTATAGATAAGTCTCCAGTTTATGTACAACAGATGCTATTTCATTCCTGCTGGACACAATAGCAGTGAAAATTTTTCAGTTCCCTACACTTTGGACAAATGCATCAGCAATAAAAACATTACCAGTGAAAACAGCACACTTTTTTTTTTCAAATGCACTTACCAAAATGGACCATATGTTTGGCCATAAAACAAGTCTCAATAAATTTTCTAAAATCCAATTACTCACAATATGTTCTCCCACCATAATGGAATTAAGTTAGAAATCAATAGACAAAAGAAAAAAAAAACTTTTTGAATACCTATGCAAATATTCTTAACAAATTTTCAGCTAATTGAATTCAATGAAGTATAAAGGTAATATCTAATTACAAAGTATGGTTTAGCAAAGAAATGCAAACCTGTTTAATGTTTAAAAATCACCCTATGAAAAATGCCATTATTAACAGACTAAAAAAGAAAAAGAAAAACTTTATGTGAACTAAAAGCAAACTATTCAGAAAAATATTACTTTCAACATCGTTTCCTGATTTTAAAAATAAATAAATAAATAAATAAATAAATAATCCGCTATATTATCAAGAAACTAGAAAAAGAGCAAGGTGGGTTTCTCAACATTATCAACATTTTTGTTGATAAATATCACATAATTATCTGTGTGGGAAACTGTCCTGTGCATTGTAATATGTTTTGCAGCTAGGAGCTCCACTCTGTCCTATTTGTGATGGCCAAAGTATCTACAAAAATCTCCAAATTTCCCTGGGGAACAAAGTCATTCTCATTTGAGAACATGAAATAGAGGAAACTTCCTTAAACTGATATAAGGCATCAACAATAAAACCTTGCAGCTTATATCATAATTAACAGTGGAAAACCAAATGCTTTTTCCCTTAGACCCATGGCAAGGCAAGAATGTCTACTTTCAGCAATGTTATTCAACATTGCAATGCGGATTACAGCCTGTAGAATGAGGCAACAGAATAATAAAAAGCATTTAAATGGAAAAGCAGAACAAAATTTTCTTTATTCATGTACAGCATGATAACCTAGATAAAAAATCTTGGAGATCTTTAAAGAACCTACTAGAACTAATTGTGAGTTTTGCAAGTTTGCAGGATACTAATATAAAAATAAATGTGTTTTATACAATAGCAATAAATACTTAGAAATTAAAATTTTCAATTTAAAATGGAATAAAACATATACTTAGAAATAGCCCTGACAAAAATGTGCAAGAAGACTATTATAGTTGAAGGTACAAAACACTAATAAAATAAATTAAAAAGTCAATAAAAGAAGAGACACATAGTGTTCCTGGAACAGAAAACTCATTATTGATATATTAATTCTCTTCCAATTGATCTACCAAATTTATCAAAATTCCAATAGGGTTGTTTTTTTTTTGTAGAAATGAACAAGCTGCTTCTAAAATTTACATGGAAATTTCATGGTCTTAGATTATCCAAACCAACTTAAAAATGAAGAACCAAATTGAAATATTGATAATACTTGGTTTCAAAACTTCTGTGAAGATACAATAAAATCTCTCACAACTCAATAATAAAGAATCCAACAACCCAGTTTTCTAAAATGGACATGCAATTTGAATAGACACGTCATCAAAGAAATACTGATAAATAAGCACAGGAAAAGATGCTCAACATTAATAATCATCAGGAAAATGCAAATGAGGCATGATTACACATCTATTAGAATGGCTAAAATGAAAAAAAAAAAAACTAATCTTGTTAAGTGTTTGCATGCATGTGTAACAATAAAAATTCTCAGAAACTTCTGGTGGAAATATAAAATGGCACACCCACTTTAGAAAACAGTTTGGAAGTTCCTGGAAAAGTTAAAAATATGTCTATCAACCGGCCCTGCCATTCACTCCTAAGTTTTTATCCAAGGAAATGAAATAATACATGCATACCAAGACTTGAACATGACTATTCATTGCAGCTTTATTTGTAATAGTCAAATAACTTTGTCCTAATGTTATGGTCCCAACTGTCCATTAACAAGTGATGGGTAAAGAAATCATGGTGTATCCCTACAGTGTAACACTACTCAGCAATAAAAAGGAATGGACTACTACAGCTTAATATCTGGTATTGGGATCCCTCAACATGACAATGCGGTATCATCTCACACCTGTCAGAATGGCAAGGATCCTGGTGAGGATGCGGAGAAAAAGGAAGTCTCATGCACTGCTGGTGGGAATGCAGACTGGTGCAGCCACTGTGGAGAATAGTATGGAGTTTCCTCAAAAACTAAAAATAGAACTCCCATTTGACCCAGTGATCCCAATTCTAGGAATATATCCCAAGGAACTAGAAACTAGAAAGGACATATGCACCCCTATGTTCATAGTAGCACAATTCACCACAGCTAAGATTTGGAAACAGCCTAAGTGCCCATCAGCAGATGAGTGGATTAAAAAACAGTGGTACATCTACACAATAGCATATTACATTGCTATAAAAAGGAAGGAACTCCTACCATTTGCAACAGCATGGATGGACCTGGAGGGCACTATGCTAAGTGAAATAAGTCAGTCAGAGAAAGATAAATATCACATGATCTCACTCATTTGTGGAATATAATGAACAACATAAATTGATGAACAAAAACAGATCCAGCAACAGAGAAGCATCGATCTGACCCTTAAACCTCAAGAAAAGGCAGGGGAGGGTGGGGCTAAGGGGGAGAGATCAATCAAAGGACTTGTATGCATACATATAAGCCTAACCAATGGACAGATACAGGGGAGGGGGGTTGGGGATATGAGCGGGGGGCGGGGGGAGGGAGAGGGAACACAGGGGGGAAAAGAACACTTATGTAAAACCTTAATCAATAAAGAAAAGGAATGAACTATTGATACATGCAACAATATGAGTGAATCTCAGATACTTAGACTAAGTGAAAGGAAATACATACATAGTATTTCATGTAAATAAATGTCCAGAACTGTAAACTAATCTGCAGTGAGAGAAAATAGATCAGTGCTTGCTTGGGGTGGAGGGAGGGAAAGGACCAAAAAGAAGGATGGCAAGGAGGCACAGGAGATTTGGAAGTGATTGAGGTGTTCACTATTTTGACTGTAGTGAAGTGTAAATATCTGTCAAAACCAATCATACCATACACTTTCAATAAGAGCAGTTTATTGTGTCCCAATTAAATCTCAATAGAGGTATTAAAATACATATGGGAAATAAAAAAAATAAAACTAAATTTGGAAAACTGAGAGATGAATTTAAAAATAAAAATAAAGAAACTAGCAAGAGGACTCAGAACTAGAAAACAACAGTAAGATGAGAGAATCACAAAGCAAAGCCTTTCTTTGCAACTTTAAGGGATAGAACTGGGATGTAGAGTGCCGGTCAGGGGGAGGGGAGGACTTTTACTGCACCTGGCTGGACCAGGTTTCATCAAAGAAATATAGGAGGAGGGATTATACAAAAAATCACACAGAGAAGCATAGCTGTGACATTTTGTAAGTTTTATTTCTTCTATACCACCTATTTAATCAATTGTTTATTATAGGAACGATCTTTTTTGTGACGAAGAGCAACAAAATAATTTAAAATTGAATAGCAATGAAAACCATAATAGTGGTTACCTGGAATTTGCTGAGTGACTAATTACATTAGGATATCTAATATCCATTAGTCCTTTTTATTATTATTATTGATTTCAGAGAGGAAGGGAGAGAGAGATAGAATCATCAATGATGAGAGAGAATAATTGATCAGCTGCTTTCTGCAAACACACACACCCATCCTCACTCCCCCTCCCCCCAGAAACTCATATAACACCCCGGGCAGTTGGAGAGAGAATGGAGCCAGCAACCTGGGCATGTGTCCTGATCAGGAATCGAACCTTGACTTCCTGGTTCATAGGTCAATACTCAACCACTGAGCTACACCAGCTGGGCTAATACCCACTAGACTTCACATGTATCATGTTCCTAGCTAAAATCAGTCCCTGTGCCTAGATTTCAAGGTCTCTCTCCTAAACAAAAAAATCCACTAAAGCATTTCTCCGCTCTTTTCTCTCCAAAATCTTTTTTCTGCCTTTGGGAAGATACCACACTGAATTTTTTTTTTTTAATTGGAAACTGTTATTCCCCCATCTTAATGAAAGTTTTTCCTGGCCCCAGACAGGTACCCTCCCATTGGCTTGCTTTGCTTTGCAATGAAACTTCAAAAGAATTGACCCATGTCTTCAATTCCTTTCCTCAAATTCTCTTTCAAACCTTGTTGACATGACTCTGTCCATATGATTCTCTGTCATTATCAACAGTGATTTCCACATGGTTAAATCCAATGGCCAGTTTTTTTTCCTCTTATTTGCTATGTTCTTGACATTGTTAAATATTTAGAAAATTATCTCAATATTTATCTTTGTACTCATATTTTGTAAGGCCTTTATGAGAAAATAAGCTCTGAGATTTGTTTGGAGTCAGGCAATTGAAGGATGAAAAATAAATAAGAGTGATTAAAGATTTGGGTAGTAATCTTTCTAATAATAAGATAAAGCATAAAGCCTTATTTTGTTTAAAGAAGAGAATATTAAGGCAGAAACTGCTTAAAAAGTGTCTAGATATCTAAAAAGACATTTATAAATGTATGTAAATAGGGTTCTGTTATTTTTCTCAGTCCAATATAAATGGAAACAAGGCTGAATTTATTTAGGGATATAATATTTATGACGAGAATCTAGCTAAGAAGAATTAGCAAAATATTGACATTTATTGAGCACTTATTATATACTTGAAGCAGGACTAGAGGCAGAGATAGAGATATATATGTTATTTTAGGAAAGAACTTACATCAATTCTTATTCCATTCTGCTATTATGTTGCCTTAGGGAAATATTATAAATATAAATTTATAAATATTTGTGTATATAAAGTTAATCCTGCTTTCCAATCTGTGTATTATGTGAAATTCTCCCTATTCTTAAAAAGGAATCTAAAAGAGAGTTTTATTAGTCTTCCCAATTTCACACAGCAATTAAATGGGAGCCAAGAAAGACAGGGAGGAAAAAAGCATGAAATTTAGTTAGAAAATCTGGATTCCAATGTCTAGTTGGCCACTTTCTATCATTTCATTGGGAGAAAATTACTTCCACAGATTTCTAATACTTTATCTGTAAAATAAGAATACACACAGAGATTACTGGAAAAATTTAATGGCATAGTTTCAGTGGAGACATTTTGAATATAAAGATGAATAACCTCAAATAATTCATGAAAGTATGGGCTTCCTTCTTGCCATATGGTTGATGGTTAAATTAGTCTAAATACTCGTTTTTAATGAGCAATATTTTGATATAAACTTTAAAAAATTGCTTCTGCCTACAACTTTATTTGACTGCTTCTCACCTTCAAATTCGCGCACAATATATCATTCTTGACACTTACCATGCTTGATATTATTTTTGAGAGGTTTTAGTTTCCTAATAAGAAAAGAAATAGCAAGTATAATATCGTGCTTCTTTGAGTTATCACCTACCCGATATTCTCAGGAAGCACTGAAACGATATCCATTCCTTGTGGCATCCAAGTATCTGTCAGCCCTTATAAAACTTAGAGCCAACTGAGAAGAGTCATGAATCATGAAAACAACTTACAATTTCAGAGACCTCTCATAAGGGATCTTAGGGCTAATAGGTTTAATATTTCTTGTGCCTCTTCATATATTACTCATTCACTGTATTGAAATTATCCCTCCTTCCTCTCATTATTGGAAATCTCTAGAAAAGTGCAAACCACACATAGATCCAATAATCAGATTGACCTAATCCCGGGGGTTGGGGGATGCTTTCGTCCTACAGAGCAGAAGAATCCATTGACTTGTAAGTAAAACAGAAGTGAGACATTACTGTGCAATTTCAACCGAGTAAGATAATTAAACTCAGAGATGCCGCTTCCTGTTTCCCTGGTATAAACAAAGAGGCCACTCCGCTGGCCTCTCCTCAACCTGATGTCCCAGGGCCACCGCCCTCCTCCCTTCCCCCCCTCCGCTCTCCCCAAGGAGAACCTTGGGTCATGAGAGAATGCGAATGGGTACAACTTTTCTAAAACTTTTGCGCTTCCCCTGCGCTTCTATCTGTGTCATCTTATGCTAAGACAAGCGAGCGTCTATTATTAATTGATGCCCTAATTAAAGCCACACTTGCTGTTTCCATTAGCTTATTCCCTACATTCTCCCGGGCTGCCTGTCTGGTTTTAATCAAAACCAAATGGTAGTCCAAGTTCCCAGCCTGGAGCAGCTAGGAGGAAGTCATTCAGTGGAGGCTCAGGCAAGCAGAAAAGATAAACAGATGAGAGTTCGCAAAAAATCTGTGTCGGACGGAGGACGCAGATCCGTGAGCTGCTCTGGAGACGTGATTCAGGGACTCTGTCAGGCTGGAGGGAAGCAGTTGCAAGTGGTTCATGTCAGCAGGGCTGTAATAGGATCAAGATGGAGTCTGTCTTCTGCCCTGCTAGCCCTGAGTTTGTGTAACGGGAGGACTCTGAGTTAGAGGGAAGGCAGGCTGCATGGGCCAGGACACAAACTGCTTGAAGGCTGTGCAAGAATTCTGGGGTCTTTGGAGCAAACATACCCTTCCTTTCCTGGATCCTGGAGAATTTCACTCCCAGGCCATCTCAGGTATAGAGTCTGCAAGGCCTCAGCGTTTTCAAGCATGAGAAGGGGAGAAGAGGATTTCACCTTTGGAAGCATTACGGTATGCACACTACATTTCCGTCTCTTGCTCTCTCCAAAGATCTTTTGAAAGGAGAGCTGCAGAGGTATTTGGGCGAAGTTGTGTCTATACATTTCATAGACTGGAAAAGCTGTAGGGGAGGGCGGGAGCTGTATTTTCTTTTTTTCTCCTTCCCTGCCCCCCCCCCCCCCCCTCATAAGCAAGGCGGGCTAGAAGAAAAAAAAAAACAAAAACAAAAAAAAACCTCTAGGACTTTATGACTCTCCAGCTAATCACCTCAAGAGCTTTGACAAACTCACTTCAGTTCTGTGTAAAATCAGAACTCCTACAACGCCCAGGCGGGCTCTGCGCTCCCTCTCCCTCCCCTCCCCTCCCCTCGTGCAGCCTCTCTCCCATGCACACCCCTCGGAGGGAGGCAGGAAATGCTTCCCAGGCAATCTGGGCCTGCTGGTGGAGGCCCCTCTCGCAAAACATCAGTCTGAGCGCAGGAGACAGAAGTCCCGGGAGCGCCTTGACAGGCTCCTGCTCCGGCTGAGGCTCCCTCCAGCTGCCGGGGGTGTTTTTGTGAGGATCACACACTGCGCAGAACTGCTTAGAATAGAGCCATGATCTCAACCAACGGTCCGGGAACGTAGATGCTGGGGAAACTAACGGCGCAGCAGACTTCTTGGCTAACCTGAGAGTTGAACTATGTCACGCCTGGGCGTCGCAGCTCCTCCCGGTCTAGGTAAGACGCGGTGGGCTCCCTGTTTTTATACTTGGAGGCGATCTCTGGAGAGGCAGAGGGATGGGGAGAAGTGTCAGCCTCTTGCAGCAAGTGGTGGATTTGCTAGGTTTTAGAGCCGAGCCACGGAATCAGGAGTGGAAAATGTGTAGTGGGTAGAAAACTGAGAGTCAAATTGTTTTTAGCAAAATGTCAGTGCTGACATAGGCTCCGGAGTGACTCGCCTCTTTTCCTCCATAAACTAAGATGTTCTTTTCATCCCTTTTCTTTTTCTTAAGTTATGTATCAGCAGAGCTACAAGACAAACTTTCTTGTTAGATGGCATACTCTGAAACAAATGCATATTCTCACGCATAAGTGCGAGGTCTAAATGAATTCTTTTTATTTCCCTTCTTTTGCCAACAGAGAGAGTAGATAGCACTAGAGTGACTTTTCTTGATAGTGAATCTCCAAAGGATATTTTGTCTCATTTAAAATATGAAGATTGGACTCCTCAATATGTTCCCAAACCAGCTTTGACCATAGGTCAGGCTGCTAATGTACAGCTTAAATGTTTCGTGAATTTTTAACAAAAGTGAATGGGTAACCTGTCCTAAGTAGTATTTCATCTGAGTTTTAAGATATTAAATATCAGAATTGGATTTAATTTATGAATTTATAAATAGTGAATTCCCTGCATTCACTATTCAGGTCAGATTTTTGTGAATATTTTTGAATAACTGAAGTAAATCCCAATGACAATAACATTCATTATTACTATTTTAAGGCAGCTGGAAATTACTACAATTGTATGAAAATCTGATCATGTGTTTGATTTTTTTAATACATAACATATTATTATATTTATATTTCTGAATATTTATAATGAAATCAATCGTTTTATAAAAGTAATATACAATGGTATGTGAAGGGAACAAATATCCATGTGTATTACCAAAACATATTAAATGAAAGATGAGAGCTATTGGATAGTTGAGTCACAAGAAATTGTGTTGTAATTATAAACTTTTACCCATTACAAGGTAACCACTTGTTGTATTAGCTAATTATTCTTAAACTCTATGCCTCTCTTGGTGCATTTTAACTGTTCACTAACAAGTTAACTCATGTTAGGACTTTAAAGTGTGGTAAAAATAATCTATTTTTAAGTATGTTAAAAATATAAAATACTGACTTATGTAAACTATGATTCAATAAAATTTCTGAGTAGAATTTCAAGGAAGAAAATAATGTAAGACATCACTCATCTAATGCTGTGAAGAGGCTGTCAGAAGAGTTCAGGAATCATATTCAAAAATGACATGTCCAAGGTCACACCACTAGCTAGTAGAAGAGAGAACAGTGGAACCACGGTACTCTGTCTTATAGTTCAGATATCTTTATACTACATCATCCTGCTCTTAACTAATCATTATGCAGAATCAAATATTCACAAGTCCAGTAGGAATCTACTTTTAGACAGAAAATTAAAAAAAAAAAAAAAACCTGCCACCAGTATTACAGTGTGTAGGGGTGGGGGGGGGGGGGGGGGGGAATAATGATTTTTTAAAGGAACCAAATTTAGTAATAAATTTTTCTCAAATGAAAGTTTAAAAAAAAAGATTTATAATGCCTTCAACAAACACTTTAAGGGAGTAACTTGTTTGTGCCTATTTTGTTATATCTCATGATTATGCCAAGAAAAATCAGTCCATATGCTAATAATCACAGTAATTTTAAACGTATGTTACTTAGCAAGGGCTAGAAAAGAGCTTGTCTGGTTCATATCCTTGTATTCAAGGGAATCATAATGAACTGACCTAAACAACGATGTTCAGAGATTTTACTACTCCCCATTGAAACTGGTTTAACGTACGTAGACTTCCCTTCTCTTAGCTAACCTAACTTTCTGTTGCTGCAAGTCCATTCCAGTCCTATGGGTTTTTCCTCAGTGGGACTATAAAAAGCCTAAATGGACATATGAAAACATAAGCGTACATTTCTAGAACCAAAAAGCCCACTTCCTTTCATCTTCCCTTCTATAGCTTATATCCAGTCCTTTAGTTGATTATGTCAATGCCGAGCCTTCTGCAAGACCCTTCAGCTGTAGAATACAGAATTTGTTCCAGCACATAAATAAATGTCCGACCAACGCAATGTAAAATGGGAGAGTTGGCTGGATCATCTGGATCAGACTTCATATGTGACAATACATGTTGCTAGGCATGCTGAAACACAGCACTTTCCAAGTGGGGAGCCTTTCTCATAAAAACGAATGCATGTCATTTCTAGGGCATGCCATTTCTCTAGAGAACATGTGTGCAGGGATGTTTTATTTTTCTCTCTCATTTTTGTGAAACAGATTGGATGTCATTACCACTTAAAAGTTACACTAGTCAATGCCTCCAATGTCACACACATTATTGGAATGAGGAATAAGTGCAGTAAAGAAATGGCCTGTATAACTGACTTACATAATTCTTGGAGGGGCTGTAAAAAAAAGCACATCACTCTATTTTTTTTTTTTCTTCAGGGCATTATTATTTTTAAAACAGGAGAATTTTTAGGCATGGTTGAACCTTACAGAGGATTGGGTCTTACAGGCCAAAAGTAAGCCTGAGTTGGTACATTTAAAATTTACCTTTTTGTTTCTTCTTGGAAAGTGAATGAATTGGTATCAGTAGTCAATTATCTTAAATGAGAATCTTTCCATAGATATCTTAGAGTACAGGAAAGACCTGAGAGATAGCCTGAATCTGGATCAGATCATTATATCATCATAGAGATAAATATCAAGAATTTAGGAGATGAGGATTTAAAGAGGATGATGGAAAAGTAAAAAATCTCCAGATTTTAGGAAGAGGCATAAGTATTTTTGTGCCTTCTTGACTCACATGAATGCTAATCCCTTATGTGCATCACTTAAACTAAACAGGTTTATGGAGAAGCCCGCCTACAGATTGAATTTGGTGTGGATGTAGAAATACAACACTTACTTCTATGGCTCTCTTTCGGCATTAAATTGCTAGTCAGTTCACAGAGTTTTGAGAAATAGATGGGCTTAGTTTTTTATGAAGTTAAAGAGAATAAAGATGAAATGTGGATCTTGAGACCTAGATAAAAAAAAAAGATTATTTATTTTGATTCAGTGAATTATAGAGTGTATAAGTGAACTTGAAAAGATTACATAGGAACTCTGACACACACAAAAAGCTAGAAAGCAGTGCAAACAGTATGCATATAAACTTTCACATGAATTAAGATAGATGGGTAGAGCTATAGCTGGTTTTGCTCAGCGGTTAGAGCATCAGCCCATGGATTGTGGGGATGTGATTACAGGTTCAATTCCAGTTAAGGTCATATACCTTGGTTGTACCTCTATCCTTAGCCCAAGCCAAGGTGCATGTGGGAGGCAGCTTATTGATGTGTCTCTCTCACATCAATGTTTCTCTCTGTCTCTCCCCTCTCTAAAAACAATAGGAAAAAAAATGTCTTCTGGTGAGGATTAATAAAACAAACAAACAAAAAAGATAGATGGGAAGAAAAAAAAACTACTGTAGCTGGTTGTATATGTGAAAAGGTTGTTTGGGGTTAGACTGAATTGAAGTGTTTTAATATATATTGTATTGAATTTTTTACAGAGAGGAAGGGAGAGAGATAGAGAGTTGGAAACATCAATGAGAGAGAAACATAGTTCAGCTGCCTCCTGCGCACACCGTACTGGGGATGTGCCCACAACCAAGGTACATCCCCTTAACCAGAATCAAACCTGGAACCCTTCAGTCTGCAGGCTGATGCTCTATCCACTGAGCCAAACTGGTTAGGGCTGAATTGGAGTGTTTTAGCAATACAATTCAAATAATTCAAAGATAAAATTAGTCCTATCTGTGGAAATTAGATCAGAAGAAACTAGCAAAATCAGAGAATCAGTTTAGAAATTCAGTGTTTCTTTTTATTCCCACAAATTAGCAAAATACCTAACATGTCAGGTGTTGTCAATACCTGCCTGTCAACAAATGTTTGTGGAATAAATAGGATGGGAAGAGGAAAGACAGCAAAGCAAAACCAGTCTTGAAGAGTAGGCACTGTGGAACTGTTTTCCCAAACATCCTGTAATGATAGGATAATAATTTTTAAAGTGGAAAGAAAATAAGAGGTTGTCAAGAGTCATCAGAGCCTGAGGCCAGAGGTTAACAACACTCTCATAAGATGCCATGACGAATTCAGTAAGAGCTAGAAGGAAGCATGAGCATCCAGAAATAGTCTGAAATGAAAAGTTACACAGGCCAGTGAGAGCAGAGCTCAAGTGAAGTCTCCACAATTTAAGTGGAATGGTATACTGAAAAGCCCTGTGGGCAGTCAGCATATTGGCCCTCATTTGCATATTTGCCACTTGATGCCCTATGATTTGAAACATGCCCTGTAACTACCTTAAGCTTCTGCTTTTTATTGGTAAAGTGGGGAAGATAAAGAAAATATTTACATCACTGGGTCATTTGAGTTTCACATGAAGATTCTGTATGCAAAAACATTGTTTTGCATACAGTATAACAAACAAATGTTTTGTTTTAAAAAAGCATAAGTCAATTAATCAAGAAAGAAAGAATCATGGCGTTTCACATTTTTGGTTAAAATCACTCATCTATGTTGAAATAACATGAGCATCCAAGGGATGGATCCAGCTCCTGTTCAAGCCATGGATTCTGCAGATAAGATCAACCAAAAACTAAAGGAGTCATTGCCATTGTCTTTATCAGCATCAAGTTACTTAGCATCAAGTGAGTTCTTGCAATATGCCACAAGTTAAGTGTTCTACATGCACTATTAGCTCAATGTTGTTATTTTAGCTCAATATTATTCTTTTCCCCTCAACAATTTTTTATTATTCCCGTTAAGGCACAAGAGAACCGAAGAACACAAACTTAAGTAACTAACCCAGTGGTCGGCACACTGCGGCCACACACCACATGTGACTCTTTGGCCCCTTGAGTTTTTAGCAAAGGCCAGTTTAGGAGTATCCTAATTAAGTTAATAGCAACGTACCTTCCTATATAGTTTAAGTTTAAAAAATTTGGCTCTCAAAAGAAATTTCAATCATTGTACTGTTGATATTTGGCTCTGTTGACTAATGACTTTACCGACCACTGAACTAACCCAAAACACAGGAGGTTAGGGGGGAAAGACTGATTCTTTAACAGACATCCTACCTTCACAAAAATGAAAGCTTTTTGTTACTATTATCATGATCATCAAAAGTTTCTAGCCGAAACCGGTTTAGCTCATAATAGAATAGAGCCTCAGCCTGCGGACTGAAAGGTCCCAGGTTAGATTATCTTCAAGGGCATGTACCTTGGCTGCAGGCACATCTCCAGTAGGGGGTGTGCAAGAGGCAGCTGATTGATGATTCTCTCTCATTGATGTTTCTAACTCTCTATCCCTCTCTCTTCCTTTCTGTGAAAAATCAATTTTAAAAAGTTTTTAATGCACCTACTATTAACTGGATTTAGAGAAGAACACTTGGTTATAAAACCAAGCCTAAATGCACATAGACAGAAGACAAAGTAAAATGAAAACTAGAGATATTAAATACAGAGGACAAAAGTTGACATCAGTCATTGACCCCTGGTAGGATGATACCAACCTAACGAAAGTAGCCAAGTTCTCAATGATTTCATATTCTGAATTTTAGTGAAAGTTGAACTAATTGAATGACCGAAGTCTTAGTATCCTGTTATCACCTAGCTACCTGAGCACTTGTGTTGATGGAGTCATATCTCTTATTTATATTTAGTGATTACTGTGTCTACTGTTAGAGTGTTCTTAGAAATGATAGCAAAGCTAAAAATAGTGGCACTTAAAGCAAAGCCACATATCACCATGCTGTTGATAAAGCATTATAATCCATGTCCCTTGTTGAATAGAAATGTCTTTTTATAATAAAGCAAAACACTATTTCAGTCATACTGATTTGCCATCCAAAGAAAAAGGCAGCCAAACTCTTGATATCAAATTTAACTCTAAGGTATTTCCTGTTGCATGAAAAATTCCATGTGAAAAAAAAAGAGTTTGGAGCAAAGGCAATACTTTTCTTTGGTTATAAGGGATTCTGTAGATAAAGACATATCAAGGCAAAAAAAAAAAAAACATAAATGATTCATTATTCATTAATGAATTTAATTAAAGAAATATCTAAGATACACTGAAGTTCTGAATGCTCAAAGAATTCTGCATAGGAAAGGATGCTATTATTAAGATTACTGTGTACTATTTTAAAAATAAAACATGGAAATTCAAAGAAAATACAGATATCTAGAAATTACTGCAAACATGATGCAACATCGTCCTCCATGATTATGCTAATTATGGGATCTCTTGGAAACCAATTACCCTCAGCAAAGTCTCAGTGCTATCAGAAAATATCACTAAATGTTCCAAGATTTCCTCAGATTACATGTGGGTTGCTTAAGAAAACATTAAGAGAATCTGCAAACCTGGCGGGACTGAGCTATAAAGTGGTGGTAAGTCAAACATTGCCAGTATCTGGGCTCCTCCCTGGAGGAAAATTAGAAACTACTAAGTCTCCGTTAAATAGCAGGAACCTGGAGGTAAAAATAGAAGGTACCATGGAAATAATACCTTGCAATATTGTATCACCCTGCTCTTTTCTGATGAGCTGTTTCCAGAGGATTGACAGTTAATTTTCAAGTTCGCCTGATTCCTGGAATATCTTTGCCTCTGAAAGCTAAGAATGAGAAAATGTTTTCCAAGCTCAGGAAAAGTGAGCTATACATAAAAATAGGAAAATATTAAAGAAAATGTTTTTAATTAGATACCACTTCATTTTTTGTTTTCTAAAGACCAAAAAATGATGGAAGGTTGGGTGTGTTTCTTGGAAAAGGTGATGTACTACTTATTCCACTGACTTAGTTCATTATAGGTGGTTCATTCTATAATTTACTAAAATTGTTAATGTTTCCCAGACAGTCCAAAGGCCTGGAAGTTATTTCATATATAATATTGTAAGCTTCATTAAGCAATTATCAATAAAGAATTTTACCAGGAATTTTTTCCCCTACCAACAGCTAATGAAGTGTAACGAGTAAATGCCAACATTTGGCAAAGGATGTAAAAGTAGATGGATAATTTTGTGAAGGGGTAAGACATAGACTGCCACTGAAGAAAGGAATCTATATGAAATCAAATGGAGAGAAATTCTTACATTATATTATTAAAGCTTTCTCTTTCTCCCATAACTTAGATGAGGTAGCATGAATATTTTAAATAAAAAAGCACTAATTGTTTTTTTTTACTAACCGTTGGCCACTATAACTAGACTCAGAAATGTTTTTTTAAATGTGTAGTAACAACACATTTTCATGCGATTTGTCCATACATTTACTTAAAGATTTAAGAAAAATTGGATCTGCCCTATGATTTCTTGCTGCTCTTAGGCATCTTGTATGGGCAACATCAGTTTGGCAATGAATCCTCTGCCTGTTGCCATTGACTTAGCGGCAATAGGAAGATGCCAAAAGGTATGCAATTTAGTTTGTTAGATATTTTTTTCTTTGACGTCTCCATAAAAAAAAAAAAAAAAGAATTTCATTTTAGCCTCCACAAATGCTCACTGTAATAAAGATTTCCTTTGACATTAGTAAGTGCACCTTTGAAGAACTGTGTTAACCTGTGATGCTGTTTCTGTGTTGTTGATTCTGCTCTAATTATCTAATTCAATTCCAAGTGTTCAGGGCACTCACTGTGTGGAAAGGAGACTTCTTGCAAGTAGGCTAAGATACATTAAGATACATTAAGATTTCAAATCACTATAGATGTCCCCAATCTCTCCACCTCACTGGACCCTTTTCATGTAGTAACAAAGCAGGCCGGTAGTGAAGGGTTCTTTTCTTGATTTACGTATCCTCATTCTCTATTCTTGCAAGACAGCATTTCAGAGAGTTTAACCTACTTTTAATTAAAAGATTTCCCCCCTTATATATTTTCTTCCTTGCTAGAGTTACTGTGAACTTGCTACATGATAGATATGACACATCTATATTCTTTAGAGTAGTAGGGGAAGCACATATCCTAGAAATTTAACATGGAACAGGTAATTAAGAAGAAAGACACTAAGGGAAGTCAGAAGTAACCCTGGCTATTCAAGGAAAAAGTAGAAAAATTAAAGAGAAATCGGCAGGACTATTATGACTTTATTTTCCCTTCTATTATATATGTGGAATTGTGTGAAGGTGTTTAACAATTATCCAGATTATCCAGGGGGGGGTCAATCATATATACATGTATATGCATATGCATATGCATATGCGTATGCATATGTATATGTATATGTATATGTATATGATTAGATAGGTAGATAGATTTCAGAATTTTACATGATATAATTAATTATATTATATTATATTATATTATGTAATGTAATGTAATGAAATATAACATCTGTGTTCTGAAAGGAGAAAACAAGATATACACATTTGAAGGAATGAATCAAACAGTTGCTGTCTTTTCAAAAATTGAGAGTGTGGCATCCACGAAAATTGGAACATGACCGATAATTCCTCTCTTGATATGTATTTACTCATTTAATTCTATTTACATATTATTTTCAATGTCCTAAACTTCTATCCAGGTAATACTTTTAGAAGACTATAGTTAAGAGGATTGCTCCACAAGTTCCCAGAAGGGTGGGGAGGAAAGGAAGCCATTGAAGAAATCACTTAAGAACCTCATGAAAAACTGCACTGACATTGGTGGTCAAAAATAAGTACCAAACTGACACCTTTATTTTGCTGAAAGTGTGAGGCAAGTTTGTGTATAATTGTGAGTGTGAGGGAGGGGGATGCTGTGTGGAGCAGAAACAAAGGGGAATAGGTTGGTCCTATTAAATATATTATAGAGGAACTATAAGCATACAGGTGTGAGCAAAAGTAGGTTTACAGTTTTTTTTGTATAGAAAATATATATAATAATAGAGGTCCAGGGCATGAAATTCATGCACTGGTTGGGGAGGGGAGGTCCCTCAACCCAGCCAGCCTGCACTCTCTCACAATCTGGGGATGTCCTACCATAGGCAGTTGGATATCCCTCTCGCAACCCTGGACCACTGGCTCCTAACCACTCATCTACTTGCCTGCCTGATCACCCCTAACCACTCTACCTGCCTGCCTGATTGCCTCTAACTGCCCTGCCTCAGCCCCCACTGCAGCATTGTCCAGAAGGTCATCTATAAGGATGTCCAGAAGGTCATTCAGCTGTCCAGTCCAATTAGCATATTACACTTTTATTATTATAGACAAGGGGCCCAGTGGATGAATTTGTGAACCTTGAAAGGAACTGTAGGTTGCAAGGCTGTGGTTGGCACTGGGGTGGGTCTCAGCCCATCCTCCATGCCCCCACCCAGTCCCTCCCACCACTCCGGCCACCACCACTCCCATGCACTGATGGCGATCCCTGCTTGCACCTGCTGATAGTGTGGAGCAATTGGGGCCAGCACCAGCAGTGGGTGTGAGCATTGACTGCTGCTCTGATCACCCCTCAAGAGCAGGGAGAGATAGAGAAGCCCTCAGCGGGCAATTAGGGCTGGCAGTTGCAGCTTGCACCCATTGATGGCACCGAATGATCGGGACCAGCACTGGGCGCCAGCAGTGGATGTGAGTGGGGCTGATGCCAGCAGCAGGTATGAGCACTGGGCAGAACCACAGCTTGAAGGAACAAATAATTTTCAGTAACCACCAGGGGTTCACCCTGATGACAGCAACAGGGCGCCTTGTCTTGATCTGGCACCCCCACTCACCTGCTCTACCATCCCTCCATACCCAATGCCCACCATGTTCCGCACACGCCCCCTGGTGGTCAGCACAAGTAATATCTACCAGTTGTTCAATTGTTCCACTGTTCGCATATTAGCCTTTTATAATATAGGACAATATAGGACAAGAATAAACAAGACTAAACTCTGTGTTTCACATACTCACAACTGTAGACCAACTTTTGCTCATCACTGTATTTACGCATCAGCCCTGTCTTAAAATTCCTGCTCTGGAACATATTAAAATTTAAATTGTTATTTAACATGCTTTCTGAGATTCATAGATAGGATACTTGTTTCCCTATCTTAAGCAAAAATATTTAGAAGCATAATACTTTTTTAAAATTTTAGCTATTTTTCCTGTTATTTATTTCCATACTTCTAAACAATGTTACACTATTTTTTTCCATTTTAGATATTATCAGTTCACTTCCTACTATAGAAAATTAAACATTTGTTCTCTGAAACTACTCTGCCTACCTTCCTTAACCTCACCCCCCAAAAAAAATCTATGCTTGGAAAATAGTTTATCTAAAATTTTTATCAAGTCAGTATTTACTGTTTGCATTGTCTTGGTTACCAAAAAATTTCACAGCTAAGCCAGTAGTATAAAATGATTACATTTCCGTTCTTTAAAACATTTTATAGCCCTTGCTAGTGGGCTCAATTGGTTGGTGCTTACACCAGGAGCCGGCGGGTTCTATTGTCAGTCAGGGCACATACCCAGGTTTCGGGTTCGATCTCCCATCAGGTGCATGCAGGAGGCAACCAATCATTACCTGTCTTATATATAGTATTAAGAAATCTAACATTGTTCTGATTCCCAATACCTAATATGTAGTTTCTTTTTCCTTACTCTGATAATATTTACGATCATTTTATTTCTAAATTTCTGAAATTTCACAATAATGTTTATTGGTGTGATCTATTCCTGATCTTTGTGTTATTGGATATTCCATGGATTCTCTTCAATCTTAAAACTAAATTCATTAGTTCTGAGAAATTATCTGGCATTCTTTTCCTTTGAAAAATTTCTCCCATTAGTTTTCTCTGAAATGCTCCATAGAAATGTGTGACCGGTGAGTTTTCAAGTTGCAAGTAATTCTCTGGAGCTTAATGATGCTTCTGTTATCTTTTCTAAAGAGGTGATTCTAGAATAGTAAAAATCTAAATCCAAAAGGAAAGAAAGACTTCGCATATAGAGTGGGAAATACATCTCAACTCCCATTTGACCTGGATGTTGTGGAAGCAGGAAATTTCCCACAGAGGGCCTCATTCAGGGGTTCCCTCCTCTAGAGGCCCTATCTAATGTTTGCACCATCACCAACACTACTTGAAAGAAAGGAACAGACAAAGGAAGAAAGAAAGAATGATTTTTACAAAAACTTTTAAAAGTTAGGACTTTTAAATATATATATATATATTGATTGATTTCAGAGAAGAAAGGAGAGAGAGATTCATTGATTGGCTGCCTCCTGCATGCCCCCTACTGGGCATGGAGCCCACAACCAGGGCATGTGCCCTTGATCAGAATCAAAGCTGGGACTCTTCAGTCTTCAGGTCAATGCTCTAGATACTGAGCCAAACCAACTGGGGCAAAAGTCAGGACATTTACAAAGACTTCCCAATCTGGATTCTAGTCAATTCAAATGATTTAGAAAATGAAGAGGGAGGAGGGAGAGAGGAAAAGGAGGAAGAGTTGATGACCCCTTCCTCTGTGTTAAATTTTCTGTGGCATTTGTGGCTATGTGAAAACTTAATATCCTTGTTTACATGAGTTTCTACCATAAAGTTGTAAGCTTCTTTAGGAAAGGTAGAATACAGTATATTATTTAGGTTTATATTCCCAAGGTTTAGCACAATGTCTATGGCACTGAATAAACATTAGTTAAGGAATGATGATGGGCAGACAGTGTTGCCATCGGTTCTACAGCCACAAGTCCTTCATTTTTCTCATGTTCTCCCAGGCTATAGAGTGACCAGGAGTGATTTTCACCAGGCTCTTCTTCCTTAGGGACAATTCACAAACAGGCCAAATGATCATTTGATATCAGATATATGTCAGTGATTCTCAATAGAATCTATTTGTCTGATGTCATATTTTAGTACGATTACAATTAATTTAAAAATAAATTCTATATGCTATAAAGTACTTACTTTATGGAGTGTTCATACTACAAAATTAGCCAAAACAATTCATTTGAAATAACTTTGTATCTAAACATCCTATGCACTAATATCACAAATAGTAAAGTTGGACATTTTGCAATTATTTTTCTGAAATGTTACATAATTAGAGGTACACACAGTTTCTTGTACTATTAATACAGTGGTGTTTGAACACATGCATTTAAGAAGTGAAAAATCCCCATGGAAATTCACTTCATAAAATCAACACCCTGGAATGACCTATACTTTTCCAGATTTTTCATCCAAATCCTCAGCAGCTGAGCTCATTCTGAATGAAATTTCATAAAAAGGGCTTACCCAAAAAATGTAATAGAAATTTACAAAATAAGTAGTCAGTAGTTAAAAATATAATTTTTATTTGTTTTTGTTGATTTCAGAGAGAAGAGGGAAAAGGGAGAAAGAGATAGAAACATCAATGATGGGAGAGAATCATTTATCAGCTGCCTCTTACACAGCCCCTACTAGGGATCGAGCCCATAACTGGGCATGTGTCCTGACCGGGAATCGAACCATGACCTCCTGGCTCATGGGTCAAGGCTCAACCACTAAGCCGTACAGGCCAGCTTAGAAATATAATTTTAAATAAGGCATTCTGATGAGGTGGTCCATCGGGAGAGTCAGAACTATTACAAAGACTTCACATCTTCCTGGCAGGATGGATTCTAATCAATTCAGATGACTTAGAAAATGAGGCCAATACGCTGAGACGTGATTGAAAAGAATCCAGTGTTCCATCTTATTAAGATTCTGTTAAGCTTTCAGATCATGGAGGCAGATTTTAACCATAAATGTTATAACTCAAAAATTAAATAGGAAGTATGAATAAGAAAGCTTGTAGAGATAACTTTTTTTTAAATCTATCAGACCACAGGATATTATGGAATAAGCACTCAAAATGTAGTGATGGTTGTCATAATAATAATTAGGACATTTTTCTTGAAAGAAAAGACAATGTACATTCATAGGAATAATTCAAAAATAATTTTAAAAAAACCTAGATTAGAAATTAGAACAGAGTACTTAATACTATGTTGGATATTTCTAATTTACAGTCTTTCTTTGCAACCAGATTGTCTCAGAACGTGTTGAACTGCCTCTCTTTGATAATATAAAAATATTTACATACTTGCCAAGGTTGAATTAAATAAGTTAGTTAATATTAAGATAAGGTCTTAAAAGCAAAATTTAGTGTACTCTGTTCTCTAAGGGGTTAATAATTTCTTAGTAAAAGAAATGAAGCCAAAATTCAGTCTCAACTGAAATGTAAATGAGGCTTAGGAATGACACAGTAATACCGCTTGGCATTTCTTAAGTTAGCCCTCTCTTTCTACACTGGATAAAAATAAAGAAAAGAAAGCATCTAAAACAGAAACTCCCTATTACAACCCAAATTTGCCCATAAAAGCAAATTTTTTCTGACCTGCATCTATGCATTTTTTCCACTTTCTGTAGCCTCCCACACTGTAATGACTTATGCATGGGGTTCAGGGTCTTTCTATTTTCTTTTGCATGGAGAATGAATGCCCACACGGAAAATGTGAATGCTGACCATTTTTTAAAGATGATCACAGACCTTTGAGGGCACCAAATAGTATCCAGAAAGGTATCTGGTCAGGCTGAGGAACCAATTTCTAGTACATTCCTTAACTTCACTGGTCTTCACAGGATGGGAATATTTACCTTTCTGGCAAGTGCTTAGAGCTTAGTCAGAATAGCTTGAAATTTTTGGTGAGCAGTCAGTCCTTTTCAATAGCCTGAAGTGACCCAAAACCAGCACAGCAGTTAATCTTGTTTACGGCTAAAATCAATAAGCCAATCCATGTTATGTGCTGAAGGTCCCCATGTGGAGTCAACACTAGAAGTGTCTGCTTTGTGAATGGGATTTTTCTTTTACAGTCCATGAATTCGCTTTCATTACGGAACAACATTTCATAAGGCTGAGTTTACACTGGCATAATTTGTTTCCTTTAACTAAGGGTTTGAATAATTCAAAGGTAAAAAAGTATGGATACCAGGAATGTGTTTATATTCTGACCTTATCTTATGCCTGGTTTTCTTGTTTACTTAGATTTTTATGGCCGAATTCTAACAGAAGTATACAAACTAAACTCCATGCAAGCCAAAGAGACTGAGATTTCTGAAGAATTATCCCGATGGCCTTATCATGCTCACATTGTCCTTCTGGTTCCCCTGAATTCCTGCCTACGGAGTTTAGTTTTTATACATACTACAGACATGTGGAAGGAAGGGGTGGAGACAGGATCTCATTGCACGGAGACGATGAAGTGTGTTGGCTACCTCATCCTGGCCTTAGAACCAGGGCCTACTTTGACTACCGGCTTACTTCCTAGATGTATCTATAGCCGTGAACAAGTTATTGAATTTCTCTTAGCCTCAATAATGCTAGCTAGCTAGTAGCAGGAATACTATGCATGTAAATGTATTCATCCTGAGGCATTGTAAATGGTATGTGTTATGCTTTCTTATCCATGAATTATGTGTTAATATGAGCTAAACTGGATTATTTCATGTTTCTTAGTCACTCCCTGGAGTGAATACATCCTGAGAGTTTGGGATCTGTATTTGCTCTTTCACACACTAATACATTACAAATGCTGTCTCTATAGCTCAGATTTTGCATGCACGGTTCCCTAGTGGCCTTTGTTGAAATTCAAACCAAACAGCAAATAGATTTCTGTCAAGATTTGTGTTCACAAAACTAAATGAGGAAAGCATGTAAGCTAGAACAACAAGTGTCCTGCAGTGAATTTTATCAAGAATTGCAATCCAAATATTTTCTTACTGAAGTTTTCAATGTCCAGTAGTTACATCTTTATTCGTTAATAGATTGATCAATCCAGCTGCCTTTTAAAATACTGCCCGTGATTTTTTATCATAAATATCCACTGTGAAATTTTCTTCTTATATCAAGCTGCTTCTAAAAGAATACTATTAAAGCTATTAAACATAAATTTTATAAACTCTCTAATTTGATCTTTCTAGAATAGATTAAGTGCTCTCTTTTCCAAGTTATGTTTTCAGTTTAGAATCATGTACTAAATTATATATTTTTTTAAAAAATTTTAATAGGTGGTGAAATAAGAAAACTCACTGTCTTCTTCAGTCAGCAAATTTGAAGTTCTTTCACCGAGTTCCATCTCCTTTGGCCTCACATGGAATATATTTCTGTATCTGTTGTTAAACTACAATGACATGTCTGTAGCTATCAGGAAGAGAAGCTGGGAAGAACATGTGACCCAATGGATGGGACAGCCTTTCAGTTCTGATGATCATAACACAGCATGTCATCATGGACTCGTAGCTGACAGCCTGCAGGCAAGCATGGAAAAAGATGCAACTCTAAATGCGGACCACAAGGAGAAGTGTGTCTCCCTACCGGACTGCTGCCATGCATCAGAGCTGAGAGATTTTCCTGGGAGGCCAATGGGTCACATTTCAAAGGAGGTGGATGAAAGTGACAGCCAGGAAGGTGAAGATCAGTTTCTGTCTCTGGAAGCCAGCACGGAAACCCTGGTGCATGTTTCTGATGAGGATACCGATTCTGATCCATGTCTTACAGAGGATAAACAGATCCTAACGTCCCACAGGCACAAAACCTCAGACCAGCACAGCGTCCAAGGAGCAGGCTCCTTAGTCCAGACGCTGCCTACCACGGAAAGAAACCAAGATTCTTACAACTCCTGGGGAGTGGCTGGCGGAGCTGAATTGGCCCTCGTGGAAGCAAGTAGGGAGAGTAAAGTGATTGACATTATAAGTAAAAGCCTGGAGCTTTGTAAGGATATAAGCTTAAGTGAAATAAAAGATGCGTCCCAAACACATGGATGTGAGTCGTTGAATGTGAAGGACATCGTGCCTGAGAAGCAATTGCTTAATTCTGCTGTGATTGCTCAGCAACGAAGGAAACCCGACTTCCCCAAGGAGGAGCATGAAAGAAACACCTGCTGTGCGGTGCAAGATGAGTTTTTCGCTGGTCCCTGTGCAGACAGAGGACTGCTGTTATCAAAAGCAGATACTGAGGGCTGCCTCCTGCAGCCTCCTTCCTGCCCTGGTGGAATGTCCGCAGAAAATGGTCTGCAGAGGGGTGGCTTCTCAGAACATCAAAACAAACGTCTTCCAAAGGTCAGCTCGGGAGATGGCATGCGGTGTTTACACTCCAAGGAACCTCTGACCACCCAGGAACCCACAGAGAATCAAGTCAGACTTCGCAAGAGAAGGGTAAGGCACATGTGCAGATTATCTAGCCTTTGGAATGTTGTGAATACCCTTGTTCCCATCACTTATTATTTTGGCAGCGTGAAAGGGATATGTAGATGTTTCTTTTCCCCCTAGAATGTAACTGTGTGACTCAAAGAGTGTCTTCTTGGGGAAACCATCAAAATATATAAAAATTAAAATAGGATAATCTATCCATTTGAGTAATCAATGGCTTATGAGCAATCTGTTCTGGGACTGTATTGAAGACAGAATTGGTTTCACTTTCTTCAATTGGAATCAAATACCATGAGAAAGCTCACTGTTCAAAGCCCATCTAAAGAGTGACTCTATTTTTTTTTTTAATCTAATAACATTTATTTGGCTTGTTTCCTTTTCCCTCTGAAAAGCATATTTTATCAAAAAAAGGTATAAATTACATACTAAAAGTGATCCTAATATATGGCAACAGTACCCCTGCCCCCCAAATATGCTGATACTATTTTAAATGTTATCCTCACACGTTTGTTATCAATGGGTATATCAACTTTTTAACTCTTGACCCAAAGGGCTAATAAGTACAATAAAATTATTTTTCATGCCCAGGCCCCCTGACTAATCCTGTAGATGCCATGATCCCCTAAATAGTTTCTAGGTGAAGGAAGCAAGGATTCGAGTGGGGCTACATGAAGCATGGGTTAGTTAGTGAACTCTTGAACTAAGTTTGCCTTGTTTTTTTGGATTCTTCCAAAAATCTTCCCACAGTGTAGTGCTCTATAATCCTGGTGTAAATATAAATACGATTTCTTCTGTAAATCCAATGTGGCCATTGGCATTGCAAAACAATGCAGATTGGATACCTTAGTGTGACATCCTTGCCCCTCTTTCAATATAATATTAATCCACAATTGCCATTCTAGCAAAGCTAATCTTCTCAGTTCTGTTCAACTGAGCTATCTACAATGAGAAATAAAAATCTCCCACTCTCTTTACAGTGAAGAAATCTGGTTTCCATAAACTGGTTTTGCTAACAAACTAGATCAGTGACATGTCATAAGTCAGTTTAAGTGAAGTCAAACACTTTACAGCAAAGATCACGGTACTCCAACTATAGGCCAGCGGATCATTCTGTGCTTCTGGCCAACTCTTTCTGCTTTGTATAAGTTGTTCAGATTGGAATGCTCAGCTCACCTTTTCAGAAATTTCCATATACCTTATCAAATCTGTTGTAGGGAATGCAATAATGACATAAGAAGGTATTAACCGACCTATGACATAGCTCCCCAAAAATAAGACAAACCCTGCCCAACTGCCGACAGAAACATTAAACATTCCAGAAACATATGCTCACCACTTGGACATTTATATCGATACTAAGAATGTTGGGAAGAATTTGCTCTTGGATGTGTCACTATAGCATGGTTGCATTATGAGAGCTGTAATTATATTCATCTACAAGTTCTAACTTAAATACTCTATTTTAAGCATTTCATCATTCTGGAGTACTATAGCATTATCTGGGTGGAACATTTACTTTGACACCACAACTCATTTGTGATGCCTTGTAATAAACAGTATTAATAACAAAATTTTATGTTTGGAATTTACTCTGGGAAAGTATGGTTATAGGAGAAGCCTCTAGAATAAAAATGTGTAGGAATTTTTGTTCTATTTGGTATTGCTGAGTTAAAATACCTTTGAATTGGCAACTGGCCATTTTAGCACCTTACCAAAAGAAATAATAAAACAACTTCATAAAAAAATATATATGCACAAAGATGTTCATAATTGTATTGTGTATTACTGACAAAAAAGAAAAAAAACACATTTCCACCTATAATGTATAATTATTGCTTATAATGACATGCCTATGCCATAGTTAATAATAAAATTTTATGTATAAACTAGGTTACAGTTTGGAATGCTATGCAACCATTAAAATGATGGCATGAAATCCATATACACTAACTAAAAGATGATGTTCACAACATAGTATATCTGGAAAATGACAGTGGAAGAGCAATATGTATAGCATATCTCAACCTTATATGACAAAATGTGAGGATGCAGATATATACATATAGAGATATAGGGACATATAGATATAGGCATAGATTTGATATAATTATAGGCTGGGGTATATGACTAAATAGGAATACATCAAATCCCAGCTAAACAGGCACAGAATTGTTAATAGCAGTTACTTTAGGACAACAGAAACAAAAGGTAGAAGTGGGGGATTTTCACTTTTTACCCTATATAACTTTTATAAAAGGTCATAGAGTTGTGTGGTAAAATGCATATAACTAATCGAAGTACAAAAAGATAATATTAAATATACAAACTACTTGAAGCTTCTTTTAAGGGCACCAAAGAATCCTTTAGTTACCATGTTTACTATTACTTTTATTAAACAGAAACAAATATTTAAAGTTCTTCAAAATATCAACAAGAGTTTCAATTAACTACTCAATGCTAATGCCAGTGCATCTAGTTTAAAACAGTAAGCCTTGCCCTATCTGGTTTGGTTCAGTGAATAGAGCGTTGGCCTGCAGACTGAAAGGTCCCAGGTTTGATTCTGGTCAAGGGCATGTACCTTGTTGCGGGCACATCCTCAGGAGGGGGAGTGCAGGAGGCAGCTGGTCTATGTTTCTCTCTCATGGATGTTTCTACTCTCTATCCATCTCTCTTTCTCTCTGTAAAAAAATAAAAAATCAATAATTTTTTTTAACAGTAAGCCTTTTGAAGAGACTTAAGCTTGTTGTATTTGTGAGATACAGTTTCATGCCTAAGGTATTAGGTGCCAGATTCGGAAAAGACTTTGCTTAATTGTCTGTATCATTTATACTATTTGTTGGTGGTAGCTATGCTGACAGCTTTAAGATTAGAGCTTGAAAAGGTGAAATGGAACTTGAGCTAATAAAAATTTTAGTTAGAGAACTTAAACCAGCTCATTATCTGATGGTCCTGTGAGTGAACCAAACCCTTCACTGAATTTATGAGCATGAGTTTTTTGGAGGTTGCTTTTTGGGGGTCAGCATTCAATCAAGATTCTAATACTTGAAGAAGAAAAAAAAACCTGAAAACAAAAACAGAGCTTATAAGAGTGATCCTCAGAATGTACTAAAATAGAACTCATTTATCATTTCTGGAAACCTACAAATCTTGGCAGCCATTTATTGTATTATATGATGTATTTTTTCTTGTTTTCCAGTGATTTTTTGCCATCAGGATAGCCACACGTCTATTTTTTTAGGAGTTTCCATTGGAGAGGACTGCATTGTAGTATGTGTAAATATTAACCTCTTAAACTAACAATTCCCCTAAGTATGACAAAATATATCATTGAAGCGAAACCACTGAAATCAAAGGAAAACCAAATAGATTATGAGCAGACATTAGAAATGAGCCCTCCAGAAAGCTGTGTGGCGTAGGCCCAGGGCTTATAGAGTGTGGGTGGGTCCTTGGGGTAAGGCAGCTGGTTAAGAGCAATTCTCAGAGACAAATTCCAAAGCAATCTGGAGGAGGGAGACAGTCTAAGAAGTGGTCTCTGTAAACCAAACGAGATGTGAAGATGGAAAATATGTAGGGCAAGACTTGAGGTTAAACCTTTTTTAGAGAACTAGTGTATTTGTTCTTGATGGTGGTTTACTAATTAAAGAGAGTCCAACAGTCAGACTTCTCTGGAGGCTATTTAAATCGTTCCCAAATTTTTGAATAACCATAATAGTTACACAAATGTATGAACAGATTTTCGTTTGCTCGCATAAAACAGAATCCATATTACAAAGCAAAATATACTCCAAGAGATCACGCAAACACGATCTGAACTTTGAGTAGACACCTAATTGCACATTTGAGCACAAACCTCATATTCCAACGACAAACTAAATTGTATCATTTATGCTACAGATTTGCCTGCCATCACAGAAAACCAGCATAGAAGTGCCTTGAACATCTTTCTCTCTCACACACACACATAATAATTGTATATAAGCAGTTCTGGATCCAGATGTAGGTTCTATGTTTCAAAACCCTAGACCAGGGGTGGAAATGTCCCACCCATGAACCATATAAGGCCCATGAAATCATTTTGTCTGGCCCTGGCAAGGTATTAGGGGTGAGTTAATTAAATGTTTAACCAAATACAGCAAGCTAAGTTTTACGTTGATAATTCTGTATGGTCTGAGAATGATATTATATACCCAAATGGCCCGTGGCAGGAAAAAGGTTCCCCATCCCTGGCTCAGACCCCTTTTATCTAACTGCTCTGCCATCTTAAGCCCTTATCCATATTCAAGTCCATGGGAAGAAAGGTGGGGATGGCCACACTTCTGTGTGAAGGCAGGCCCAGAAGGTGCACACTTTTCTTTTTCTCCAGAGAGGAAGGGAGAAGGAGAGAGAGAGATCGAACCATCGAAGTTGAGAGAGAAGCATTGATTGGCTGGCCCCTGAACGCCCCCTACTGGAGATCAAACTTACAACCCAGGCATGTGCCCTAACCAGGAAGCATGTGCCTTGACCTCGACCTCCTGGTTCACAGGTCAATGTTCAGCCACTGAGCCATGCTAGCCGAGCAGTACATGCTTCCTTTCCCTTCATATTTCATGTGCTAGAACTTAGCTTCCTGGCCACACCCAGCACTCATGGCTCAGAAATGGAGGCTGCATTTTGGCCAGAAGCTGTCTGCTGAAGACTCTATTATAAAGGCAGAGATAACTCATCACAAAAATATGTTCATGAACAATATCTTAACATAAATATACTTCAGTATATGGAGTTGTGCAAGGAATAAACAGGCTGCATGTGTGTTCTGTGGCATTCTGTACAAACACATGATGCTTTCATTTCACACTACAGAATACCTTTCTGTACTAGTAAACTCTTTTTGTTTTTTGAAATGATACACTTTTTCTTGTGGAAAAAATTGCCCAGGAGCTAAATATTATACTGTATATACTGTAGTTCATCTCATTAATTACCAATGACTGACAAAAATCAAATGTTTTCTTTTTACCCTATTTTTTAAAATATATATTTTATTGATTCTTTTACAGAGAGGAAGGGAGAGAGATAGAGAGCTAGAAACGTCGATGAGAGAGAAACATCAACCAGCTGCCTCCTGCACACTCCCTACCTGGGATGTGCCCACAACCAATGTACATGCCCTTGACCGGAATCGAACCTGGGACCCTTCAGTCCGCAGACCAACGCTCTACCACTGAGCCAAACCGGCTTTGGCATTTACCCTATTTTTAAAATATGTGTAAATTTGGTAAAAGCACACCTATACAATATCTAAAAGAACCTTCTCATTCCTTTCTATGACTTTCTTGTTTCTATCTCTTAAATGCCTATATGTAAGCTGTGTAACATGGAAGGTTAACATTGACTCATGGGTGACACAAAGAACATAGCAAATTATGCGGGAGATAGAACCAACCTACCATGGAGGCCAGATGAAAGATTATAAAAGGGAAGGAAAAATTTGTATAAGAAACAAGAGATGGTTAAGATCCCAAAAAAAAGTATGTTGAATGATAGTCAGGACTGCTGGAAGAATTAGAGTTTATCAATAAGCCTGATATTAGAGGACATAGAGAGAAAGAATAGAAAGTGGGTTAGGTATATACAGGGTGTGGCAAAAGTAGGTTTACAATTTTGAAAACCATGGAGTTTATTCTAATATTATTACTTATTGATTATTGTATTATTTTCCACATGAACCTGTATAGCTTGTAGATAGATTCATAATAACATTATGGTTTACACACAGGGCCTATTAAGCAGGTGGTATTGTTTTGTTTTATTTTAATACATTTTTATTGATTTCAGAGAGGAGAGAGACAGAGAAACATCAAAGATGAGAGAATCATTGATTGGCTGCCTCCTGCAGGCTCCCCACTGGGCATTAAGCCCTCAAACTGGGCTTGTACGCTGACCAAGAATTGAACCCTGACCTCCTGATTCATAGGTCGACACTCAGCCATTGAACCACACCGGCCAGGCCCCACTCTGTCTTTTCTGGTTAACGTCACTTTGAGGAAGTTTGGAATGGAGTGGAGAGGAGATGACAAGAATATCAGAATAAGAGACTGAAAGACAAGTGAGGATAGGAGAGGAAGGGAGTTTGCTGAGAGAGTATCAGACAATAAGAAATTTCCTTTTGATTTCTATTATGAAAACCACATACAGTAAGGAGCTTTGTTGCCAGGTGCCTTTAAGATGGAATAAAATCCTCTGAATGAAAGCAATTAGATCTGAACTTTTCTTGTTGCAGCTATTTTTTTAAGTTGTTATGAAGTGTGATGGACCTCCGTTCCAACAGAGACTTGGACCAAACCTGCAGATTTACATTATTAGCAACAAGATCATTAATAAGTTCACATTTACCCAACATCGGTTTTTATTGGAGCACGAATTAATACATTTTTATGATGTTATTTTAAATAATTAATAGGTATTCCAGAGCCAATTGCACCTTAGAGGCTACGGTAACAGTGAAACGTTTAGTTTCTTCCGCATGGATTTCTGTTACCATAAACCAGGACCAGCTTATTAATCTTTTAATACCAACAAAACCACCATAGATGTTGGCTGCCTCCCTCGAAGAAATGCCAATATCCACAAGAGTTGGGATAACTAGCATACCCTACATAACAGGGCACTGCCTCTGTTATCTGGGCACCAAACCCAGTGCTGCCAACAGACTCTTGTTTGTTTTCTGGCTCATGATCTTAGAAATAAAGTCCTTCCCTGTTGCCAACAAGATCTCTACTCCACAGATACGCTTCTAACTGTAGAGAAAATTATAGTGCTACGTTAAGAGATAACCTCACAATTTTCAAAGGAAACATAAGCAAATAGGAAAGTACACTTGTATTCTTTCTTCAGTTCTATCTCTATGATGGTGTAGGAATAAAACTAGTGATTAATGAACCTCTTCAATTTGGGGTTCTATTTTTTGAGCCAGCAAAACTTCAAAAGGGTTTACTGCTTTTTATATACATTACAAGTTAACCCGGATGTTTAAAAGAAATTCAAATGGCATAATTATTTGGTCTGGCAAATGAATAGCTTGGTTGGAGCTTGATTTTCTAACCAAGCAATTAAGCTGGGGGGAGGAGAAAGAGCACAATCTAAATGGAAGGTGCTATTTCATCTTCTCGGGCCTTATATGTCCCTGAAAAGGTGAGATGAGTCCCTACGTCAGAAGACCGCTAGGAGCATAAATGAGGTAGAAAATGTGATGAAATAGCTACTGAGTTCAACCACAAGTATGATCTATTTTTTTTTTTTAACCAAAATTCGAGGTGAGGATTTGACAGGTAAATAACAGAAGACTTGCAGAACTCTATCTGGGAGTAGGTCAAATTCTAGCAAAATTTATATTCACAGCATATATACTTAGCCAGGGTCACTGAGTACTTGAGTTGGAAATTTGCAAAGGGCTGCATAGCCCATGATAAATCTCCATAGTTTCTATGTAGAACAAAGTAATGAAGCCAGTGGACTCGAACTGCTTCCCTCACTTAGAGCTTTGTAATCTTGTATGTTACTTACTCTCACTGTGCCTCAGGTTTTTTTTTATCTGTATAATCCTGAGGAACCCTTCACTCTGTTATTAGGAAATTTAGATAAATTAATATATAAAATAGCTGAAACACTGACTGACACAGAGTAAACAGCATGTGACTTTAACTACTGTGTTTCCTTGAAAATAAAACATCCTCCGAAAATAAGACCTAGTGCATCTTTGGGAGCAAAAATTAATATAAGACACTGTCTTATTTTCGGGAAAACAGGGTAGTAATAGAAGTTATTCTTTGTTTGTTTACTATATTTACCCTAGTTATAGATCTGAGAGTAATGTATAAAGCCCAAAATTATGACAGGAAATTTAAGGATAAAATAAGTTTACCTAAAAATATTTTTATATAGACATATGTAAATCATATGCATAAATGAATTAATTTTAAATATTTGCAGTAAGCAAGCACAGCAGTCAGTAAGCCTCTTCACTGAGACTTGGAGTAGAGGAAGTGAACAAACACACAGGAATTAGGTGGAAGCTACCTGCCCCAGGGACATTAGCAAATTGGCTGATGGTGCTCTGCTCCCACGTTTCTAAAGGAAGTGAAAAAGGAAGCCCACTGGAAACAGGCTCAGCTCTGTAATAAACAGCACCTTTGAGGCCTGTGGACCATTTTCTCTGCCTCCCCCACTTCCCCCAAAGGCACAGGGAAGTGGAGTTTGAGTCAACACAGCTGACCAGTGCTACCTTAAGAAACAAACAGCTAAGTACCACATGAACGCACTCATTGGTGGACTATAATGAACAACATAAAGTGATGAACAATAATAGATCCAGATACATAGAAGCATCCAACAGGGGAAGGCAGGGGAGAGTGGGCAGGGGTGGGGGGGGGTGAGAGTAATGGGGAGGGGGGTAAGAGATCAACCAAAGAACTTATATGCATATAATGGACACAGACTATGGGGGGGGGGGGGGGGACTGGGAGAAAACAATGTGTAGAAAAGGAGACATATGTAATACTTTCAACAACAAAGAATTAAACAAACAAACAGAAAGAAACAAATAGCTGAGCCCTTGAGTGCAGAGTAGCTGTTTTTCACAGTCTATAGATGGGACTTTGATTTCTAATTCATTTCTCAGTAACATTCTTGGCATTTTGTCTTCATTTTGCTGTAAGATGGTAACATGAAGTTTAAGGTTCTGTCACCAGTTCATTTACCCAACAAGCAAGACACTGTTCGGCAGCCCAGACTCTTAGAGGCAGCCCCCTACAAACCAATACGGGATGAGGCACAGAGAATTTGCTTTTCATAGGTTCATAGAATGTTCCAGCTGGAAGAGACTTTAAACACCCTTACTTTTCTCTAAAACTGGAGTAATGTGTGTGTATCGACAAGGCCAAAGAGCTGTAATTTGGTGCGTTAATAGTGGTGTATTCTGTTATCAATGCAAACTTGCTGCCCCGCAGAGAAGATGCTGAGTTGCATATTATCATGGAAAAGCTGTAATTTTAAAGTAATCAGGAAGAACTGGCCAACAGCGCAATGTAACATAAACCTAATATTAAGGGTTTTTTTGAATGATGAAAGGAAATGTTTTATCCTTCTATTTCAGACATTGGTCCACTTCATGTGCAGTGGGGGAAGAAGTACAGCTTGAAGAACTTAACTGCCATTTAATGTATATGCTGACAAAAATATACACTAAAAGTTTAACTGAAAAGAGAATCAAAAATGAAGTTTGTTTTTCTCAGCTTCTCCTGGTTTCTAGGTTTATACTAAAAAGTTGCTGTTTCCTGAGGCATGATTTTCATTTAATTCAATTATTCTGTATTCTTTTCCTGTGATCAACCTAGACTTTTATCATAAATATTATCTCTATCCACTTAGAAGTTACAAAGTGCTTTCTCTCAGATGTCCACAGTGTTTGGGTTGAGGCATGATAATTTTAAACAAGCTGAAAAGTATTTCAAACAAGTTTCGTACTGTGAGCAATCATTAAGAAGGTCAGAGGAGAAAGGCAACTAGGCAATGAATTTCAGTAGGATCATCATGTGATTTTTTTAAATATATTAGTAATTTTGTAAGTCACTAAATTTTTATACTGAAAATTCTGTCTAGACTAGAAACAGGAAAGCATGCTCAGTGACATATCAGCCTATTCTGGGCAATTTAAAGTGGAAACAAATCTGTTTCTCACATCTTTATACGCAATCACTGATGGTTATTGAAATCCGAAATTTCCCAACCTGACCACTGAGGCCATTTATTTTCTTAATAGAGAATAAATAGGCAATAAGTGGATTGCTTACAGTAAGCCAGTTGATTGTGAAACTTAATCCCTAACTTTCACATCCATCTTTTCATTGTGAAGAAAACAAATTTACCTGAGAAGTGTCAATAGACAAGTCACTATTGATTTCATTGATGTAGTGAGTGATGTGTGTGGCTGGCTGCTCCATATTTGTGCCTCTAATACTCTGTCCAAAATCAGAGGGCTGCACCATAGGAGATGAAGCTCTGGTATTAGTACGGAGGGTCACAGCAAACCTTAAAGGCTGGGGATGGTACAGAAAAACATGATTGCTGCAGGCTCAGAGAGGGGACATTTTTATGCTGTGTGTTATCAACCTATACTAAACGTCACTTCAAATCCATTCTTTATGCTGTGAGACAGACTACTGAGAATAATAAAAATGGCTACATGGGTTTTCTATACAATACAGGAGCTCAGGGAAGAAAAATCAAAGTCAGTCTCTACTAAGTAGAAAATAGTAGACGTGTGTGAATAGAACCCAGGAACGCTGTGTTGGAGGGAAGATAAAGGAGCCACAAAGTCACGCTTCAAATACCAAAGGAGTGACTAATCCCCTTGTCTAGGGATTTATGTTGTGGTGGTTCTACATCTCCATTCCAGGGGAGTTATCCATGACTGTGCTCCCAAGTAATTGTTACCATTGCAACCACTTAACAATAAAACTTAATTCCTGAAGAACGATTAGCAAATTAGCAAATATTTCCCGCTGAGGTTGCCCTCCAGGCCACTTTCAGGGCTGGGTCTTCTGTCTTCTGCATGTAAGTCATGAAGCACCTGCCCGCGGTGGCCAGTAGGCACCCAGGTGAGAAGCAGCCCGATGTGCACTGCCATTCGTTCTCCTGGAGGAGCTGCTCATGATCAAAGTGACATATTTACCTTCTCCTACTGCTGCTACCTTCTTTCTTTCTGCACAGAATTCCCTTATCTCTTCGATAACATCCTTCTGCACTCCTAACCTTCTCTTTGAAACCAAATGAACTAAACAGGTACATATAATTAAGAGTTAGCCGTGAGCAATATCCACAAGCCCAAAGTGCAGCCCCATCCTTTCCGTTAGGAAGGAATGTAAAATATCCAGATTTACGTTGCCACGATGCAAAGGAAGTGCAGCCATAGCTCTAGGAACTAAAGGAAATTAGTCCATGCGAAAGTTATATCTCACAAATTCAAAATGCTTAAACTGGGGGTTTTGATATCTAAACCCAGCTTAGCAACAGGAATGCTCAGGGCCTACTCAAGAAGGCAAATAATCCTTTCCACTAATTTTTACAGGGTAAAATAGGATAGTTGTCAGAGTATTTAAAAAAAAAAAAAGCTTATTCAAACCTGCTGTTAGATTTGTATTGTTACATGACTATACATACCTGTGGCTAGTCATAGTTCTAAAAAGTTCAGGTGAAACCTTAGAAACAATGTAGATATCCAGCTGCACATTTGGCAATCATTAGTGATGGTTTCAAAATATCAATTCTACATCCTCGATATTCCTCATCCCAACCTCTTTTATCCCCCACCATCTCTTGCTCTAATGACTGCAGCAACATCCTAACAGTTACTTTGGAGTCAGTGGTAATCACCAACAATCTATTCTCTGTACTGCAGTCCAAATTATTTTTATACAAAGCAAATCTGTCCCTCTCACCTCCACAGATTTAAAATACCAATATTCTAGGCTGGCTGGCATGGCTCAGTGGTTGAGTATCAACCTATGAACCAGGAGGTCAAGGCTAAATTCCCAGTTAGGGCACATGCCCAGGTTGTGGGCTCGGTTCCCAGTGGTGGGCAGCCAATCAATGATTCTCTCTCAGCATTGATGTTTCTATCTCTCTCCTCCTCTTCCTTCCTCTCTGAAATATATATATATTTTTTTAAATAAATAAATAAAATACTCATATTATAGACACAGTTTGAAGGACAGTCACAATCTGTGCCCTGTTTACCTAGAAAGTGTAATTTTTGTACATTTCCTCATCATGTTTTATAGCCACATTAAACTTCTCTGAATTACTCAACATTCTCTCTCATCCTGAAAGCTCTCTTCAGACCACCTATATATTCTTGCCATTTTTTAGGTTTCATCTTACATGTCATTTGCTCCCAAAAGGTCTTCTCTGAACCCCTTACGCTGAATTGGGGCCTCCCTCCTGATGTCCTCTGTGGTACTCTAAGCCCGTGTATGGACCCCAGCATAGCGCCACACTGTGTTGGAATGACCTACTCATGTGTCCATGCTGTAGTGGTATAACAGTGCCCTCCATAAAAGTATATGCCTGTCCTAACCCATGGAACCTGTGAACGTGGCCTTATTTTGAAAAAGGGTCTTTGCAGATGGAATTAAATTAAGGATCTCAAAACAGAATTATCCTAGACTAGCTGGGTGGACCCTAAATCCACTGCCAAGTGTCCTTATAAAAGACAGAGAGGGGGAAACACAGACATAGGCCAGAGTGGAGGTGAAGGCAGACATTGGAGGGACTCAGCCACTGGTCCAGAAACACCTAAAGCCTCCAGAGCTAGAAAAGGCAAGAATGAATCCTCCCCAGAGCCTCCAAGACAACACAGCCCTACCAACTCCCTTTCACCTCTAACCCCAGGGACTCCAAGAAAATTATTTTTTCATTAAGGCACTACATTTGCATATGTAATTTGTTACAGCAGCCTCAGAGTGCACATACCTATACTCCAAACTAAATCACTCGAAAGAAGGAACTAGCATACTCATAACTTGTTCACCATCGTCCTCCGAGTACCAAGCCCATGCCTGGCACACAGTGTGCACTTATTACACTTCTGTATAATGGGTGTGTGAGGGAAGACACGCACAGAATTCTGAGCATCATCCTAGTGTACAAACTACTCTTTTTACAACCTCCTTATTCTAATAAAATTTCTTAATCATCTCAGGCTGTATGTTCTGATCTTTAATTCAACCAGATAACTCTTCGGAAATTTTAATAAAAAATAAATGTAAACTATAGCAAGTAATCTGAGGACATTTCTACATCAAATGTACCTTTTTTTCATTTGAGGGTTTGCCTTTAGATTGGAGCTGAGAGTTTATACCTGTAACTGGAGCAAAGGTGAAGAACATGGAGAATGTTCTCTGCTTGTAACTCTGCTAGTCACATGTTCATGTTTTATAGATGCAATTCTCTCCTATTCCTCTGAGAATACTAATGTGCTTTGGATGTGTGGTTGGTATTACCTTTTTGTACAGCAGTCTGTTTCCCTGCCACTGATTTTTCTTAAAGTTTTAGTGATTTCAGTTGACCTTTCCAGGTTCTGACTAAAGAAAATTGGTTAGAATAGGTGACTAGCATGTGATCTCTCTGTAATTTTGTAGGGATATACTATTTATGTTCTCCACTTGTCATGTGTCCACCCTATCCATATGCTCAATTCAGCGTGAGGAGGAACTATAAGAAATTCTTTGCTATCTTTTTGGATTCCATTTATTCTACACAATATAATCAGATTTAACCTTTGTAAGGAAACTTCAGCATAAGGTTATTTCCCTTCAGCATAAGGTTAGAAAAGCTAACCAATCTCTCGATATTTTTTTTTCAGATGAAGACCATATCCCCCAGCTTGTATTTTAAATTCCCCTATAATTAGTCTTTGTTAAAATGTTTAGCTTAATCTCAGTTCTCTAATGAGTCCTATAGCAATGTACTACAAATGCTTACTCTCTGGCCACCCTATGCTCTGAAGGTGTTTTAGCAGTCACTCCGAACACTTATTGCCTCATTCCAGCATTTACGCATTAACTCATTCAAACTCACTCAATTTTCTTGAAGTTCCCAAATCTACATCTTCCTCCCCCCTCCCTGAAAAATGTCTTCACTGAAAATAAAAGTAAAATGAGTGAAAGTTAATAATTCTTTTCAACTTGATAGAGGACGAACCTAATAACTGCCAGAATTTGGTAGTCCTTTATGCACGTTGAGGACAGAGGCTACGTACTTCCCCTGTGTAATCTCAGGGATTAACATGGCAGAGTGAGAAATAGGAAGTTGTCTAGAGGATGGGTGGGTGGCTGGCTGTTTGGATGGATGGACAGGCTCATGAATGTATGAATGAGTGAGTCTGTACTCCCCAGAGATTGACTACAAAATTGTCTCCATTCAGTAAGATGATGTGAAAGGAAAGCACAACCCTTGCTATGTGACTAAAAGAAGGAAAGACGATGCACTCACCATGATGTCTTCCATGTCCGTGACCCTGCTGCTGTCATTTCCTTTGATTTCACATACAAGAAGGAGTCTATCCTGCAATGAAATTATAATTATTTGCATAAACATATTTATGTTCATTCATTCATTTAGCTTTATTTTTAATCATCTAACATTTGGCCATTATGTTAGTTGCCTGATCATCAAAGATGAATAAGTTATTGTAATTCTTCCCAAGAAACTCAAAAACCTTGAAACAAAAATATTGATAACATGTGTAGTGCATGCTCCGTGAATGTGGTGACCATTCATCCTGTTTATGCCTGTTGTCTGCACACCCTGACTCCCATTTCACTTTCTAACAGTTTCATTTAGGTGACAAATGACATGGTGAACCAATGTACTAACCATACTGAGAAGAACTGGGTGTGGATATGTATGCAAATGTGCCTTGTCTCCTCTTTGAAATTTAAACTTCTTAGTGGCATCAGAAAACTCTGTTGAAATTATTAAGATATATTTGCCTATGTTTTGAAAATCCTTAATACTTTGAGCACCTCAATCAAATCTTCTGATAGATAATAAACTTCGAATAACTAGCATAATGCTTCAAAAGCATCATGAAAAGTAAAGCTCTTAACTGGATGTTTACAAAAAGTCATGGAAATCTAATATTCACAAAACAATAAATGATACTAACTAGGTTCCTGAAACAATATTATAAGAATTTCTTTTTTTATTCTATTTAAGTACAAAAGCATGTAATGCTTATTACTCATTTTCCTCATCACAATTCTCTCCTATGGCTTCTTTTAGCTTTAATAGACAATCTATTCACTTTTCTTATCCTGGGAAGTGGTAAACATAATGATAACTGTCTATTTTATGTACATTTCTATACCACCCATTCAGAATTCAATGAAGAGGTGGTTATGAAATAATGACACATGCAAGTAGGAGCTACATACAATACTAAATTGAAGGAAATGATTATAGCTTAGGTTCATTTTCTTTTTAGAGTCTGCATAATTTCATTATTACTAATTAGTTTTCCAAGATGACATCCTGGCCTCTTTCACATCACAAATCCAGTTCTTAATGCCCTATACCCTACACTAGTCAATCACTGACTTCAGTCTATAGCATGTTCTTCTAACAATCTGAATAGTAGCTTCAGGGTTAGTATTTCCCCAGCCCCCTCAGAGCTGAAGTACCCCGTGGAGTCTCCTCATCCCAGGAGGAGCTGTTGTGGTTACAGTTATGTCTTTCTTTTCATTGTGAAACTACTACTGTTTATCATCTTTATTTTCTATGGTTACTATTCATAATAGGGTCTTTATTCACTTTCTCTCTTTAATTCACTAAATAAATCCAAAAATCTTCATGGTTTCTGGGCACTTGCTAAGAATAACAGGAAATTCATTATTTTAACCACTATTTTTTAACCAAAGGCGTGATAGGAAAGATGGTCTTATGCTGGGTCCTCAAAATCAGAAAACTGAAGTCCTTTTGAATCAAAATAAAAAGTCAGAGTTTTCTTTACAGTAAAGATTTTCAGAAACAAGCTTGAATTATGAAGATACTGTACTATAATATATTATAGGCAACACCTTTTTTTTTTACAGATTTTTTAAACATATTCAACCCTGACACAACAGTTATGTCAAAAAGGAAAACCAGCTGCAAATGTTTAGAAATTTACTACTTTTTAAAATTAAAATTATAGTTTAGCCTCCTTTGTCAAAAAAAAATGCCATTATAATTATGTCACTACCAAAGTATTTTCTGATTCAGTCATTAATTCCTGCACGTTGATTTGGTATAAAATCTCACATACACACACACACACAAAAAACAAACAAAAAAAAAACTGAGTAACCAAGTAAAAGAAAACCAAGACAAACAATTTGGGCGACTTAATCCCAGAGGCATTTTATCCTAAATAAACCAGATGGACAGATTTTTACATACATATTATAGAATAATAATGGACCTGTTATTGTATTTTATGTTATAATAGAGAGGGTACAGAGTTAGTCATGGAAGAGTGTTGCTCTTATCCCAGCCTTATAACATTTCTGACATAGGGAAAGTCTGTCCCCTCCAAAGGCTTGTCTCCTCATTATCCAAGGGGGGTTGAATTTAGAAACCTTTCTATTTCTCCCAGCTCCCCACGTTCCTAATTCTCACAGACTTGTCTGTTAGCAAATTGTGTTTGTGTCTCAATGTAATGATTGCTGTTTCCTTGTCAGTCAGTGTTTACGCTCAAGCACTAGAATTTGCCACATACACCATATTGTCACTGCAACTGAAGAATTATAACAGTATCAGTAAAATAAAATAAAAAATATTTTAACACTTCCAAAAATTTGTTCTATGCGGATGGTTTACTCAGAGATTCCACTTGAGCATTGGGTGTATGTCTCCGTCTGCTCAGACAGCTATAACGAAATACTGGGTGGTTGAAACAAGACTTGTTTTCCCACAGTTCTGGAGGCAAGAAGTCTGAGATCAGGATGATGGCAGGGTCGGGTTCTGGTGAAGGCTCTCTTCCTGGCTCACCGATGGCTGCTTTCTCATTGTGTCCTTACGTGGGAGAAAGAAGCTCTGATTGCTCTTCCTTTTATTGCAAGGGTGCTAATCCCATTATGGAGACTCTAAACCTAATTATTAACCAAAGGCTGGGTGTTAGGTTTTCTACATAATTTGGGGTGACACAAATATTTAATCCACAGAAATGCCTCTCTTAACGTATCAGGTCAGCATATCACCCTCCAATCCTGATAATGTCGCATCACATAGATTGGTTTTTGGTGGTTTTCTAATTCCTTCATGTTTGTCTCAACTATAATATCTGGAAGGCAAAGACAGGTTTTTTTTTTTTCCTGACTCCTTCAGTGACTAACATTTAGGCACTCGGTAAATGTTTATAGATTGACTGATTGAGGCTCTGCTTTGCTAAGCAAAATATTTTACAAAAAAAATAGCTAATATATTCCAGAGAGCTTTATACATAGTACTTTGCTATAATGCCCTCATTAAAATGATCAGTATGCTATAACACAATTTAATAAATAGTCAATGTATCTGTGTCTTATTATATAAATCTACTATTAATAAAATAAATGTCTGAATCGCCCCAATTTAGCAGATGGCATAGTTTTGTCCTAGATGTCAGTATTTTTGCCAATTACAGGCCAGGGATGGCTCTCCCCAACAAAGCATGACTTAGCAAACCAATACGGGGTTGCAGCCATGTCTTAGGAGACTAAAGCTGAAGACTTGTAGGGATGCATGCCAAGTCTAACAGTGGGTAGAGAAATCCCAAGGATCAATGGTCATTCATTCAAGATATACAGGGTGGGGCGAAACTAGGCTTACAGTTGCGGGTGTGAAAAACACAGTTTACTCTTGTATTTATTATTTATTAATTCTTGAGTTGTTTCCATACAAACAACTGCAAATCTACATTTGCCTTGCCCTGTGTAATGAATTCCTAGGCAAGAACATGGGCTCACTTAGTAACGTTGAGAGTGTTATAGAAAACTAAGCATTGAATGAAAACATCAATATTCCTACCAAATTTCCATCTCCTCACTCCCTTACTCATTCCCCCTCCCCCAAGAAAAGGAACAACCACTCCCTTCATCCAGTCGACGTGTGCACGTATGCATACATGTGTGTGCGCGGTGAGAGCCGTGTTAGTGTTTTCTTGAAGGAGCCTCAGATTCCTAACGTGGAGGACACTGCTCCCAGTCTCTCAACCCTTCCCTGGGAAAGTTAAAAATAAGTCCGGCTGAAAAAAATAAGTTGGCACTTGTTATTTGAGAAAATTGCTTTATTCCAGGAACTGCCTCATGTAGCAGAAATTTATTTACCATCTGTGTGGACTTTAAAAATTTTCCATCTTAACTGATACACAACTGAAATAGAAACAGACTTTCCGTGCGTAGGTTTTCCACAGGCCTCAGTCTTTGAAAGGGTGTTAGCTAAGAAACTTTCGGGATGTTTGTGGTCCCCAGAGTGAGACAGCTCAGGGACTGCCTCGAGGCGCTGAGACCTCCTTCTGGGGATGGGCCGCAGGCTGATGTCACCCAGTGAGGTCAGGAGGGACTCCAGGGTGGGGCCGAAAAGCAGAGTGGAGGTATCTGCCAAGGGGGCATTCCAAAGGTTTTGCCCAAAAGGCATTCCTCCTTTTAAATGGCCGTTAGAATAGTTACCTAGCACATTACGCTCAAATAATAAAATAAAAATAAAAGTCCCTTGGGCAATAAATTGCCCTTTTTCAGGACTGCTTTTAAGATCTGTTGTCAGATAAGACAAATGCGCTTTTCTCTTTTTCAGCTGTATCAAAGGATTATTTTTTCAAATGTTTTATTTAAGTCTTCCACAAGAGGAAGTATCTTTGTTCGCTGAGGGGGGGTGGGGGGAAAGGGTTGAATGGGTGGCTGAACACAAGCGGACTTATTGTTAGGCGCTGCTTTATATAAACTACAGAAAGAGCAAGGGACATCCAACTGCCACTTTTTATACAAAATAAGCTCTCCTGCGCAGATGTTTTCCTACAATACTGAGCTATTACACCGTTATTCCAGATGATAGCAACTAGAGTTGCTTATATTGGGTCGGCAACTAAGTAATTGCTGGTTTCACACATATATGGCTTCAGTTGAATTTTTAGGTTTGCAGACGTAGTACAAATGTAAAACACATTTTGTTATTTGATAGTTGGCTATTCAGCTGTTAATCAGTAAAAAAAGTTTTTTGATCTGTTTTGTAGTTTTCGTTTGGCGTTCGTTGAAAAAATGGAAAATCAAAAAGAACATTTTCGTCATATTTTGCTTTTTTATTTCCGCAAAGGGAAAAACGCATCGCAAGCTCATAAAAAGTTATGTGCTGTTTATGGTGACAAAGCCTTAAAAGAACGGCAGTGTCAAAATTGGTTTGCCAAATTTCGTTCTGGTGATTTTTCACTCAAAGATGAAAAAACGCTCTGGTCGTCCAGTTGAAGTTGATGACGCCCTAATCAAAGCAATAATCAATTCGGACTGTCACAGGACAACACGTGAGATTGCAGAGAAGCTTCATGTATCACATACATGCATTGAAAATCACTTAAAACAACTTGGCTATGTTCAAAAACTCGATACATGGGTTCCTCACGAACTGAAAGAATCACAGTTAACGCAACGCATTAGCAGCTGCGATTTGCTAAAGAAACGTAATGAAAATGATCCATTTTTTAAAACGACTGATAACTGGCGATGAAAAATGGGTTGTTTACAACAATATCAAGCGGAAAAGATCATGGAGCAGCCAGGTGAACCAACTCAAACAACATCAAAAGCTGATATTCATCAAAAGAAGGTTTTGTTATCAGTTTGGTGGGATTATAAAGGAATTGTCTACTTTGAACTCTTACCACCCAACCGAACGATCAATTCTGATGTCTACATTGAACAACTAATGAAATTAAACAATGCAGTTGAAGAAAAGCGGCCCGAATTGACAAATTGAAAAGGTGTTGTATTCCATCATGACAGTGCAAGGCCACACACATCTTTGGTCACTCGGCAAAAATTAATGGAGCTTGGTTGGGATGTTTTGCCACATCCACCATATAGTCCTGACCTTGCACCATCTGATTACTTTTTGTTTCGATCTTTACAAAACTCCTTGAATGGTAAAAATTTCAATAATGATGATGATGTCAAATCATACCTGATTCAGTTTTTTGCTAATAAAAACCAGAAGTTTTTTGAACGTGGGATTATGATGCTGCCTGAAAGATGGCAAAAGGTCATTGATCAAAATGGGCAATACATTACAGAATAAAGTTATTTAGTTCCATGAAAAAATTGTCTTTGATTTTCTTTTAAAAATCCGCAAGTACTTAGTTGCCGACCCAATATATCCTCTTCCCAATGTATGCTTTCCCTCAGAAAATTCAAGAGCTGCCCTATTTGTATATCTGTATGGACTTTTGCAAAATAGTCTCACACTTCTCTAGGCACGTGATTTTAACAACTGCTGTTGGGTCAGATCATGTCAAATTATGTATGTTATATATTTTAATAGATTTCCCAATCATTTCTTATTGCAAATTTAACATACAAAAATAAATTTCAATAAGACTTCAAGATATGAAAAATTACACAGCCTACTTAAAATTTACCTTGCAAATAATTGTAATTCCTACTATTTGAGTGTTAACTTGGGCCAGCACCAGACTCTGGCTCTTTATATACATTATCTCATTTAATCGTCACAACAACTTAAAAATTGGGTACAAATTGGTACCTGAAAAAAACTGAGGCCTTAATAAATAAGTCACATAATTCCAGGTTATGGAGCAATTATCAATAAGTGTCAGAGATATTATTCAGAGCTCAATGAGTCAGAGCTCCGAAGCCCATTACTCAGGCCACAGTACACATTACCAGGCATTAATGTAAAAACCCAGTTCTGCCTGGCCAGCATGGCTCAGTGATTGAGCGTCCACCTATGAACCAGAAGGTCACATTTGATTCCCAGTCAGGACACATGGCTGGGTTGTGGGCTTGCTCCCAAGTAGGGGGTGTGCAGGAGGCAGCTGGTCAATAAGTCTTTCTCCTCATTGATATATCTATCTCCCTCTCCCTTGCTCTCTCCTAAATCAATAAAAGCATACTTAAAAATTCTATGGGATACATAGGATTCTCTTAGAAAATTAGTATTAACCTCAGCTTTCAGGGCTTTATTTAAAATATAAAAAACTTCAGAACTTCCAAGACTATTGTTTATTTACAAAAATGGAAGGAGGGGGGCTTTCACTCTTTGACTCATGCATTAAAAGTGGGCCTACGGAAAACCGGTTTGGCTCAGTGGATAGAGTGTAGGCCTGCGAACTGAAAGGTTCCAGGTTCAATTCCAGTCAAGGGCATATACCTTGGTTGCAGGCACATCCCCAGTAGGGGGTGTGCAAGAGGCAGCTGATCGATGATTCTCTCTCATCAATATTTCTCTCTCTATCCCTCTCTCTTCCTCTCAGTAAAAAAATCAATAAAATACATGTTTTTAAAAAGTGGACCTATGAATCTAACTCATTTGTGGATTATAATGATCAACATAAACTGATGAACAAAAAACAGATCTAGAGCTAAAACATCTATCAGACGGTCAATCCTCAGAGGGAAGGGAGCGGAGGGTGGGGGTAAGGAGGAGAGATCAAACAAATGACTTGTATGCATGCATATGAGCCTAACAATGGACAGAGACAGCAGAGGGTGGTGAGGGCATGAGTGGGGGGTGGGGGGGACAATGGGGGGATATGGACACATATGTAATACCTTAATAAAAGAAAATTGGGGGGGAAAAGTGGGTCTATGAAAGTCTAAAAAGCAGTGCTACTATTCAAACTGTAATACCATGCACTGGGCCTCTAGTCTATACATAAAGGGGTAAAATTAAATCCAACTCCTCAATTTCTCTCTCCCTTTATTTATCTCTTTATCTCTCATCTCTCTCTTTTTCACACACACACACACACACACACACACACACACGCACAATTTCAGATGGACTAATAATTTAAATATGAAAGAAAACTTGAAATATTTTAAATAAAAACATAAAGAGATTAATTTATGATCTTGAAGTAGAATAGTAAAGAATTAATAACACAGAAAAGAGCAGTAGTATGTTTAATATATTAAAATTTAGAAATGCAGTTTATCAAATATAGTATAAAGGAAGCATTTTTAAACTGATTTTAAGGAGAAGAAATGCCAATTAAAATAGCAATGATGCACTGACACAGGCAACAAGGTTATTGCCAGCGGGAATAGGGGTGGGCCGAGGTTGAAGGGGGGAAAGGGCAGATAAATAGTGATGGAAAGAGACTTGACTTGAGGTAGTAAATATACAATCCAATAGTTAGATGATGTATCATGGAATTGTAACCCTGAAATCTATACAATTTTATTAACCAATGTCACCCTAGTAAACTCAATAAAAAATAAAATCACAATGATGTACCATTTTATAGTCTCTATAATGTCACTAATTAAAAAGTTTAACATACCAAGTGTCAGAGTTGATTGGGATCAACAGGAGCTTCTCTACACCCTGAATATCAATACAATGGATAAATAGTTTTAGAAAACTATTTGTCATCGTAGCTTAACGTTAACATTCACATACTTTTAAAATAATTTCACTCCTAGATATACATCCTTAGGAACAATCTTGAATTTCTCCTCCAAGAAATTTGTACAAGAATATGCATTATATTAATGTCCATACTAGAGAAAAAAAATCTAAAACTAATCTCAATATTCAATGATAAGAGAATGGATAAATACAGGATGGGGCAAAAAGTAGGCTTACAGTTGTTCATATGAAAAACAATACAAGAATAAATAATGATACAAGAGACCTAACCAGTTTGGCTCAGTGGATAGAGCATTGGCCTGTGAACTAAAAGGTACCAGGTTCAATTCCGATCAAGGGCATAAGCTTGGGTTGTGGGCTCAATCCCCAGTGGGGGACTTGCAGAAGGCAGCCGATCCATGATTCTCTCTCATCAAGTATTTTCTACCTCTCTCTCCCTCTTCCTTCCTCTCTGAAATCAATAGAAAAATATTTAATAATAATAATACAAGAATAAATTCTGTTCACATAAACTGTAAACATACTTTTGCCCTACCCTGTACATTATCGTATGTAAACATAACAGCATATTATACAGATATAAAATAAATTAAGCACCTCTACCCACAACACTAGATGTTTAAAAAATAATGTTGCAGGGAGAAAAAGAGGCAAGTTTCAGAAAGCCACATAGAGTTAAATAGGTTTATGGAGCTCAGAGAACTAAATGATATCTTTATTATGCACACATATATATGAAATTTAAAGCCTATATATATATTTTTTAAAACAAGGGAATAAAAACCAAAACTCAGCAAAGTGGAGAAAGGTGAGGATGAGACAGGAGCATATAAGTTGATTTAAGTCATTGGTAGTGTTCCAGTGATAGGGTGAGATGTGGGTTCACAGGGTATCGTGTAATATGCATTATAATTTACATATCTGGAATATGCTTGATATAAAATTTGATGTATTACTATACAATATAGAAATATATAAAAATGTTTAAAAGTGATGCCAAATGTGAATGTGATTTAACCATAAAGGTTGAGAAGGATTTTTATTGTCACATTTTAAAGTATTGTGTTTGAGATCTACTTTTCCTAATTAGATTGCAAACTGCCCAAAGGCAAGAATGACTTAGGATTCTGAATAACACTTGGTATATATAACGCATCAATGCATTAAGTTGGTGGAGAAAAAAGAGTGTCTACCGGTGCCTTCTGTTTGTATGTATGGCTTTTTCACTTATGTGAATCTAGATTATATCTGACCTGTGTGTGCAATTGGTCACAAAATATCAAGCCTCTAGAATAAGAGAAAGGTCGGTCTTCCTAATGTGCTCAGGGCTTTAGGAAGCTTTTTTTTCTCTCTCAGTGTTCCCTAGCAACAAATCTATAAGTTGTCCCACGGCCTCAGCCCACACCAATGCCTATGATTTTTCCTCACTTGTAGCCTTGAGCTTTAGTCTTTCTTGACATAAGGGAAAATTTTTCACTGTAGTCAATGTTTTTCCTCTTCGTTTTATTTTAGTTTCTCTCTTTCATTTATTTCATCCCTTGGACTGCAAAGAAGAAAACAGGTTAGCTTCCATTTTCACTTTATAGCTCCTCTTTCATGTCCCCATGAAACACATCTAGTCCCAGATGGTCCTCTTTCCCTAACAGGCAACTCCCTGGGGAAAGTTGATAATCTTACTCTTTAAAGACATAGGTCCTGGGAATCCAGCAAAATGTCAGGTTTCTGTTTCCTCATCAGAGGATAATAAGCCAAAAATAATAACTCTAAACAGCTATTAGAACAATGTTGCTTCCTCATGGCCAGAAATGACCAGTCCCAATTTGGAGACAATAAGCACCAAAAGGCTCTTTTATCTAATCTTAGTGAAATCTTTATCAAATTCATTAGTTTCAACAGGCCTACTCTAAGGTAAACAAAATTAAAGCTTTTTCATAAACAAATATCTGTAGCAAATCAGGAGGAAAAGCGAAATGGTGAATATTCACATAGTTTGAATGTGTCAGATTACTGTCTTTCATTCCTTGAATAAATCTTAAAGAAACATTTCCTTGGCACAGTTATTCTTTTATTCTTATAGCAAAGAGGCCAGCATCACCCATGCAGTTGTTCTTCTTCGCAACTAAAAAGAATCGGAAAGTTTGGGTCATAGTCAAGCCCCGCATTCCAGCGATCAGATTCCCACGGAATGGCAAGCCTGACCCACGTGTCACGCCAAGCTATCATCCTAGATAACGGTCTTTTGTAAAGTTCCTTGAAGGCTGGCCACCAGATAAAAAGCACCTCCCGAACTCCTTTGCTTGTTTTTCTAAGAATATATGAGAGGCTATCTTGGATAGTTAAAGACATTTCAATGCGGAACTGCCAGATGCGTTTTGTCTGAGATGACAAGGAAAAAGGCCAGTTCCTTCTGGTTTGCTTTGCGTCGTTGACTAATGATACCTATGCATCATGATGGCCAACAATAAAACTAGGGGGTTATGGGATTTCCAGAAACAGCGACAGCAACTAATAAAACACGTGTTCAGTCCTCCTCCTCTCTAAAGACGGTGGGTAGAGAGTGGGCTTCAACACTCTGTAAAGGCACTCAGAGTATAACCCTGCTCATTTCTCCTGCTTTTCAAAAGGAAATCAGACTGAGATGTAAAGAACAGACACATCTGTAATAAGAACAAAAGTAGCAGAGGGACTTTAGTCCTCTTGTTCAGGATGGATTGCCAACTAAATTATGGAAGTAAAGTGCCCAGGTGGACTCAGGATTTTCCAATTATTGTTGACACATATGGTATATGTTACTCCAGACTATATAATGGAAAGACAGCCGAAGATGATTTTGAATAGACTTGAATGGATTTTGTATGGACTAAGTTGAAAGTGCGTGTGCCGAATGATAAGGCCTGTGCCCTCCTAGGAAAGGGCTAGAGTAGAACAAGAGTAAGTGTCATTCTGCCCCATCTGTCCCTACAATGCGGTTTTCTGACAGACATAAGGCAGACATAGTGCAGACATAAGGCAGGGTGGAAAAAGATGGCCCTAGAACTAGGCTTTCTCTCCATGACTGCTAAGGTAAAACAAACTAGATATAAGCAGAGATATAGGCCCCACTAAAATGCTGTGTGCTAGACATGCTGATGCATCACACAGTATGTGTCAGGCAGAATCCTTGGACACCATGCGTACTGATGGATACATAAATGTGGAAGCTATCCTGGGAAGACAGAAAGAACACTGGCATTGGAGAAATGAGCCTTGAGCCAGCTCTCTGTGAGCCTTCTACCTGTACAAAAAGGGGACAGGATATGACACTTTGCTAGGGGGATGAGGAGACATGGGGTAGGAGAAATTACCTCTTTAAAGGACCAAGCATCGTTTGAAATAAGTAATAAATACATTTTTATGTTTGAGAAAGGGACAAAATAATTGCTGTTTTTAAATGTATTCTTATTTAAAACTATGGAAGATGAACTCTACAAAACTCTGGCCTGGTGGAGAGCAGCGGAATGGTCACGGTTAGCTCCTGAAGGCACAGGGCAGAGGTTGAGGGGGAAGGGAAGGAGGAGGTTGAAGACCCAAATGCTTGTTAAAGTGGCGGAGGAAAATGGCCGTGTATGCATGTAAATGTTGAGAAACCCCATGTGGAATGAGGTGCTGAAGTTTCACGTAAAGAGGTGCTGAAATCATCCCAGGACACCTTGGTGTGGAATGCCAGTTCACCTGCGGAGTAGCTTCCCTCATCACATTATTCCTGCACATTTACAGGGCCCTGTTCTAACCTCACACTGTGAAACATAAGCCACCGTAATTCAGCAGAAGAAATAACTCTGTCTTCGGAATCAGTGCTTATGGCAGTAGTAGTTATCATTTGCGTTGTGATTCTTAAATACGCCCAGCCTTAGGGAGACAAAATTGAATATCAGACATCTCCTCCCTATACGTGGCGATGCCTTTTTCCCTTTGAAAGCAGGAGTGTACTATCAGGAAGCACAGGAGGAAAGTCTCCCCCTGTGCCCTTTGCCCTTTCATTTGTATCTGCACCATGACATCACCAGGTCTCTGGTCTCCCTTCTCTTGTCTCTTCTCACCAGCCTGTATTCCCATAGTTGTACTCTAAGACCATTACAGGGACACTCCTTGCCTTGAACTCTAAGTGTTTATTTACTTTATCCCTACCCTAGGAGATCTTCCAAGATAGAGACTATTTTTTATTTGCCTTTGGTACTCCAAGCACACAATCACATACAAATAGCTGTGTCGTGATGGCTGAATGAATGGATGCATAGAACATTTACAGTGAGCTTGAGGAACATCTAACCCTAACCCTAACCCTAACCCTAACCCTACCCCTATTATGGAAGTCTTTTAAGTAGGCAATCAACATTCACTGAGCTTTTGTCATGAGCAAGGAAGGTACTTCACAAGGAGCTGTGAGAGATAAAAAAGTTGCTATACCCCAGCTGGCTTGGCTCAGTGGTTGAGCATTGACCTATGAATCAGGAGGTCAAAGTTCGATTCCCAATCAGGGCACATGCCTGGGTTGTGAACTCGATCCTCAGTGTGGGGCATGCAGGAGGCAGCCAATTAATGATTCTCTCTCATCATTGGTGTTTCTATTTCTCCCTCCCACTCTGAAATCTTTTTTATGGAGCACATTATGCGGCATTGGGAGCCATCTAGTTTTATTATGCTTATTCACAGGAAGCAGTTTTTCCATAACATTTCCCTTCTCTAAAAATCAAAGTGGTCACTATTTAGACCGGATGCGAAAGGGAAATAATAATAGCAACCCCTCGGAAACTTTTTTGCGCGGGAGAAGTGGGCCTCACAGTATTAGCACACAGCACACTGATGCCAGTGACCTGAGGCCTCTGTGGACCAGAGGGCTTGTGACTGTGTGTTCCCGTCCCCCGCCCCCGCCTCCATCAGGAAAACAGTGCTCTTTCAATGAACAAAGAGATCATACTTATTTCTCTAGCAGCCCAGTAATGAGCCTCTAAGGAATCACTGGTCATTTTGCAGCTATGAGGAAGAAGAGGGGGAGAAAATATTTCGAACTCATTTATGGACACAATTACTGAGAAGTAAAATCAGGAAGAAATCCACAACTTGGAGTCTTTTGAAAAGACCACCTTCTGGCATTGGGAAAGATCCAGATGAGGTCAACACCCTCAACTTCCTGTCCCAGAGAAAGAAGAAGAAAAAAGACTGGGGAATGAGAGAGGGGGAGGGAAAGAAAGATATCTGAAAAACATAGAGCTTCACAGAACTTAGGAATTCTCCAGAGATATAGCAAGGAGGGGAAATTTTTTTCCAAGAAGACTGCTCTTTAGAGAACTTGTAAAAGACATGTTACATTTCAAAAATCAAGCTAGCGTTTGTTATACGTTTAAAGTTATATTCTATTAGGAAAAAATTCTTATTTGTTAAAAAATAGAATCATCTCCAATAATGAACAACACTGAAGGATAACATTTTTAGCTGCGTGGTGACTCAGTTGGATTTTGTTCTACAAAAGAATACTCTATATTTTATTTGAGGCTTTCTCTTTAATGCTAGTTTACAGTTGGTTACCAAATTAACAATACATAAGCTTTGGGGGATTTTTAGTAAGAGTAATAAGTACACCATTTTTTTTTCTATGTAAAATAAGTCTATGGGCTTGGTTTTTAGTTTTCATTCTACTTGATAGGGGTAGGATAGTGGTAGAAATGTCACCAAATCTGGTTGGAGCAGGGAAATTGCAATTAGAGATCTAGCTCATGTTTCAAAAGGTCATCTGCAGTACTTTCAATTACTGACTTATGGAGTGTGAGTAACATCTGTGATTTCAAAATTCTAGTAGTGACTTCATATCAGATCACTGTTTTCATATATTGTACAGTGCGAGCTCTATGGTAACAGAGAACAAAGTATTATTTGGGAGTTCTCTCAAATGCCAACTTAGCATTTCAAATAACAAGGGAATTCTTTAATGGGCTCACCCCGTGTTCAAATGTTTTACTGACTATATTTTATCAAGGCTCCAAAAAAAAAAAAAGTCAAAGTTTCAATTAGAAATCGCAGTGGGCTGGGAATTAAGAGCTTTGCATTTTAATTCTTTAAAAGTAAGTATGTAACTTTATCTTTCGGGGCCTCGTGTCCCTTATCTGTAAAGCAAGGGAGTGAGACTAGATAATCATTAAGGTTCCCGCCGACTCAAAAATTATGGAATGTGCCAAAACTGTTTCATTGACGTTGCACGCTTCATGGTGATAAATTACAGCACTGAAACTTTGGCAAGAATTAAAATTCCTAACTCGGGTAATATTTGATTGTTGTACATCCATATATGACTTAAACATTGTGTTTAAGAATCATTCTAGAATCATTCTGCCTTCTTTTTTTAATTCATCTTTGTTGTTGAAAGTATTACAAATGTCCCCTTTTCACCCCCAGTGACCCTTTCCTCCCCCCTTTTTAAATGGGCTCTGCAATAGCTTTGCCCAATAGTTAGAAGATTTTTCCAGTGTTGACTGATCACCAGAGATTTGCTCTGAGGCTCATAATTCTCACACAACTATCACTTTACTGTCCAACTTTGCGATGTGTGTTGGTTCTCCTTGAACCTGTTCAATACTTTAATAAAGTATTTTGGAGAAGACAATAAATGATTAGAGAAATGGTAAATAATTCTTCTTTTCAACCATTTGTACACAATACCATAAGGCAGAGGCAGAAAGTAAAGGCCTAATTATCCTTTCTGGGGAAGCAGGGTGAGTGTAACTGAATCACATCATTGAACTAAATCACCGAACTCCCAAGGAATATTTGTGTGAAGTTTGCTTTTTACTTGCATATTCTCCCTTTGCATTATTTACTTATATTTTGGTTTCCTCTACAAATTGCTCATTTTTTTAATTCTTCTTGATAGTCTTAGAATTTTCTCTATTACACGTGCCTTGCTCTTTTAAAAATAAGTATTATACTACTTTTCTCTTTTTTCTCTCTCATTGACTGCTATACTTAGAAAATAATTTCCTAATTCATTTGATAGCTTTTGTAAAATACATCTTACTTCTAGCTTCATCCCCCCGATGTAACATCTAAGAACATTCCAGTCATTGTTATAATACAATATGACAGAAATATATTTTATGATATATAATAATATTTCTTTAACAGAAGAATATCTTAAGTTATTCCACACAATATACATAGAAATGATGGCTTTTCAAATAATGTTGTCTTCATTCATTTATTAAGTAAACACTTACTAGTAGCAGGCAATGGGAATGGGACATAGTCCTATATTCAGGAAAGGAGCTCACAAAACGCTAAGAGAGACATTTAAAAAATGCTGAGCACAATCAAAGAGTCATACACAAAAATAGGAATGTATCAAGAAAGAGGTACATCCAATTTTTAAATTTAATACAAATTGTCCAAGCCACCATTGACGTTGTGTTCTAAAAACGGGCAATGTTGTCAATTCTGATAACGACAAAATAAAATAAGCAGGGCAGCCACTCAAACTCATCGATAACACTGCAGGTTTCATTGTGTTGTCTTGGATTGGTTTTCTGCAGCTTGACACATAGCTGGGAGAGTCTGCAAGGAGCTAGGACAGTGCCGAGCCAGGAGCTCAAGCAACGTTAGTGGATTCTATTTGGAGCTGATCCCAGCTTTCAAACCTGAGTTCCCACAAAGGCCATCTGATTTGGGGGCACCTGCCGCCTACCAAGCCCCATATTTTAAAAAGTGTAATCACATAATCCTTGCTTTCAAGAGCAATGGAGGCAAAGCTGGAAACTTACTCATGTGAAACAATTGGTCTACAAGCACTACACTGCCTGATACTGGACATGAGAGCAAACTTCATTGAGAAGAAGAGGGAAATGTGAATAGAAACAGTAGAGAAATGTAACATAGAGGAACCATTTGTAGATACGAAAGCCAAACGAGTTTATAAACCATAGAGGTGCCAGGCAATGCTTATAACATTTTATTTTGCCAGGAGTTACTGTTGGCCTACATTGTTCTACATAAGTTTCTGACAACATTGGAAAACAATAAATGCCTTGAGTGATACAGGAAATGTTATGGCTATACTGTGTTAAGAAGATCCTTGTGAATTATTGATGTAAGAAGCTCATTATCAGAAAGTGAACATGTAGAATGAAAGGACCTTGAACTTAAGGTTGACAATGAGGTCAAATCGCTTCTCCTCAAGCACTTTTCCTTGTAGGGAAAAAAAAAAAGAAGGAAATACCCACCTACCTTATAGATCTCACTGGCCTGCTGAGATGATCTTGTCGATCTCTCATAATTTTTACCACCTACAGACCTCCACCAAACTGTCCCAATACTGAACATCCTACAAATCAAATAACTGTTTTACAACCCCTTGTCCATTATGTGCTCATCAGGCAGTTTTATTCTAACTCCCTTTGTTCTCTATAATTTTGCTAGAATTTTATCATCATTCTACACCTTCTCAGGAACTTGGTGGAAATGATCTTTCAAAACAATAATATATTTGTGTGTTTTGCATATAAAATATAGTATTTTAAGAAGACAGTGACTTTTTTTTTCTTATTAGATGTTTCAACCAAAAGAATCAAAATCTTCCCCCAACCACTTCTTTACTTTCTCATATTACATGTTAGTTTGCTTTTACAAGATCTTTTTTATGCTCACGAAACTATGACCTTGTATAAGTCTCCCAGGAGACCCGATTCTCAGCATTTTGTTGGACAAACATTTGTTTTTTGTAACTACAGGAACAAGCCAAACTGCACGTAGTCCAAAAAATAATTCTTCCTTTGTCACCACTCTTTTAAAATTGCCATCTCCAAGGAATACCAGTATAGCGGCAATTAAAATATTTTAATTTTACCATTCAACCATGAGAAAGATTTTTAAGCTTGGCACATGTAATAAGATAATTTAATATTCTAAGATAGATTTTGCAGCGTGTTCTCAAGTTTTGGCTGTTAGCTCAGTGGACATGAAGAAAATAGGAGGCAGTCATATTTTGCAACTCCAGAATGTCCTTATTGGCTTAAACAATGGGAAGAAACCATTGTCTTTTACATTCTAACACATATTTTAGCAGATAAAGAAGGCCTCTTTGTAATTAAATTTAACTATAAAATAACATTTCAACAATGGTAATTGAGTAGTATTGAGTTTCAAATTATAGGAAGCTGAAGAAAAAGAAAACCTAGCCAGGCCAGTGGTATGTCCATAAATTCCTTTGAGGACAGTCATGGGATTTCCAGTGACATACGCTTCCTTTAACCAGGCAACGCATTGGCTCCTCAGCTCAGACTTAGGGAACACTTTCATCTGACAAACAAGATACCCTGGGCCGTTCTTTTTTTATTAGTAAACCCAACAAATGAGCAAATTTCTACTTTCCAGATTGTAACAAATCAAAACAGGACTTGCTGTAAATGACTTGCTGCTCTATTAATCTTTTTGATAAAATGAATCTGTTTTAATAATTGCACACATACATAATTACATTACAGTCCTCTTTATTTTTATCAATAAGTATATAATTTGTAAACATTTCATCTTTTGATTCTGGTGAAAATATTCAAGAGGCTCATTGTGATGTGGGCTAATGCTCAACCTACTTCTCTGTTCTTCTTTAAACAAGGGTTAAATTGCCTAATAGTGTTATTTTGAAGAACAAATGAGGTAATGAGTATGAACTCATTTGGAAAGGAAGAAATGGTTGAAAAGTAAGAAACTTGTGAGTTATGGCAATCACATCATCAATTTGGCATGGGAATATCTGGATATTCTGACATCAAGTAGAAAATGTTTCAGTATCTCCTCCAGCTATACATAAAATAACATGCATTGGGTAACTCTTACTCTAGCTGCATGATGATTAATTTCTAGAACAGATATAACTGCTAGAATCAGTCACATTTTGGGCCAATATAGATATATCTATGATCTAGTACAACTTTCAGAAATTAACTAACTTTTCATTTTTAATATATTTATAAAGAAATATATATTTATCAAGGAAAATAATTTATTTTAAATGAATTCACTTCAACTTTTTTATTAGATAATTCTTCATAGATTGCTATAGTCTTATTGCATCTTTTATATATAATCTAGAGGTCCGATGCATGAAATTCATGCATGGGAGAGAGGGGGCTCAGCTTGGCCTGTGCCCTCTTGCAATCCAGGACTCCGCGGGGGACGTCCAACTGCCAGCTTAAGCCCGATCAGCTTGGCTCACCATTCCTTAGCATTTCTGTGGAGGCAGGAGAGGCTCCCATCACCTCTGCATTCACCAGCCAAGAACCAGGGGCTTCTGGCTGAGCATCGCTCCCGCTGTGGGAGCGCACTGACCACCAGGGCAGCTCTGTGTTGAGCATCTGCCCCCTGGTGGTCAATGTGCGTGATAGTGACTGGTCGTTCTGGTTTTTCTGGTCATTCTGCTGTAACAGTCACTGTGCTTTTTATATAGATTTCTAAAAACTCCCAAACAAAATTAGATACAAGATTCAGCTAAACACAAGTCAGGCTTAATATCAATAAAGTCTGATTAAGAAATACCTAGCAACTTTGTCTCAGTGGATAGAGCATTGGTCTGGGGACCAAAGAGTTCCGGGTTTGATTCTGGTCAAGGGCATGTTTCTCAATTGCAGACTCCTCCCCAGCCCAGGCCCTGGTCAGGGATGTGCAGGAGAAATATCTCTCACATCAATATTTCTCTCTGTCTTTCCTTCTCTCTTCACTCTCCCTAAGAAAAATATATCAATGGAAAAGTATTCTTGGGTGAGGATTAAAAAACAACAACAAAAAAAATAGTCAATAAGTGAATTCAGAGTAACCTAAACCAGGCAAAAGATAATTATACACTCTTGCTTTCTTACTCTATGTTTTCCTTTATCTCAGTTATCTTTAAAAGTAAAATATATGTGTAAATTTTTTTGTTTTTATTGTGATTATAATTTTATTTGAAAAAAAAATTGTCATAGGTACTAATTTTTTAAGATTTATTTTAAGAAAATGTTTCCATTTTAAAATATGAAGTCACCACTGAAACCGGTTTGGCTCAGTGGTAAAGCATTGGTCTGCAGACTGAAAGGTCCCAGGTTCAATTCCGGTCAAGGGCATGTTCATTGGTTGCAGGCACATCCCCGGTTGGGGGTGTGCAAGAGGCAGCTGGTCGATGTTTCTCTCATCGACATTTCTAGCTCTCTATCTCTCTCCCTTCCTCCTCTCTGTAAAATATCAATAAAAATATATATAGATTTAAAAATACATAAATAAAATAAAATATGAAGTCACCAAAATATCAAGTTGTATACTAGAAAAAGAAAACATTTTCACAAAATATAGTGTACAATTTCAGTTAAAATAAATTTACTTCTCAAATTCTCATTCTAACTTTATTTTTAAACAAACCTGCTAATTTTCATTACCTCTGACTTTTAATGTGTTTCATTGCAGACTTTCTCTTTGGCTTTAAAAAAATGTTTTCATAAGTCTGTAAGAAAATGACATCAAAATAGCTATGTTATGATATTTCGGTGACTGAAAACAGACAATCCAAAGACACATATATCACAAAGACCTCCACAATAATACAGAATTGGGGAAACCTATAATCTGGTATTACAAGTTATACCTATCACAAAGTTGAAAAGTTTTCTTCACCTTGATAGTAACCTCTTCCCCCATGTTCTTGATCGACATTCTGATTTCTCTTTACATCACATCACAACTTGCCACTAACATGCGAAGGGACAGCATAGCATTCATTTACCCGGTGGCATATTTCTAAGTCTTGCCCTATGTTTGCCAGCGATGCATTCAATACCCGGTAAATAATCAAGTTTGAAAATTGTACTTCTTGGTATAACTAAAATAAATATCTACACAATCTCCTCTTAGAAACAATTATCCTTCATTTGAGACTGGAAATATTGCTCCATGAATGCCAGAATGCCCCTTCCTTGTTCTGCCCCCTTAAAAAGGCCAAGGTTACCTCTATTTCTCATTCTATATCAACTTCATTGGAACTGAGCTATGTGCCAATCTCCACGTCTCCAAAGACTATTATTTACTTAAATCCAACGGTATACTTAGCTTCCTACATAAAAAGAGTCTTTGTCAAACCCAGTGATCTCTGATTCTAGGTTACTTCACAATACTGGGTTGATTTTGCTTAATTGCTTCAGAAGGTTAACCTCTGGAATGGTTGTGGCTTATAAGGTACAAGATGCTCATTAAATCAGCTTCCTCAGAAATCCATGAGATGCCTGGAAACTGGTCCCAGTAGCCCGAGTTCATCTTGGCCTCAGAACAAAATAGTGAAAGGGGCCCCTAGTAGGAAAGCACACATGCCCCCAAGCCCACATTGCACCAGAATGTGATTTAAACACACACACAACGGTGTTTCCCTTGTTGCCAAATCTGCTATTGCACATTTGTGGCAGTATATTAGAACAACACCTTCTGCCCCCAAATTGTTATAAGCCAAGAAAGAATGCTTATGAAATTAAAAGGAGAAATTAAACAAGAAACACTAGAAAGGAGGGGCGGGTGCCATACTGTGAGGGATAATGTAGACACTTCTCCAAAAGGACATTTTAGGAGACACAGGAGAGAACATATCCTTGGGAACCATCCCTGGGAAATCCCATGAATGTTACTTGAAAATACGCTTCTATTCCAGGGCTTCATGATTCATTACCACACTTTTCCAAGCGAATGTAAGTGGATAGCCACAGTAACATACTATAGAGGGAGCAAAGTGGATTGAGTCACCTGGGAAGAGGCCTTACCCAGCCATAATTACTGATGGTGACCAAGTCGACCAGAAGCACTTGCCAAGATGAGTTTTGTTTCAAAAATTGTACTCTTCAGAGTCAAAATTTTATTAACATTTAGTTGCCAGGATCCCGAATCTTCAGTCTCTCACGTTTCACTATGCTGGGAACAAAGTTTAGGAGAATTTCCACATGCAGAGGCCTGATAGAGTGAGCATATATGTTTCTGAAATGTTTTCAATAAACAAGCAGGGTATTTTAATGTTTGAGATTCGTTTTCTTGAGTTTCACAGAATCAGTCATACAGAGTTAGCTGGTCTATCTTTAAAAAAAACACATCAAAATAAAAACAAAAGACATTCCACTCCAGAATGGCAGCAAGTATTAGACAAGGTTTTCTTATATGATCCTGTAACTTAAATCTCAGCCTATCTTATGCATACACAAAAATTGATAAAACCTAAGAAAAATATTTTCTTGTAATGTTTATCACCAAGGAGACATAAAGATCTAATGTCTGGTAAGCCACTTTTTTTTTTTTTTTTTCTAAAACAGTATTGAGAAGTTGTAAAGAGGTTCTATAGTCAGATTGTCTGAACAAAAATCCCATCTCCACCTCTTACTGGTGGAATGAATCTGATCAATAAGGAGAAAATATTTTAACACGCATGATAAACCAATCCTCCACACCCACTCATTCACCTAAACCAAACTCAATTTATGCCTAATAGATATCACTTAATGTCACCAAAGAGTTGTATCATAAATCATAAACCTAATAAGAAAACATAAGAATTACACGATGTGCACAGAATTCAATGAATGGACAGAAAATGGTTAGTAGAAACCAGCATATGTTTAAATCTCAGTATTGGAGATGAGTCGACTTCCAGGGTGATCCTTAGTGGGATGGAAAATAATCTGCATTCTAATTCCAACAATCAACATCTGGAAAAATAGTTGCCAATAAATCATGCCCCCAAACTAGCATAAATGTGAAAAGGCTAGCATAAATGTGAAAAGGCTAGAACCATGAACACAGTAATAGTTAGGAGGAATGTCTTAACATCACAAGAGACATAAAAACTGAGTCCTAAGTTTTTGCTTTCTCTGATTATTGGTTTTTCTTTTAATTTGCATAGAGCTAAAGGTTTCTGCCTCCAGTGTCTGATGATTTAAAATATGATCATGTCTAAATGAACATGACCAGGTTATGATTTCAAATAACAATTTTTTCCCACTGGGAAGATTTTGTGGAAATCAGAATTTGAAAATAATAAACGTGTTATTTTTTATTTTTCAAATTATGAAAATAACAGAAAAAGATAACACTTGCTTAAATGTCTCAAAGTAGACACTATATTATTCATGAGATTAAATTCTCCTCCAATCTTGCTAAAACATTATTTCATATATTTTACATCCTCTAAGGGTTGTTGCCTGAGTGGTACCATGACAGTAGGATGAGCAAGATAGAAATTGCCTTGGTAATGAGAGTAAATATGATTTTTTACCATCATTTTTTTATGTTTCTCTGTTCTCAACTATGGAACAGTTGTCCATGTTATTTTATATTCTCTTCTGAGGGAATTTCACAATTCTTTCACTGAATACTGGAAACCTACTCAGAGCTATCCAGTCATTGGAGTTTTTTTACTTTGTTTTGTTTTTTCATGTTTAGAGAACAAATCAAAAGTTCTTTGCTTTTGCCAAAGCCGGTTTAGCTCAGTGGAAGAACGTCGGCCTGCAGATTGAAGGGTCCCGAGTTCGATTCCGGTCAAGGGCATGTACATTGGTTGCGGGCACATCCCCAGTGGGGTGTGTGCAGGAGGCAGTTGGTCGATGTTTCTCTCTCATCAACGTTTCTAACTCTCTATCCCTCTCAATTCCTCTCTGTGTAAAATCAATAAAATATATATATTTTTTTAAAAGTTCTTTGCTTTTTATTTATTTTCTTTAACCCTCACTTGAGTTTATTTCCCATTGATTTACTTAGAGAGGAGAAGAGAGAGAGAGGGAGAGAGGAATATCCATCAGTCATCTCCTGTATGCCCTTGACAAGGAATAGAATCTGCAATCTCTATAAGGCAATGTTCCAACCCACTGAGCCACCCGGCCAGGGTAGCTCTCTGTTTTGATGTGACTTTTCTGATTTGTTATTAATATACTATTCAATCTTTTTCCCACAGTCCTTCAGGGAGTAAATCCTTATGTAAGCAATTTTACCAATGGCTGATCACTATTTCAGTCAACAATTATATAGTTCAGTAACTCCTTAGGATTCTCTGTGTCTTCCTTAGAAATGAAGTATACTAAATATGGGCACGAGAGTTTGAAATGTGCATTTCTTTGTATCTCTCAGTAGCAAATAGACATGCTGAATTAATTTTGGCTCCTTGGAAAACTCTTAGATGCTGAGTATGCAGATTCCTCGGGTTTTTAACCTAGAAATAGAGGGATGTCTGGGTTATTTTATTGTTTTCCTTTTTTACAGCTGCTGTACCTCAGGGTAGGATGATATCATTCAAGGAAGAGGCCTCCCTACAATAATGTCTAGTTAAGTCTGCAGTCATCATCATGTCATAGATACTAATTCCGTCTCAGCTCATTACTGTGGCTTTTGTGGAATTAGCCAGATGTTCTGCTCTTTTGGGTTGTCTGTGGGACGGCTTTAATAATTGGTGGTGCCTTACTTTGTGCCTCTGTTTTTACCTTTGGGTTTAGAGTGAAAAGTCAAATACTACAGGCTCTGCAGTTGTTGGTTCATTCTCTGGTTTACGGATTCTATGAAGATCCAGACTATGTATTTGTGCTTTTGTCTCAGAAATACAGGCTTGTGTTAGTGCCTGGGATTTCCTGCCTCCTCCTTCAGATCACTCATTTGCCCTCCCACCTCTCCTCCAAAATAATTCTGCTTTCTGTTTTTGGTCAAAAATGTAATGAATACAGCAATCCATGGCCAACTGCCCACTGACTTTTGGACAGAAGGGGAAAAACACCAAGCGCATGCAATAAGGTCAAACCATGAAGCTGTTAATTGTCTCTCTTGCACCCCCTCCCTCCCTCCATTGATCTCTCTCTGCCCTCGTTTCTGCTTTCTTTCTCTTCCACTTCCCTTCTCTTCCTTCCTCCCTCCCTTCCTTCCAGCCTTCCTGCCTTTCTTCTCTATTTCTTTAAATCTGGAATTTGGAGAATATTTTACACATGAATGTCCTAGCCCTTTCACTTTGATTGTAGAATTGGTGGACTGAGTGACTTCTTTAATTTAGGGAGATTTTTATATTTAAAACTTTGATAATCAACCTCACAAATAACAGCCTTAAGTGGAATTTCCCTTCCAGTGTGTTTTATGCCACACTGGAGACAAGAAAGATGTTTTACATTGCATTTTTATTGGTCAGACCCCATTGCCTTTTTAAGTTAATTAAGTCCCTTATCTCTCCACCATCTTGGAGCCAGGCTTTGACTTCCACATAACTTAAATACTCTAGTTTCTGCCTTTTCTCCCACTTTTATTAATGTTGGTTCACCTGAAGCTCTATAAAAACCAATCCAAAATAAAGGTATTGAAAATCACCAATTATTTGAATACTACCTGTAAAATATCAAGCAAATAATTTCCTTCTCTCTTTTTCCATGCATTTTTATATCTTGTTTTTGTCCTACTTAGATTCATTATTTCCAAGTAATTTTTTTTTCTGAAAACAATACATCTACTTATGTTTTAAGTATCCTTCTTACCACATTTTAGGATTCAGCATGTATATGCTCTTTTGAAATATCAGATTGATACATCTATGAATGAAGCGGTCAGAAGGAGCTATGACAGAGTTTAATTTCTCAGATTTTCATGGAGTCTAGAAAATCTGTCAATTTTTTTTTTTTTAAATCAAATAGATGTCAACTTCTGGCCTTGACAGAATAGCTCCTAACAAGCCAATGTTCCAACCAAAATGAACAGTAATGTTGCAAAATAAAAACAAAAAAAAAAAAAAACAAACAAAAAAAACACACACCAAAACCTCTCTACCAGGGAGCTACTGGGGCAGACTGAAATTAGGGTCTAAAACATCAAGAATAAAAGGACCTGAAGAGAGCTGGCCTTGCATATTGTGAGGTGCCTTTCTTCTCAGAATATTCTCTTGTCCTCTCAAGTACCTCACAAGGCCAGCCGGACAGACAGCCACTGCTAAGAAGCAAGAAGGCAGCAGAGCTTCCACATTCTCATACTTAGAAAGAGACAATATTGGATTGAAGGCTGTCCTGGCAGCCAAGACACGAGCGGATGTGATCCTCGGAGAAGGGGGCACAGGGAAATGGCCCTGGTGCACAGAGTGCTGATTTTAAGATGTTAATAAATCCTAAATCCTGGGACCAAAGAGTGGGGAGTCAAAGGGAGGTTGAGGCAGTTACCTGGAGCTCAGAGACAAACTGAGGTTGAGGTCTAACCAAGAAGTTATTTATAATACTAAACTCTTCAGGCTCTTGGGGATCGCTAGAGAGCAATGCCATTGAAATCAAAGTGAACCAGAAAATAAGTATGATCAAGACTTCAACCCAGACAAAAGGTAATTCAGTGCCTAACTGAATTAATACTATTGACCTCCCACTATCGCTGCTTACCAGGAAATAAGCTGAACTCTCGCTAGAGGAAGAAAATATTATCCAGAATCTCTACAATATTTTATGCAAAATTTCTAGCAGATGATCAAAATTATTCAAGCATACAATAGAGTTATTGGTCATGAGTTTTTTTTTAAATGATTAATAATTTTTTAAAATATAGTAAAAAATTTTAACAAAGATCCTCATAAAATTCACGTGTCATTTAGTAAAAAGAATCATGTGAAAATTCTAGATATAAAAACTACAAGTAAAATTAAGAATTCAGTAGATGTTCAACAAAAGATTTAACCAGCAGGAGAAACAGTTCGTGATCTGGAAAATAAGTAGTGGACAGAATTATACACAGACTAGAGGCCAGCCCAGCTTGTACCCTCTCACAATCTGAGACCCACAGGGATCAGGCCTAAACTGGTAGTCAGACATCCCTCTCACAACCTGGGACCACTGGCTCCTAACTACTTGCCTGCCTACCTGCCTATCACCCCTAACCACTCTGCATACCTGCCTGATTGCCCTTAACCACTTGCCTGCCTTTCTGATCACCCCTAACTGCTCACCTGCCTACCTGCCTGCTCACCCCTAATCACTCTGCCTGCCTGCCTGATCACCCCTAATTTCTTGCCAACCTGATTACCCTTTACTCCCTCTGCCTCAGCCCCTGCTATGGCTTTTTCCAAAAGGATATCTGGAATGACATCCAGAAGGTCATTTGGCTGTCCATTCTAATTAGCATATTATTCTTTTATTATCTATATATATAAAAGCCTAAGCAACCGAACAACTTAATGACCAGTTGACCAGTTGCTATGACTCACAATGACCACCAGGGGACAGATGCTTAACACATTGGATTGGGCTCCCTCCTGTCTGGATCAAGCCTGTGGGGTATGAGCTGAAACCTGCTTCCTGACATCCCCCAAGGGGTCCTGGATTGTGAGAGGGTGCAGGCCTGGCCGAGGAACCCCACCAGTGCATGAATCCCTACACCAAGCCATTAGTTATAGATAAAACAATGGAATTTTTTAACTTGTGATTGACACAAATAAACTATTAACATACATGTAACTTGCTATCCAGAAAGTGAGTAGAGAGAAAAAGGGATAGACAAATAGTTGAAAAGAAAATGGCCAAGAATTTTAAAGTGAAAAACAACTCTATACTGAAATTTAAAATATGTAAAAAGCAGAATCACTCTAAAGATATTAGATTGAGATATATAGCAAATCAACCAGAGTTGAGACAAGAACATTGAGATTTTTATAGGCAAACTATATTTCTATTTATATTTGCTAAATGTTCTCTAACAATAATAATAATAATAAACAAAGCAATGTGTATCAGTAGCATTTGCGAAACTGGATATCAAGGAAACCTCCAAAGCTATTACATAACTTTCAGTGGGCTTAGGATTGAATAGTTTTTCTCAAGATAGATTCCTTGGAACCCTATTTCTGCAAGATACACTGCAAGTAAGATAAGTTTCTATGATCAAAAAATGAATGAACTCCAGCTAGAGTATTTATAAATTTTCTCGAACACCCATAATGAATCAAAGTAGCCAGAGATGTTCTAAAAATCCTGCGGTACAGAAAGTAGTGTTTTCCAAATGTATTTGACCAAAGGCTTTTTCCATCTTAATATATATTAGCATCTCACAGATCCAGTGAGCAGTTGAATACACTTCGAGGATCATTTAACTGTTTTATTTCATTCTTTTGCTGGGAAGGATATTCTTAGAGTAAGTTCAAAAATCTGATTGTCCAGAAAAAAAAATCATTTCTATTGCGTGATTGTGTTTTGAGCTGTCGTAGGCATCCTCATCAATGATGAATTATGAAGGGAAAGACATTCTTTCCCATACTAATCGGGTTTAGGGAAGACAGGCATCACGGGCTATTCTGGCGGCTGGCTAATAGTATTCAGAAGATAATGTATCACTTTTTTCTGTGACAACGCAAACAGCTCCCTGAAGTCTTTTAATGTCCGATCTGCTACAGATCCTCAAACAAGTTTTGGCTTTATCGCTCAAAGGACTTTGACTCAAAAAGAGCATACAAACTATACACTCCCACTATAATTGGAAAGAATATCAGGATTGGCCCAAATATTAATTACACTTAAAGTTTGCTAATTTACACTCATATGCATAATTAATTTGGAAATGTTTTAATGAAAATGTCTTATCAGTGACAGAGAATGTAGTACCTAAATCTAAATAGGTGTAGAATCTCACTTGTACAGCAAGATCAGCAAACTACTGCCTACAGGCCAAATCTGGCCCTCTGCTGTTTTTATAAATAAAGTTTTATTGAAACTCAATCACATTCATCTGTTTACATACTAGTATTGTCTATGGCTGCTTTGGCACCATAACAGCAGACTATTTGACAAGCAAAGTCTTCTATATTTACTCTCTAGCCAAGTGGTTCTCAACCTTTCTAATGCCACAACCCTTTAATACAGTTCCTCATGTTGTGGTGACCCCCAACCATAAAATTTGCTACTGTTAATGAATTGTAATGTAAATATCTGTGTTTTCCGATGGTCTTAGGCTCTACAGCAGCAGTTCTCAACCTGTGGGTCCCGACCATCAGAAAACACAGATATTTATATTATGATTCATAACAGTAGCAAAATTACAGTTATGAAGTAACAACGAAAATAATTTTATGGTTGGGGGTCACCACAACATGAGGAACTGTATTAAAGGGTCACGGCATTAGAAAGGTTGAGAACCACTGCTCTAGTCATTTATAGAAAGCGTTTGCTGGCCTCTGGCTTGAAAGGGTGCTGTGTGTGTTTTGATAAGTGCAGTGAGTCAGGGTAAATGGATGGAGGGTAATTATGGAAGGGAGGTGGCTGTTTGAGAAAGGTCACATCTCTGTTTGGAGATGACATTTAAGCATAGAAAGACGTGAACAAGTGAGGAAGCCAGCCTGTGAAAAAGTCTCAAGAAAGAACTTTCTTGTCAGAGGCACTCAACTTGGCATGTTGGAAAAACACTGGAAATCCAGTGGGAGGAGACTGACGTGAGAAAAGCATGAATGGTAGAAGATGTGGTCATCACGATAGGCCAGCTCACAACTCCTCAGCCACAGTAAACATGGATTCTGAGTAGCAGGAAGCCTTTGTGTTGTGATGAATTATGGATCTAACATGACTGAGTTGTTTTAAAACAACCATCCCTGCTGTTTGGTTGAAAAAGTGACTCCAGAGAGACAACTAAGAATGACGTAGGGCAAGTTTTAATTTAAAAAACAAACAAACTATGATACTTGTTCTACCATCAGATCAAACACCTGTTACCCGGAGAGGCCATATATTGAAACAGTGGTTTCAAATCTGGTAGCAGCTTTTAGAAATACCAGCACGATAGATCTCAGAGAGATTCTGATTTAATCTGATGTGTGGGGTCTGAGTATCAGTGTTTGGTTTGTTTAAAGCTCTCCTGATCTCTCTAACGTGTAACCAAGATTTAGGACCACTGCATCAGAAAAAAATATTGAAGATGGGGGAAAAGGTCAATTTTATATGATAGCTAAAGAACAAGTCAACATGCAACATAAATTATTAGGGAGCTCACTCTTCCTCAGAACATTTTAAGAATCTTAAAACTGTCCTGGAGAGTCTTAAAATCAGTTGGGGGACACATTTGTCTGAAGCAGGCATAACTCTGCTTAGGTGCTGAGTCGGTATCAAATGGCCTTTGGACACCCCAGACAGTCTCCTGATTCTGGTATTTGGACCAGTCTGCACTACATGTATGACCTGATGGTGTTTGCTGGCAGGGAATTTCATAGGAATTTCACAGTCCTCAGCACCCAGACCACCCTCTAAAACAAAGATAGGGACCCTTTTTTCTGTCAAGGGCCATTTGGATATTTATAACATCATTCGCAGGCCATACAAAATTACCAACTTAAAAATTAGCCTACTATATTTGGTCAAACATTTAATAAACTCATCCCTAAAGCCATTTCAGGACCAGAACTAATTATTCTGAGGATTTCTACAGCCCGCGGGCCAGACATTCCCTAGCCCTGTTCTAAAAGATTCTACCCAGTTGTCCCCAAGAGCTAGTTCCCAGAGGGATACAATATTATTTGCTATGCTTAAGCATGTGGATCTTCTAAGCCTCAGGCATAGCCATTACATGAGGTCATGCATGTGTGCCGATGTGATTTGTTGAAAGAAATAAACACAGAATTAATCATGAGAAAGGGGGGCCTTATTACTTAATGTGAAAATGATTTGCTTGGCTTAGATCATGTATGAGATAGAAATCTGTGTTTTGACTATAAGAACATACAAGACATATTTCACCATTCAAAAGATACTCAATTGACTAAAATATCCACCAGCATGTCCTAAAGATACCAAAAAAAAAAATCAGCATAGGCCTAAAAGAAAGCCAGCAGCATTTCTAAGGAAAATCAGAGAGCGTGCTTAAGGTACCCAATTGCTCCTTCTTTATCTCCTTCCCTTTTCTGCTTCACCTTGATAAATATTTTCATTCAAGAGGAAACTGAGTCTGTTTGCTACAGCCTTCAAGTCCAAACCTGTCAACTTGAGAAACAGTAGGAATGGCCTTGAATAGGGAAAGGAGGCAGAGAGTGGCAGGAGCTCTGTACACTGAGGACAAATTAGTTCACTGAGCTTCGGGGGAGGCTTGAAGTCAAGTCCTTCAAACATTAAACTTGAGATGATCAGCACCAACACTCATGACTACACATGAAACTACATTCTCTCCAAATTCTAATGTATATCTTTAGAAATGCAGATTTTTTTATAGAATATTTTATACAATGAACCCTCAGTTCCCTTTTACACAACAGCTGGGTCACATAACCCTAACTCCCCATCCTCCCCAGAAAAGTACAAAGATATGAGGAAAGTTTTTTGTCAAGCCTCAGGTCTGGGAGCATCCAGTAACTCAATACATTCTCACATTTCTGATAATATGTGATTTTTTTTAAATAGTCTATGCATTTTGGTAAGGTGCCAAGTAAATAAGTCGCTATAACAACCAACGCCTTTTACATGGCACCCGGTCTTACAGAGCAGCAACGGAGCTGAGCTCTGGGGAAGCACAGTTTCCTCCTTAGCTTGTCTGTTTTCCACATTGTCCTGTTGCTGTGTGTTAAAAATCCGCTTTTAAAAAGGTTTTTAGTAACTCCTCAAGGAACTTTAAACCTGTAAAGCCCCCGTTGTCCAGACACTGATATATATTTTTTTAATCTAAGAACCTGTTTTTATGGGGAAGTCTGGAAAAGTGGAAATAATGACAATGGAGGAAGGGTCAGTTCTTTTTGGAATACTGACCCTTTTCTCATTCCAAGGATTAGTCCTGATAGGTAATTGAATGCCGGACAGTAAAATTTTATATAATGTGATTTTAAAGACAAGCATAAAACCTGCTAAAAACAATGTACTAAGGCAAAACGAGGAGTAGAAGTGGCCTCTTTTTCTCATTTATGGTTATAGAGCACGTGTTTCCTACATATATTTGGACAAGATGGAAAAAAAAAATAACAGGGTGGGAAGTAAGACACCTGGATTCTGATCCCTGATTCCCTTTACCAATTTGGGGAAGGTAACAGTTGTCTCTGTCCTCCTAAAGTTCTTCATTTATAACTGAGAAAGTTGTACTAAAGTTCTAATAATACCCTATTCCTTTGCTAGGGTATCAGAAAATGTATGAGTTAGTTTCCTAGAGATGCTGAACAAAGTATTATAAGCTGTGTCGCTTAAAACTAAAGAAATGCATTGTCTCACATTTTGGAGGTTAGAAGTTTAAAGTCAAGGTGTCAGAAGGACCACACTCTGGGGATGAACGTCTTCTGCCCTCTACTAGCTGCTGGTGGTTGTTAGCAACCCTTGGTGTTCCTTGTCTTAAACATGCATCATTCCACTCTCTGCCTCTGTCCTGTCTTCTCTCTGTGTCTGTGTTAGTGTCCAAATTTCCCTCTTTGTATAAGGACACCGGTTATTGGATTAGGGCCCTCTCTAATCCAATAGGATCTCTTTTTAACTACATGGATCGCAGAGAACCTATTTCCAAATATAATCACATTCACGGGTACCAGTGATAAAGACTTGAAGATATCTTTTGGAAAACACAACTTAACCCACGTGTCTATTAAAACTTTCAGCTACCTAAGACCATATCTAAGTATGAAGTAATCAGAATATTTACTCTCTGATCTATATCTCATGCCTATTTGTTTATATGTTTAATAAAGCAGTCTAAAACTCAAGTATAAATTTAAGAAACAGTTATAAAAGCTCGCATGATTTATTCTTAAACAAACCTAAGTTCAGCTCATTAATACCCACTTTGACAATGCATCAATATTGTTTTGTGTTTTTATTTGATGCTGAAGTAATTGGATCTTGAATTTCCAAGACTTAATAGGTATATTTTCTATTCCTGCCCAAGTCCAGTATGGTATGTTACACACCATAGACACTCCATGATGACTCAATTGATAGAATATCACAACAATAAAGGAATTCAGTGTCATCCTACCAATTCCCATGCAAAATCCTCAGCCACATACATCATTCTCTGTCCCTCAATCTCTCGTGCCTACACACATGTATACATATGCATACACACACATACATACATTCTCAATACATTCTCATCATGTACTCTCTGGCCTGCACATTTTCACAGCTGCAAAGATAATGGTAATAAATGTGTGGCTAGAGAAGGAGAAACTAAAATTATTGTGTGTGTGTGTGTGTGTGTGTGTGTGTGTGTGTGTGTTTCATATGTATATATTTAAAGTCTGGAGGAGTGACATCTTGAACTATGGAGATCTATTTTTAAAAAAAAACAGCAGTGCTTAGAAGTCATTAGTCTATCTCAACTTTATTACTACCTAGTAATGGAAGCCTTATCTGGAACTTTATCCTCATTTATAAAACCACAAAATTCAATTAGAGTTTGTTATCAAATCCATGGCTCCTTTCCTTTCTCCCTTCAATGAACACAGAGTAATTGGGGAAGCCATTGTTCTGTGTTTTCTTGGTATTTGTACTCAGAAGATCTGGGGGAGGGGGGCATTAACAGAGCATGACTTGTAACATTTATAAAAACCAAAGTGTCCTGACATCATACATAATTGAAGATAACAGCCTACATATAATTACCTAATCTCATTCAGTCTGTCTGTTTTCTAGATAAATTTTACAATTTGTTCCTTGTCACTTTGAGAGAAGAAAACTTAAGAGTCTTGCAATGTATGCCCTGGCTGGCGTGGCTCAATTGGTTGGAGTGTTGTCCAAACCCCAAAAGGTCGTGGGTTTGATTCCTGGCCAGGGCACATACCTAAGTTTCCGGTTCCATCCCTGGTCACGGTAGGCAACCAATCAATGTTTCTCTCTCACATTGATGTTTCTCTGTCTCTGTCTCTCTCTTTCCCTTCCTCACTCAAAAATTTTTTAATTAAAATAAATAAGTAAAAATAAAATATAACCATCTTGCAACTTATGATTGGGTTTGTCATTTAGATATTTGACAGTTACATAGCACCCCTACCCCCCTCATCTACAGTTTCTGTCCATGGTTTCAGTTACCTGAAGTCAACCGTGGTCACAATTACGTGGGAAATTCCTGAAAAAACAGTTCATGAGCTTGAACTTGCGCCATTCTGAGTAGCCTGAGGGAATCCGAGGCTTGGGGCTCCTCTCATGGTGGGCGGACTCCTCCCTTCATCCGGGTCTCCACCCACGCTGCAGGCGCTCCCATTAGCACGTAGTAGGGCGGTCCTTGTTAGATGGGCCTCAGAGGTATCCCAGTGCTTATGTTCAGGTCCCTCTTGTTTTCCTAATTAATGGCCCAAAGCCCCAGAGCAGTGATGCTTGCAACTCTGGCAGGCCAGCGAGGAGCCGTGAAGCGCTGCCTTCACGTGAAAATGTGAGTACAGCACGTGAAGAGGTTTTGAGAGAGACAGGAAGAGAGGCAGCATCCACACAACATTTATTCCAGGATACTGTTCTAATTGTTCTTATTTTACTATATAGTAGTTATTATTATTTGACTCTGGGCCTCATTTATAAATTAAACTCTCGCATAGGTGTGCGTGCATAGGAAAACACATAGCTTGGTACTGTGTGTGATGTCTGGTACCCAATGGGGTCCTGGAACACATCCCCCATGAATAGGGGGGAGGGGTGCTACTGTAATCAGAAGAGCACACGAGGTTGTAACCATTCACACCCGGGCAGGCATGTGTGCTCAGGTTATGCACACTTTTTCCTGGCCTGGAGCTACCTCAACTGGTAGAAGTGTCCTTTGTGGAAATGTGACTCTCCCCACCCCCCGGAGAGGCAGTCCAGAGATTGCTGTGACCACATCCCTCAAGTCTTACAGGTGAGCACCTTCACGCACTTTCAGGAGTAAAACCTGCCCCTCCTCCCCGCCCATACCTTTTTGTTTGTTTGTTTGTTTGTTTCAAATTAGAAAGAGTCATGGTCAAATAATTGCTTCAAGTTCCTGTCTTCTCCCCAAATGTGCATACCTTTTTATAAGTTCTTTCTTTCAGCCTTATCAGAGTATGATTCCTTGCCTCTCCTAGCCAACCCCTTCACCTGGGTCTCTTCTACCTCCTCAGGGGCTTGGCTCCATCCATTTTCTCTAAATTTCTGTGCTGTCAACAAGTTTTCCTTCTAACCTGGCTCTTTGTCTTCAGTTTACAACTTGGGTTTAGTCTCTCCTATCTTCGAGGAAAAGGAGAGGCGAGGCTGGGCAGGATGGGTACAGAGAGGAAGGGAAAGGAATCATGCAACCGCACAGCAGCTATTTTGAACACGTTTTTTTCTTCTCAGCCCCTTTTTTTTGTAAGGCCAGCTTATCTCACTTTGTTGTTTTCATGTTCTTACCTCCTTTGTACAATGCGGCTGATTCTGTCCTGCAGCTTCGTTGCTTTTACCAATCTCACCAGCCATTTCCTAGTTGCCAAAATTGAAAAGAAAAAAAGAAAAACATTTTAATCTTTTTCATGTGTTTTCATTGAAGTCCTTGACACTCTTCATTACCCACATCTCTTCCAATAGGTGAAAGAGATTTTCCAAACTGGAATGGTGTCAAGCAAAGATCGACCTTGAAATTGATCTAAAACATGGCCTTTTTTAGTGCGGGGGAAAAAAATCGAAAGACTTCTGCAGTAATCCCAAGGTTAAATTTCCATTTATTTTTTTATAGCTTTCATTTTTAGTTAGACATATCATATGCTTCTATGAGCACATAAGTGGTTTTTAACCTTGATTGAACATTGGAATCACCTAGAAGGTAATTCTAATTCTTTTAAAAATCCAGATACCAGGCCGTATTCCTGAATAATTATATCAGACTCTCTGGAGATGGAACCTAGGCATCATTGTTTTATAAAGCTCCCTCCATAATTCCAATGTGAAGCCTGGGTTCCTACCTCCATCAGTAGTTCTCAAATTAGAGAACGCACAGGCGTTACCTGGGAAGTTAATTGGAAATGCAAGAGCCCCTCTCCCCTACAACTGAGATTCTAACCCAATAAGCTTGTGTGCGTAGGAGTTATAAAACTCTAGGGTCAAAATGAGAATTCTAACTTTCCTACTAGCATGAGTACATATAGGATGCATTATATTATTTAGAGATCAGTGATATATTGTTTCATAATTGTTCACAATAATTTTTCTTAGGTGCGTTTTGATTCCAAACTAGATCACAGTTCCCATGTACACTTTTTTATCTTTTTTGTTGTTGTTGTTGTTGTATCTCCTATAAGCATTTGATTATAACCAAAGAAATGCAATAAATACCTGCTATGAAGCTGACTATAGTTAGTCAGGTCTCATTTTTAACATAGTGCTGTTCAGTTTATTAAAATAATTTGTGTGGCCCTGGCCAGTATGACTCAGTTGTTAGAGCATGGGCCCTGCACCCTAGGACTTGGGTTTGATTTCTGGTCAAGAGCATATACCTGGGTTCAGGTTCAATCGATCCCTATCCCCGGATTGGGGTATGGCAGGAAACCAGTTAATGAGTCTCTCTCACACTGATGCTCCTTTCTCTCTTTCTTCCTCTCTCTCTCTCTTTCTCTCTCCCTCTTTTTCTCTTTCTCTTTCTCTTCCTTCCTTACCCCCTCCTTCCCTCTCACTCTTTCTGAAAATATCCTTGGGTGAGGATTAATAAAAATAATAATAATAAAATAAAAAATAAAGTTATTAACCTAAATAATAATAATAAAATAAAAATAAAATAGATTTATTTGGTCAAATTTAAGTATTCTGTTGAAACTATGTGATGATAGTTCTCAAGTTAAATCTGCTCTGTCATTTTCATGAAATATCATCCTAAGAACACTTCCCAATAAATAGATATTTTGTTATTTTTTTAAATTCTTTTATTGTTTAAAGTGTTTGCATATGTCTCCTTTTCCACCCATTGACCTCTATTTTGTTATTTTTTTACTACAAAATTTGATAGGGAGACAGAAAACTACTGACTTTAAATAGACAAATACAATCCTATATAATAAAGCCCAATTACCAAAACAGCAGAATGACCAGAGACCAGAATGACCATGGCTCATTCCCGGCCAGCAGCCCCCCAGCGAGCAGTTAGGGGTGATCAGGCAGGCAGATATAGTTAGGGACAATCAGGCAGGCAGAGGCAGTTAGGGGTAATAGGCAGGCAGGCAAGCAATTAGGGGCCAGCAGTTCCAGATTGCAAGAGGGATGTCGACTGCTGGTTTAGGCCTGATCCTGGTTTAGGCCCAATCCACTGGAATCCCTGCGGGATTGGACCTAAACTGGCAGTCAGACATCCCCCAAGGGGTCCCAAGTTTCAAGAGGGTGCAGGCTGGGCTGAGGGATGATCCCCCTACCCCACACAAATTTTGTGCACTAGGACTCTAGTAGCTATGATAAAATGTTACCTATGACTTTCTGAGATATGGTAAAAAAAAAAAAATAGTTCTTTGGACTCATTTTCTATAGTGAGTATTGTGGGAAGCCATTATATTTTATCTACCCAGATTTTTTTTATTTCTGTATCTTCTCATAGGAGACTAACAATTAGATGACCCCCTTCTCTCCACTGCATCTGCATCACAGTCACATCTAAATGTTCAGATAAGCCTATCAGACCAGAATCACAGTTGTAGGAAAGAGGAGAACTTGAATTTCCAATTAACTCCTATGCATTCTCTAATTTAAGAACCATTGACCAAAGTAACCTTGCAGCCCTACCAGAGTCTACTCTGACCTCCTCCATATACTGGTTTACTGTGTAATATATTCTTTGAAGAAATGGTTCTATGTCTTTAAGAAATTTTAAAACCACAAATTAGTCCAATGTTTGTATTTCAAAAAACAGCTAAGTTTTCAGAGAAGTATTTTTTTGCTGCCCACAAACATGAAACCAGAAAATGGAAAAGCCTAGAGAAGGAAAAAAAAAAAAAAAAGAAGGAGGAGGAGGAGGAGGAGGAGGAGGAGAAGGAAAGGAAAAGGAAAAGGAAAAGGAAAAGGAAAAGGAAAGGAAAGGAAAGGAAAGGAAAGGAAAGGAAAGGAAAGGAAAGGAAAGGAAAGGAAGGAAAGGAAATTATTTTACCTAATAGTAAAAAGATATGTCCCCTGCCCTCAGAACCTAAAGTGTAACTATGAGAGAAGAATATTGGAAATGGAATAAGAAACAAGTAGTAATACAGGTTGTATTGCAGTATATGCTTTGGGGTGATCAGGAAGGGTTTTATAAAGAAGGAAGAGCTTGTGTTAAATTTGAGTAAGAATTATAAAGAAAGGAAACATATGGATGGACAGCCTGTGCCCTTGCTTGAAGGAGGAACTGAGCATGGCATATGAGTAGACTAAGGAAGAGACCATACTAAATGAGCCTAGCAGCTTTGGGATGAGGGAGAGGAGAAAAGGAGAGTAGCTTGATGGCTTAGGAGCATTGTATGGAAGATCATTGTATGGAGGATCTTTTGAAGAACAATATGGGTAATTTTCTCCTTACCTATTTTCTAATTTCTTAAACTTCACAATTCTCCTTTCATTCAGAAAAATTTTACTTAAAGACTATCCAATAAACAGGAGTATATGATCATGCAGAACTCATTGACTTTCCAGAATGGCAAACACTGGGGAAAGCACAGATAGGACTGGGAGCAAGCAAGCGTTCCACCATCACCCATCATTCAAGCGTGATAGGCTGTGATCGAGCTGGAATAGAGATCAGAGCCTGAGAAAGTCAGAACTGGGCTCAAACAACCACATGGGATGCAGAACCTTGGCCTCCAGCCCTGTTCTTTCCGGCATACCTTGCATAGGAAGCACCAACCTTTCCCATGAATGAGAATGGGGCAGGGGTCCATGATGGCTCAGTGGTTTTGTCCATTTTGTCAGCGTTCCATTACCTTGCAACTTAACAGGATTTCTCAGGGCCAGCATCATCAGTATCACCGTGGAGTTTATTATAAATTCTAAACCTCAGGCCCCAATCCTGACCTACTAAATCAGTAGCTGCATTGGAACAAGAAGTTATTTGTATATGATTAAAGTTTGAGAAGCACTGCCCAGCTGACATGGCTCCATGGTTGACCATCAGCCTATGAACAAGGAGCTCAGGATTGGATTCCCTGGTCAGGGCATATGCCCGGGTTGTGGGCTTGATCCCCAATGTGGTGTGCAGGAGGCAGCTGATCATCTCATTGATGTTTCTTTCTCTCCCTCTCCCTTCCTCTCTGATATATATATATTTGAGAAGCACTGCTTTATTAAAATTTATTTCCTTCAGCCATTGGCTACAACCAGTATCCGGAGAGCTCTTCAGGGGTCATTTCCACTCGGAAGGCCACCCTGTAGGAAATTCGCCTTGGATAACTTATTTCTTACCTCTCAGACACATAACAGATGGAGAGAAGGCATCCCACAATCTCCTGGGGTGTACTTCTCTTCTGAACTCAAGTCACCCTGGAATAGTTGGTCAGCATTCCTCAAACTAATAGAAAAACAAACAAGCAGATAAAAGGGTTTCATGCTCAGATATGAATGAAAAATGTTTAGTTAAATCAAGCTGTATAACTTTATTTACTTCATGAGTTCTCAGAGCTTTCAATATGAAAGTAGACATTATAATGTTTCAGTAAAGAATTATGGAAAGTAAACCGCATAGGAAACAGAATTTCACAAATTTATTTGATTACTCATGTTTCTCAAATTAAGCCTATTAACATCTCAAATTTAAAAAAAAAAATCCCTGTTAACTCCTCAGATACCAATTATGGGAATATTAAAGTAGGGCCACATGTGCACTTGGAAAAAAATTTTGCGTAAAGTAGAACACATAGCATCTCTTGCCAACGATGTGTTTTCTCATCCTGTGATTTCCCTGGACCCAATGAATGTGTTTGCATCTGTCATTCCTGTTCTCTTTCGCCACCTTATTTTTTCACACCAGCTCACACCCACATAAAGACCTAGGAATAGCTGAAATGAAAAAACTAACAAGAAAAACTAAATACCTTTCCTTCCTGAGCTCCAAATTTTAATCATATTAGCTTGTTCCCAAAAGTCATTTGCAAATGAGGTTGTTGTTGTTGTTGTTGTTTTTCTCTCTGTGACCAAACTGGAAACTGCTACTGGATTTCTAGTCGGATTGTCAAGCAGTCAGAATATCTCGTGATCACTATGTACTTAACATTTACTAGATGCTTTGAGAAGGCAAAAGCATAAGAAGACATTATTCCTAAATTGAGTTTCGTTGTAACAAAAGCAGAAATTGTACAACTGCTCAAGAGAAAAGCATATAATTTTAAGGTTTATTTAAAGGTCAGATTTATTTCTGACCCCAAGAATCTCACAAATTTTTTTAAGAAAAGAGACAAAAATGACTAAGAGAATGGGGGCCTATGAGGGCAGTGGGAAAGAATTGTTTCATTCTGGGAGAAAAGGAAATCAGAAAGGAGTCATAGAGAGAATGACTAATAAATTGGACCCTGGAGAATGAGTGTGGTATTTCCACATGAAGTAGAAAAAGGGGTGAATTTTGAGCTAAAAGGTAGCAGAGATGTCAAGCTAACAGAGACAGAAGCATATCAAGAATAATTTGTTCTACCTTTACAGATGTTAAGAAAATCCAGTTCTATAGGATTAGGTGTGGAATTACGTTGCATTCAGGAGAATGGCAAGCTGTGGAATTACGTTGAAGAAAGGAGAAATGGGTGGAGATTACAGTGATCCTCGAGCTGAGCCTGTTGTCCTTGTGTGGGACCCCTCAAGTATAGGACAGAACAGAACACTGTTGGAACAGGGCCCTCTGGGCCAGAAACTGACCAAGAGCTGCAGGGGAGGCGGGGGGACGTTGATGGGAGGGGCCAAAGTTTGGGGAAGCAGCAGGATACCTAGGACCTTTCCTATAAAGGGAGGCATTTACCTGGGTGGACAAGGAGAGGAGTTGGGAGCTACTCACCACATTTGCACAGTTATAAAAGAATAATAGCACAAGGAGTGTGGGATCAAAGCAAACAGCAAGAAGTTCTCGAGTACAAATGAAACTTTAAGTCACATCTATGTCAGACAAAAGTCAGGAGATGAATACTTAAAAGTGATATGTATAGGCTAACCCTGGACAAATCTAAGAAAAACCTATGATACTACAAGAAACCTGACAATAGGGCCTCAAAGTAAGTCACTGCAGAGAGAATTGAAGGAAACCCTAAGATGACAGGCAGCTGTAGGCAGTTTTTAAAGAGAAGGAAAGAAATATACAGACTCAGGCAATATTAGTCCAGGAGTCCCTGTACGATACTAAGTACCTAGAAAAACAGTAGGGCACAGATCTCAGGGGAGATTCTTGGACCTACCTTGTCCTTGCTAGGAAGTGTCTCCCAGGCCTCCATTGTCCTACCAGTTTAAAGAGAAAGATACTCTGATTGGTCTCATTTTCTCCTTTAAGCTTTTAAGTTCTTTGATCCTCAAAACAAAGATGGCACAGAGTAAGAGAAAAGTGGGCAAAGAGACTGAGATTGAGGTTCATTTGAATATAGAGAGCATGTTAGAAGAATTTTATTTGAGATATAAAAAAAAGTATTATGATATAGAAGTAAGCATTCTGATAACTAAAAAAGACTGGTATGCAATTACCCTGCGGTTGATGCTAATTAAAAACCTGCACATCTAGATAGCAACATATCACTGAAAAAATGCTATTGAGACTCAGAAAATAAGGGAGAAGTTTGTTGAATGTCTATTGCTTGACAGTTAATGTTAAATGCTTGTTTACATAATAGCTATAAGTTCTTTATTAAAAATTGACTATTACTTAACAGTTCCTAGGAATATTAAGCATGAACAGTGACTCTATTTGTACACAATCCAATTGGTCTATTCAAAAAAGGGGGGGAAATAGTGTTTAGGGGACTATAGGATGTTTTTGCTTTATGTACATTCAACTGCAGTCATTTTGGCCATGGTAATGTGGCATTTTGCTACAAAATGGTACAATCGTGATTATGACCCAGTACTTCAAAAATTTCAGCAGAATGCAAGTTTTTTTCACCAGGAGGATTCGTCATCCCCATGTCCCCTTCTGCCCATGCACAGCTCCTCTGCCTCCCAGGGTTTCCATGAAATGAGAGCATGATTGAGAGAGTGAATCACTGTCTACTGTACATTAATCTAAAAACGTCAGACTGTTGGTGCTGCTGATGTCCTTCCCACCGCTGTTTGTTTGTTTCCTGCGTTTTCCTTCTTGGCTGAATGAAAATACTCCGTCCTGTGAACTCGGGGAGCAAGATGTGCCATTCTCTTGACCCACCGCACGGCTCCGTCAACATTGATTTGAAACAAGCCCTCTAGGGCTGTCTGTGTTCCTGGCAGCGTTTCAATACTAACATGTGGTTAGTTTTTTAGAGGGTTTTTCTTCCTTCCCCTTCCTGTGCTCGAGAGGAGCCGGGAGTTTGTGGGAAACAGCAGCTCGATTTGCGCATCTGGGGCGCTCGCATGTTTCCCTTGGAGATAATGACCCTTTCTTCCCAAGGCCTGTCCTTCTGCAGCACGCTGTGTTCTAGAAACTCCCAAGGAGGAGCGTGTCCTAAAATCTTAGAGGGCTTTTCAGCAATATTCTTAGACATGGCATGTGAGAGAGGTCCTGGGCTTCTCACCACTCGCTCCCTCACAACATTTAGCAATGAATGCATATGTGTTATATTTATGGCCACTTACACTCAGTATGTGTTGGCCGTTATGTTAGTAAATGCACAAGTTGCTTGTTATAAATACTTGCTCACAGCAGGTCAGTTCGATCGAGTAGCTAATTTCTGACCAAGAGAACAAAAAAAAATCTTAAGGCAAATAATAGAGAGCTGACTTTTTAACCATTACTGTTAAGTTTTTCCAGGTAAGACAATAATTTGACAATTTTATTCTGTTCTAACTACCATTGTTTGTAGAAACCATCTGATGGAACTATTGCTATTTTTGATGACATAAGGAACTATCACCTTAAAAATCCTACTAATGGAATAAAAACACTTAAGGTCATTTTATTTACATCCTGTTATTTTAGTTATAGTAACATTTACATTGGAGTTATATTTTGATGAATAACAATCTTAGAAATAAGGAAATCATAATTCCTATTTTCCCCTTGGGTGGACTTTCCAAGTCTGTAATGGATCAACACTCTCAATCCACAAGGAGACATTTAGAAGAAAACCATCCAGTCCTTCCTTTAACTTCACTAGAAGAGCATGTCCTTCCAATTATTTTATCAATAAATGGTGACAGGCTTGCTGAAAGATCCATGCTTTTTCATGTATTTGGCTTTTTGTCATCAGCAAACATCTGTTGTTGAAGAAAATCTGAATAGAATTTCATTGCATTGAGTAATGATACACACCAAGGCAGAAATCTCGTGGAAATGCCATTTCTGGTTAAATAGTCCCAGAATGCTTCACGTGTCTTGCAACTTGATATGTGTAAAAATATATCATCATGGATGTTTTATATTAGGACTCAACCATTAGCCACAAAGAACGGTGAGGTGAAATCTTATTGACCGAGCAGAGGACCCTCCTCATCAGCTTCTAGAACATTTAACTTCTGCAAGTCACTTAAATGGCAGATCTAGGTTCACCTTGAGACAGAGGAAATATTGCATCACCAGAGACCCCACACAGAAGTGACCCTGCCCAGGAAGGAATAGGGACTATGAAGAGGACAAAAGGGTGCATTTTCTTTTCCCACTTTCGATATATTTTGCAAAGACATAATTATTTTCCTTATAAACATAGCATAAGGAAGATCTGGAAAGGGGGAGTTGGTGGGTGAAGAGAAAAGGTGGAAAGATAACATTCGTGGTAAGCTCAGGGGACAAGGCAAACCAATACAGTTCAATTTAATACAGCAAATCTTTAGGTGTGTTCAGTGAGTATCTCTCATTGTGCTTTGCACAACACTTCAGCCAGAGCGAGGCTAACCCCACCCCTCAACTCAACCAGACTGCAAACCCATTTTTAACATGCTTTATGTCCTTTTATATCACAGCACACCTTGCACTTTCATGCCTTCCGTCTTCCCAGTCTTACTAACTCGGTTTGTCTTCTCTATGAATCTTACCCTATTTCACCTGAATAGAATCTCTTTTTGTTTCCTTTTTTTTTTTTTTAATTGTTGTTCTGTTTAGTTTTGTTTGGGTTTATTTGTTTGCTTTTCTTAATAGAATTTTGTTCTAAAACTAAACACAAACTTATTCCATTTACTTTTAGCTGTTTGCATGTCAGTCTACTAAATGTTATTAAAATTCTTGCAAGCAGAGAGGATTTGTTTGATCCCTTGTACACAACACTGTGTTATCTATGTATAGTTCAATAAACATTGGGGGGAGGGGGAGTTTATGCAGCCTCTTTTCAGAAACCAGGACTAATTAAAGTTAAATTGGCCAATGGGCCAAGAGTAACTTAAACATTCAAAAAGAGGAGCCTTACAATAGCCAAAATACCCATCTGTCAACTAATGTATGCAGTTATCATGTGTAGTTTTCCAGGGTATATTTTAACCTTCTCTCCAGCTACCTTCTCCTTCAGTCAAAATCTAGGATGCCAATTGTTTCTTGATATTACTAATCTTAGACAATTCTGTATTGGGGGGCGGGGGACTGCATGATACTTAAGGTCCTTTCCAGCTCCAAGTTACTACTTTTTGGTCTGTTTCATTATTTTACCATGAAAATAGAATTTTATCACTGAGTACTGTTTCATCTTCTTGGGCTTCTGAGAAGAGTAATACTGTCCTAAACCCCACCTTTTGAAAACACAGAAAGTGGTTTTAATTATTGGTTCAACACTCATTAAATATTTTATATATATAAAATATTTAATGTGTGTGTGTGTGTGTGTATATATATATATATATATATATATACATACACACACACACACACACACACATACACTGAGTGGCCAGATTATTATGATCTCTGAACACATAAAAATCTGGCCACTCAGTGTATATTCTATATAATAAAGGCTAATATGCAAATTGTCCCCTCAACCAGGAGTTCTACCAGCAAGCAGGCCAGCCAACTGCCCATGTCCTCCTCCTGGCCAGGCTGGCAGGACCCTACCATGCACCAGGCCTCTAATATATATATATATATACTGAGTGGCCAGATTATTATATGTTCAGAGATTATAATAATCTGGCCACTCAGATTAATTATTGCACTAGGGGTCTGGTACATGAAATTCATGCCCGGGAGGATGGGGAGTGGGGGGGAGGGGGGGTCCCTCAGCCCAATCTGCACCCTCTCCAATCTGGGAGCCCTCAGGGGATGTCCTACCGATGGCTTAGGCCTGCTCCCTGAGGTTCTCTGCTCTCTGCAGACCTGCCTGTTCAATGCTACCACAGGCCCTAGTGCCTGCTCTCTGTGGGGGCCTTCTTGCCCATCGCTGCCAGGGCCAGGTGAAAGCAGTGCCTTGCTGTCTGCTCGCTCACTGCAGGGAACTTATTTCCCTATCCTGCCTCGGCCAGGGTAAAGCAGGACCCTGCTCTCTGCTCACGCTCTGAAGGGGACATTCCCGCTCCGCCCCAGCCACCTGTGCATGTGCCAGCTGGGAGTGCCTAGGTTCTGGACATGTTCCTGCCCCACCCCTGGCTGCTCTGCGCCTGCACACTTAGGCCCAGAGTGGCAGGGGTCATTCTGGGGACCCCAGCTGCTCTGGGCCTACACCCAAGCCTATAGGCCCAAAGCAGCCTGGGTCCGGAGGACACCTGTCCCTGGGATGCAGGCTACTTGGCACCGGTGTGTGCACAAGAGCCACCCAACCCCCAACCACTCCATGCCTGTCTATGCAAATTAACCCACCATATTTGTTGGTTTCGTTTGCATGCTCACTCCTCATTGGCTGGTGGGTGTCGTGGAGGCATGGTCAATTTGCATATTTCTCTTTTTTTAATGTAGATATATACTTCACATCATAATATTTTAAGGAAACCTGAATCCCATTTTAAAATGCCATTTAATATTATTCACGTAATCTCTCTAACTCATAAGCCTTATTGGTCACATTTTTACTTGTACTTATTTGTGTTTATATGATTGATAAGCCAAACAATTACTACTCATCATAGGAAATTGGGGCAAATTAACTCCACAGGAGACTCACATATTATTGAATTTGACCATTTTAATTAAAAATCATATAAACCTTTAGGTCTCTTTTATGATTACACTAGAGGCCGATGCACAAAATTTATGCATGGGATGGGGAGGGTCCCTTCAGCTCAGCCTGCACCCTCTCCAATCAGATATTCCTCTCACAATCTTGGAACACTGATTCCTGATTGCCCTTAACTTCCCCCCCCCCCCCCCGCCAGCCTGATTACCCCTAACCACCTCTGCCTGTTGTCCTAGTCACCCCCAACTGCCCCCCCACTGCCGGCCAAGTCTCCCCTAACTGCCCCCCGCATCCAGCCTGGTTGCCCCTCCCTGCCCTCCCTGCCATCCTCATTGGCCCTAAATGCCCCCCTCTGCCATCCTGGTTGCCCCACACAACCTGCTGTTCAGTCATTTGGTCATCCCTCACTAACCCCTGCCAGCCTGGTTGCCCCACAAAGCCTGTTTGGTCATCTGTCCGTTTGTTTTGTCATAATGGCTTTTTATACATATGGATAGTTTTTATGAAGAGCAAGAAAGGCATATAGATAAGGAAAATGCTTTCTTCAGTGTGCTATATTCCCTAGGCAGAAATTTGGGTTGAGTTATTACCATATTGGGAAAGAAGAGGCATTATTTGGTTTCCTTATGCACAAGAGGAAGGCAAACAAACAGGTCTTAATGATCTCAGGGAATTAGAGGATGAGTAACCTCAAGATTTTGGAAGCAAAAGGCTGTTTTTCAAATATCCCTTTCCCTAGAAATGTTACACCACAAAGATATTTTAGAGTTGTAAGTCTCATAAGGACACAAACAATGAACCACTATCCTGCCAACACATTTTCTAATCGGCGATTCTGAAAATTCTCTACAATTCAAGAGAAAAAGTTCCCATTATATCTATTCCTGCTTTTTTTCTCTAGAAACTTTGACTTTTAGAGATTGGCAATATTATCTTGATGATCATTAAAAATTGGGTCTTAGTAGGTAACTAATTGTGACTTAATCAAAAAATACTGTTGAGACCTACTATGTGCATTCCTATGCTAGGTACTTCAGTGGTTATAGAGAGGCATGGGGCCCCATCTGTTCCTGTAAACTTTAAATGTGATTAAGGAGACGATACATGCATGAAATGCTTAATAATATAAGAGAGCTACTTCGTACTAGTTATTCTTTTTTAAATTAGTAATCATTGAAAAAATATCAATAAAAGAAATATTTATTTTAAAAGTAAATTATATAATCCTGGAATTTAATAGTCATTTATTTTTATTCATATTAAAAAAAAAAAAAAAAAAAAAAAACAACCCGCCAAAACCAGTATAGGCCTGCAGACTGAAAGGTCCCAGGTTCAATTCCGGTCAAGGGTGTGTACCTTGATTGCGGGCATAGCCCCAGTAGGGGGTGTGCAAAAGGCAGCTGATCAATGTTTCTCTATCATCATTGTTTCTAACTCCCTATCCCTCTCTCTTCCTTTCTGTAAAAAATAAATAAATAAATAAAAAATTTAAAAAATCAATAAAATGTATTAAATAAATAATAAATAAATAAATAAATAAAAAACAAGGATTTGTATCCTTTCAGATCTTTCTTTTGGGCTTCTGTATATGTGAATATAAATATTCACTGAGTGGCCAGATTATTATGATCTCTGAACGCATAATAATCTGGCCACTTAGTGTATATCCTATATAATAAAAGGCTAATATGCAAATTGTCTCCTCAACTAGGAGTTTGACCAGCATGCAGGCCATCCAGCTGCCCATGTCTCTTACCCCTGGCTACGCTGGCCCCCATGTACGAATTCATAATAATCTGGCCACTCAATATGTGTGTTTGTATATATATATATATATATATATATATATATATATAGAGAGAGAGAGAGAGAGAGAGAGAGAGAGAGAGAGAGAGAGAGAGAGAGGCCAGATTATTATGCGTTTAAAGATGATAATAATCTGGCCACTCAGTGTAGATATACAGAAGTTTGCTATATGTGCATGTATAGAGCTTATTTGGTACCTAAAGAGTTTCATGCTATATGCCCTGGCCCATGGCTCAGCTGTTGAGCATCATCCAGTGCACTGAGCGGTCTCCAGGCCAACTCACAGTCAGCACAAAGTCCAGGATTGAGGCTGAGTCTCCTGTAGGAGGCGGCAGCCAATTGATGTTTCTCTTTCATCTCTCTCTCTCCCTCCTTCCCTCCCTCCTTCTCTCCCACCCTCTTTCTCTCCCACTCTCCTTCTCTCCCTCCCTCCTTCTCTCCCTCACTTCCACTCTCTCTGAAAAGCAATGGGGGAAAAAGGTCCTCATGTGCGGACAACAACAACAACAAAAAAAGCCATAGACTTACCTCATGTGATAGTAGTGAACAAATATATAAAAATTGACTGTAAAGTTCTTCATCCACAGAAGATTTAATACAAAACATTAACAACTTAAGTATATCTGCAATTCTAAAATGATCACAAAAGCAGCCTCATGCATTTTTCATGATTTATTTGTTACTAAAAAACAAAGCAAAATGACAAGTCTTAGATTTGCCTAGGATTATGACAATGAATAAGATACTGAGAAAAGAACATTTCCATTCATTGAAGTTGTATAACTAAACCTAAGCGGCAATTACTGTTTATTCATTCAAGGAAACAACCTTGTCAAAGACCTCTCTATTGAAGTGACATTGTACTTAAAACTAAAGGTTTCCTCTGAAAGCCTGAGGCAAGGAAATGTGTTAAACCAGAAAAGTATTATTAGGTCAAATAGAGTTTTCCGAAAAAAGCACAGGACTCCCAGTTACATTTGAATTTCAGATAAACAACAACAACAATAAATGGTTTTGTATAAATATGTCCCAGGCAATATGGCCCCATGCAATATTTGTACGTATGCCAAAATTAAATATTTTTGTTTTTCTAAAAATTTAATCTAATTGGTCATGCTATACTTTTATTGACAATCCTAAATGCAAATGAGAGCGAACATGGAATATTTGAGAAGTCAAAGGAAGTTCAGTTCTTTAGCAGACCATTTTCCAAAACATAATATGGTTTATGGGAGAATGCATTACGTAGTAGAAGGATTTGTTATTTTGATAATTTTGTAATTTGATACACATCAGAAAGATATGATTATCTATACAGTATTTATATATTAAAAGTGCATCCTTAACTGTAAAAAGGTGAGTCTAATTAAAAACAAATATTAAGAGATATAGAGTGGTGGTCCACAGGATAGCTGACACTTGAGGAACATGGGGAGAGGTAAAATTAGATAAGATGACCAAAACCAAGTCAATATGAGACAGTTTTTCTAAATTAAGTCATTTTTATTAAAAAATAATAATAAATTTTACTTAGGTCTTCGTTGCAAAGAAAAGACCTCATTATGTTCCCAAAAACATTTTATGGAATTTTAATGTTACATAGATATTTTTCTTATATTTTCAAACCAGGGAAAAGTCCTGTATCCTTTAATACCTGAACCCAAGCAAAGAACTATTGAGAATAAGAATGGGCTATAAGAAGTCAATGGGGGAAAACAGAGACATATGTAATACTTTCAACAATAAAGTCTTTTTTTTAATATATTTTATTGATTTTTTTTACAGAGAGGAAGAGAGTTAGAAACATCGATGAGAGAGAATCATTCAACAGCTGCCTCTTGCACACCCCCTACTGGGGATGTGCCCGCAACCAAGTTACATGCCCTTGACCGGAATCAAACCTGGGACCTTTCAGTCTGCAGGCTGACGCTCTATTCACTGAACCAAACCGGTTTGGTTTGGTTGAACAATAAAGTCTTTTTAAAAAGAACTACTGAGAATTGCAAACAAACAAACAAAAATTTTAAAAACCACTGCAGGGATTTTTAGATATTGTTGTGTGTCTGTCAATGTATTAAGTAACCCTGAATGTCAATCTCCACCTTTAGCACTTACAGGGAAAACTCTTTTCAGAATGCATAGCACATTATTTAGGTACAAATTACATCCCAGTCCCAAAAGTGGGCCTTTGAAGCCAGTGGAGGGAGATTTCCCTGGACAGAGGCATCGCCGCCCACAGGATTCTCTGCCCGGTTCACACCTGCCTCTTCTGAGCTCTCTTCAGGACCAGCTGCAAAAACGTGCTTTGAAACTCTTCAGGAGACTCTGTGCAATTTACAGAAGCCCCAGCTCAGAAATGCTCCATCTGAAGTCTAGTTTGAGTTTAAAAAACAAGCCACGGAGAAACCTGTTTTCTTCCCAGGCCTTATAAAGGGGAGGAGGTAAGCAGGGAGCGAACATAAACATCCAATATACGGCCACCATTTACATTTCAGTTAAAGGATTCCTTGCAGCAACTTCAAATGAGAATATTACTTGTCACCCTTCACCACCTAATATTAAAATGATAGTGGCACGTGTTATTAATTAAAGATATTATACAAAGGTTTTTTGGTTGTTGAACAGACTATACCTGGTAACTAGGAAGTAGTTGCTGGTTTGTTTTCTCACCTCCCATTCTATGTAAGTTGCAGCTTGAAATGCGCCGGAATAAAAAGTAAGGCTGACTTTGTTTAGCTTGCCTAGAAATTCTGACATAGGATAATTACATTAACTCTAGCTTACTGTCGATTCAAATGAAAAACCTTTACTTCTTGTGAAGAAGAAAAAAAAAGAGTAAATAAACTTCTGGTTCCTTAGGAGGGATATTATTTTAAGAAAGGAAAGTCTAGAATGAGGAATTTATTGTCAAATAAAATGTATAATACTAATATGAGAGTTCATGCTAGTCCAGCTGGCTACAGATCAAATAATTCAGAAGGAAGTCGAGCCAAGTCTTTGGCTAAAAGGTCCCTTTCTTTTACGGGGAGCAGGGAGCATTACCCGCCCAGAATAGCCAGTGAGATGCCTATGGAATCAAAGACAGCGTAGGAGCCAGAACCTTGGATTAAGAATCAGGAAGTCTTAGTTCTATTCCTAGCCTAGCCTGTAATTTATTATGGCTGTCTCTGATGCCACAACTCATTGACAAGCAGAACATTCAGGCAATGCTCTATTTGCTCAGCCAAATATCCACTCTTTGGAAGCATCTGGGTATTTTACTGAATTTATTTTATTTTATTTTATTTGTCTTTCTTCCAAATGCTTAGATTAGGAAAACAGAGCCTGTGCGCTGCTGGGGGAGGCTCTTCCCTTCACTGGTCTTCATATCTGCCCAGTCTGTAAAGGACCTGGTCATTTGTTTCCCTTCACCACCCCCCAGTTGTGCTGCGTTCTGTTTTGTTCAAAAAAGAGCATCTGAAGAAAGAGGATGGCTGGAATTCTCTTCCCCAGATGCAAGGAAAGAAGGGTAGTTTAGGCCCCTGTTTAGAGGCTTCCTGGAGAGAGTGACCCCTAAAAAGCCCTGAATATCTCTCCCCAAAATGCCAGGTGATCCAAGTGGCTTCACTGCCCCTGGACTCAATAGATGTTGGCAATAAATAACGAGCATCTTTCACATTTCTCCGTCAGCGCAATGTGTCTTGGCCATATTAGGTTTTGATAACAACAGATCAAATTGAACTGAAATCTCTTTCCTAATTTGACTAAGTAGCCACTGGTTTATGTCTGAAAGAGATTTTTTTTTTTCCCCACAGTAGCTTCATGTATTATCTGTACCTTGAAAATAGCTGGTTACATTCTCAAGACAACAGAATGTTTCTGTCCTTAGCAGGACGCAGGCACATATAGGGAGGCATAGGTCATAACGTGGGCTCAAGGTCAGTTCACAGTCCACTAAATACTTTTTTTCATTCAAAAAGCAAATTGTGTCTATCCCAATAACAATACCCTGCCCGTGTTCTAAACAGGCCCTGCGTCTTAGGCTGCCTTAAAAGGGGTATAGACCACGGGGCGAGGTTTTTACCTCCTCTGCCTTGGTCAGAGAACACATACAGTACAATGTTAACTCTGGGCACCAACCATCACTTGGGTCATTGACAAACGTTTATCATATTCAGAGAACAGTTGACAAAACTAGTGAACATTGGGAAGCATGTTATATGTGAAATAATGAAAAGAACCGAAGGTGATCCACCTAGAAAAGGTAAAAGTGGGCATAACATAGTTCTTCAAATAGTTGAAAGGCTATTTCAGGGAGCAGATACTGCTTATGCTATCTAGTTCTGTGGGAAGGACCTGGGGAGTAAGGAGAAGGCAGAATTTGACTTTGTTACAGAACTAAAGATTATAACTGTGCAAATATGAAATAGGTGGCTCCCTAGAGAATGATACATAACACATAGTAGATGGCCACTAAACATATCTTGGATAATTGTTAAGTAAAGATGTAAAGACCTGGACTAGATGTCTTAAAGATTTTTGCAGTTGATTTGTAGTCATTGGTGTTCTTCTGAAATGTAGTTTTGGAAAGGAATGAGAACCTGGTTGCAGAAGTTGAAGAAAATATACATGATACCTAAATCTCTCTCTCTCTCTTTCTTCTCTCTCTCTTCATTTCCATTTCCACCTCCATCTCTGTCTCTTCTCTAAATCCTCAGAAAGATTTTTTGGACCACCCTATACAAAGTGAGACACTACCTCCCAAGTTCCTATGTATCTTGTTACCCTTTTTATTTTCTTCATATATTTGTCTTGTTTGTGAATATGTTAATTTTCATTGTCATCTGCTCATGGTTGACTATAATATTCAAGAAAGCGGTGATTTTATACTTGTTATTCACTAGTGAATATTGTATCTCTTTAATAGTGATTGGCCCAGAACAGCTATTACTGCAGGAGAGAAGGAAAGAAAGACAGAAGAGTAGAGAATTTGGCATTTTGGCCTTTATTTAAGGGGGGTTAAGATACTTATATACTGAGAAGTTTGTTAGTAGGCAGCTTCACTTCTTAAGAAGTTACTTTCTCTTCATGGACAAGAATGACAGCATGCAATGAAAGCTGCACTGTAGAAGTTAATGCAGCCAAAATCTGCAAGGATACATCTCTATTTTCAGGCATAAGCTATATACTGGAGTTCAGCCATGGACGTATGAAAGGTTAGAAACTTGAAAACTATTAATACTTGGACTTTAAAAACAAGAACAATAGTATTTATCCAAAGCATCTGATTTGTAGTCAACTCTATTTTGTGACGTTTTATGGATGTGTATGTAACATGTGATACCGGCCTGTGTGCTTGACACTTCAGGCTGAATGTAATGACTGGTGATTAAGGAGAGGCATCATGAAAGAAAGGGGTAAAACAATGGGCTATTTCTCGAAAGTAATACTGTAGACCAGAGCTGTTTGTTTTTATTTCTTTTGGCAAATCATTTCAAATAATTTGATGTTCAGCCTGTGGATTTGAAAGTGTTTTTAAGGCACAATCTCAACATCCAGTTAATTAAATACAAATTGTTTCTGAGACTACTGCTACAGGATATTCTGCTTTATCCAACATTAATTTAGTATCTGGAAAAATATCACAATATATCTCTAAGGCTTTGGGAAGTGTTATTTCACTGACTCCTATTGACTTCGTTATTCTTATCCCTGAAAACATCTTGCATGGGCAGTATATAATTGGACTCTATGTCTGCCAGGTAGAAAAATGTAACTTTTGTGCTTGAAAATGTTACACCTGGGAAGCAAAAGACAATCATGCAAAAACTGTGACTATAGGAGTGCAAAGAATGATATCTTGTCAAACAACTTGGTTTAAAAGGAAAAGAATTATACAAGCAAGCACATTGGAGGAATAATTAAGGAAACTTTGGGTCTTCTATTCAGAGTTTTCCATTTTCTGGATTATCAAGAAGAAATTTAAACTGAATATTCTTAATTCTCAAAATTAATGTCTTTGTGGAAAAAGTACTAGCTCTTTCACTTTGACATGAATCTGTTAACAAAGCACAAGTTTAGCTTACCCAAATAACTTATCTATATATTAACTTAATTAATGATCCTTTAACCAACTTAATCTAGGAAATCAATTTTTTGACATCTTAAAGATAGTTCTGTATAACATTAACAATCTGCTCTAGTTGTTTCAGGTACAGAGACTCCTATAGAATTAGATTAATAGTCCTTTATTCTTCGGTGGTTCTTCCTAATGGTGGCTTAGGAATGTAGAAAGATTAAAAGGAAAAGTGTCAAAAACAAACTAAAAGATCTGATTCAGATAGTCAACTCAGCCATCCCACTAGTAATGCCATCACTAAGCAAAGGCTCCAACCTGTTCCCTTATACACACCCTTTAGGCTTCTGTTGTGATGTATTTCCCTTTGAGGTTGCCACTGGTGGTCCTTTCAAAGCTGATTTCGCCTAGGTAAATATCTCAGACAGATAAGAAGATGGCAACATGAGTCACAAATGATAATTTCCCTCAACAAGGTTCTCTCTGAGTCCATTGCATCCCTCAATAGAATCTTACTATGCTTTTCCTGTTCTCCCACCCCCCCTCTAATACTCTAACCAACCCTGATACCTTATACAATATAAGAAATTTGGAAGATTTCTAATATTAATTGACTTGATTTGAACATCCAAGAATAGTAAACAGTCATGCCCAAATAACTCTATATAGTAAATAAGAAGCTTTGGCTATTTCTATAAGCAAGAGTATTTTCATTAATATATGTCTATATTATAGAGGATTTAGAATGAGTAACCATCATAATTTACAAAAATATATATGATTGTGGGTTTGTTTTGTTTTTTAAAGTTTGTGAGCAGGAAAGTAGATTGCTAAGAAATATTGACAATAAAAGCTTGAAGCAACACTAGGAAAATGGCTCCATGCAAAAACAAAACAAAAAAACTTGTTCTATGCACAAACTGAAAACCTGCCTCATTTGATTTGGTTCCCATTTTTTATATATTCAGAAGTATTCTTCCGATTTGGTTCCCATTTTTTTATATATTCAGAAATATTCTTCCAAAAAATATTCTCCTATGTGTCTCCTCAAATGTCTAACCACAAATAATTTGTTAGTATGTTACAGTTGATTTGTCCTGGACAGGAGTAGTATAACTTTTCCTAAGAATAATTTATTGGAAGGTCGTACATATGTATCAGTGCGCATTGATGTTGTACTTCCTTTTCTTTGTGCCTTGATCCAAAGGGTATGTATTTCATGTGCATTTCAAATGCTTTCTTGGCAGTTGGCTAGTATCTTCCCAATGAAGAGCCTATTGATGGTACAGAACAGAACTTCTCTTTCCCCTTCAGTAGAAGACTGCCTATTATTCAGTGTCCTTTTTGTGACATTGAGGAACAGGGCACTTCTTATGCTTTCCAAGAAACGGCCTTTTAGATTCATAACAACATGTTCTGTCCCTCAGGAAAGGAAAGAAGACCGAGACAGGGCGCGGCTGGACTCCATGGTGCTGCTCATTATGAAACTGGACCAGCTTGACCAGGACATTGAGAATGCTCTCAGCGCCAGCTCCTCTACATCCAGCACACCCACCAACCTGCGGCGGCACGTTCCTGTGAGCCTTCCACTTCCCACCTCTGTTCCCATGAGCATGTTGTCACTTTGCTTCATGCAGTCCCTCTTACAAACGAAGCATCTTTGATGGCAGCATCTACCCACGTGTGATCCTAAACATGTTCCATAAAACTCACTCGAATACTTCTGCTTCATGCAGAGTCATAAAAGAAGTGTGAGGTTCGAAAGGAAATGGTTATTATTAGTTAGACAGAAAGAGGTTCATTCTGAGAGATTATGCTTCCTAAGTGATTAAATTCTCTTCATATGGTTGTTTCTCTAATTATCAGCATTCAGTGATATGCTATAAACACAATTAGCAATGCTATATCTATCTTATTTAATATTTTATTTTCAGTGCCTGCAAATTTACATTGCATGTAAAAGATTAATAAATATTTCCTGCATGGATGAATGGGTGGATAGATGGATGGATGGATGGATGGATGGGTGGAGAGACTCATCCAGAATACTACAAGAAAGAATTTAGATCAATTTGAAAATACTCTAAAACTAACTTGTTGAAATACAATAAGTAGGATAGAGGTGATAATTTTGTTCTGTGTATTAATTGTATATAAGATGTACACTCCTGAGAGAATCTGACACTCAAAATTTGAAAGACACAGATTCTATACTGACTATATACTTTGCATATTTAATATTAGTTCCATATTAAATGGCTTATATCTTAAAAATTAGCAAATGTGATGGTAGATTTATTTATAATTAAGCCATGCATTCCTTTTCCATTAATCTGTTATTTTCATTATGCAATAAAGAACATATTAAATCAAGAAATTATGCATTTACCTTAGAGCAAAGAGACAGACAATTCTATATATAAATTTCAGCACCTTTCAAAATAGAACTGTTCTATATCAAATCTTTTCATTAGTATACAGTAGCTCTACAGTTGATTTTGTAGTTAAGACTAATTCTGAATGTGGGACATAATATTTCAAAGTCAATAAATTAAAATAATAACTTTAGTATTATTTTAGTATACACTGGATATCATTATAAGTTTTTGACATATATTAACATATTATTCCTCACAACATTTTTCAAGTGAGTAAAAAGCATGGAGAAGGTAGTAATAATATGTATCAGAGACGAGATACAAACCCAGCCAGTCTTAATCCAGAGCCATGGCATGTGACCACTGCACCATATTGTGCTCTAGCTGACTATAATGGAAATCTAACAGCTTGAACAAAAAAAATTAAAAGTGAATATGAAATTAAATGCTTTCACCAGAAAGCTAGTAGAAAGGGCATTTTTATTTTTGCCTATAACCTTTCAGGTAATTTTTTCATATCCTTCAGGATTCATCTCAAATATTTTCTTTACAGTAAAGTCTTTCCTAAATCTCCTCAGTCCTCCCATACATCAATTATTCCATCCCTGGTGGAAATACAGTGAAAGTAATCTGAAGACCAATAAGAAGGGATGTTTAAACTTGTTTACATGTGAAGGGCATATAGAAGTATCATACTCATTTTCGTCAGCATTTTTAAAGCCAGACATAACCATGTTTTTCAACAGGAGGTCCTTAGTCCTTAGTACTTATTTGCTATTAATGTAGGCATAGAACACATTTTCTCTTTTTAAATTGTCTGGTATGAATTGTTCATCTTTCTCACTATCTCTTTAATCTCTCTACTTTTCCCTCTATATTAAACTTTCTTCAATCCCCAAGTATCTAGGAGAAAACCCACAGCCCATGTTTCTGTTAAATACAACTCCATATTGTTATCTGAGCCAAACCAGCTAAGGCAGTGGTCGGTAAACTCATTAGTCAACAGAGCCAAATATCAACAGTACAACGATTGAAATTTCTTTTGAGAGCCAAATTTTTTAAATTTAAACTTCTTCTTACTCCACTTCTTCAAAATAGACTCGCCCAGGCCATGGTATTTTGTGGAAGAGCCACCCTTAAGGAGCCAAAGAACCGCTTGTGGCTCGCGAGCCACGGTTTACCGACCACTACACTATGTCATAGAATATCACTACTATTACCTAATAAGGGCTCATTCTGTAAATCAAGATCTACTTCCAAGTGTTCAGCTCAACAGATACATTGAAAAGGCAAAATAATATAGTAGAAACTTTATGAACATTGGGATTTGCAGGCCTGGGTCCAAAGGCCAGCTCTACAGCTAAATATCTGAGAACACAAGAAAATCCTTTAATTTTTTACCTTCACATTTACGTGAAAAATGGAGATATTGTTTCCTACCTAATGGCTTGTTGGGCGGAGCCAATGAAAGGACGTATGTAAGATGTATTGGTCTGGCAGAGAGTACAACTGGGTGTTTGTTAATTCCCTTTCCTTCTCCCATGTGCTCACTCATACCACATGTTGGCTAAAAATGAATAAAATCTATCCTGTAGCCCTCAAAACTTCTTTTTGATCTAATATGTTGTTTTTTTTAGGACATCCCTTGTTTTTTATTTCTGTTCCTTGGTATTTAAAGCTAATTTTAAAATTCTCTGATCGCCAAAATATTTTCCACAGGCACTTTCCATTACTTTTGATAATTGTGCCATGGAATAAAGAGATTATAACAGAATGATTATGACCTTGATTGTCCAACAAGAAGCACTGTCCCAGATCCAGAGAAACTCCCTCTGCCACACCCTCATACTTCTTTGTGAACTTACAGTTTAGCAGGGAGGACAAGACTTGCAATGAAACAGTGAGCTCAGACTGAGATTCCTTATGAGAAAATGCTGGAGTGAGTTCTACTTATAATAAAAAATTTAAAGAATAATATAGGCTGGAATCTTTAGGCAAGTCTTCAAGGTGAAAAATATATATTAAAATAAGGGTAGAGGTAAAGACTTACAGGAGCTCTCTTGATAGAGCCTAACAAGTTGGGGTCAAACAGATGTGAGTTTTAATGCCAGTGCTGACACAGAATGTGAATTTGGTCAAGTTACTTGTCTTAAGCTTTGACTTAATCATCTATCAAGTAGTAATGATAACTTAGCTTCTACATTGAGTTGATGAAATTGAAGTAAAAAATAGTTATAAAGTATTATCTTTAAAAGATAAAACACATAAATGGTAGATTTTTAAAGAATTATTATGTAACTTCACAATTATTGTATTGTTAGAAAGACAAAGTTACTTATCTAATCAATTCATAAACAAGAAGGTAAAATTAATGCAAAAGATTTCTGATGTACATGAAGGTCAAATGTAAATGGCTTATAAATAATCTGCTACTTATAACAAGGCATTTGAAGTTTATCAATTACCTGCTATTTGTGACTATTCATTTAATGTTAACTCAATTTTAAATTTTAATTAGTCATATTTTTCTTATAGTAAAGTGTTGTCTTTTCCAAACAAAACAAAACAACAAAAATAAATTATCACTGATCTAAAATTACTCATGGCATAAGAAATTTGGTTAGGGTTATGTGTTTTACGCACATACTTAAAGAATGTAGATTCCTTTTTGTATTTATTATTGCTGTATATGTCTTTTTTACTTCTTTCATCTCATCTCACATTTTTATTTTTTTGCAGCTTTATTGAGATATAACTAGCTTATACTATTGTGTACACTTAAGGTGAACAATATGATAAATTGATATACATATATTACAAAATTATTAGTACAATAAAATTAGTTAACATAGCCATATCTCATATAATTATAAATGTGTGTGTGTGTTGAGAACATTTAAAATCTACTCTCTTAGCAACTTTCAAGTATATAATACAGTATTATTAACTATATTCACCATTCTGAATATTAGATCCCCAGAACTTATACGTCTTACAAGTGGAAATATGTACCCACTGACCAACATCTCCCTATCCTTCCACCCTCCCCAGTCCCTGGAAATCACCATTCTATGTCCTATGAGTTTGGCTTTTTTTTAGATTTCACATTTAAGTGATACCATACAGTATTTGTGCTTCTGTCTGACTTATTTCATGGCCTGAAGCTCTCAAGTTCCATCGTGTTCTCAGAAGAGGCAGGATTTTCTTTTCTATGGCTAAGTAATATTTTATTGTACATACTTTTATATATCTAACATTCCATTATATTCATGTGTGCATATATCCTATATAATAAAAGCCTAATATGCAAATTGACCCAATGGCAAAACAACCACCAGGGGACAGATGCTCAATGAAGGAACGGCCCCCAGCCCCCAGGCCAGCCAAGGCAGGTGCCAGCGCCCCCCACCCCCCACCCTGCCCCGATTGCCCCACAGATTGGCCCTGATCTTCAGCCAGGCCTAGGGACCTGCCCATGCACAAATTTTGTGCATCAGGTCTCTAGTATACATATATGTGCATATATCATATCTTCTTTATTCATTCATCTATCATTGGAAATTTAGGTATCCATTTCTTAGCTACTGTGAATAAGGCTGCAATGAACATAGGGAAGCAAATATCTATTTAAACAGTGACTTTGTTTTCTCTGGAAATAGAATTGCTGAATCATATTAAAGTTCTAGTTTTAATTTTTTTAGAAACCTCCATAGTGGCTATTCCAGTTGGCATTCCCACCTGCAGTATACAAGGTTCCCTTTTCTCCAAGACCCATTAACAATTGTTATCACTTGCCTTTTTGATAATAGCCACTTTAGTATGTGTGAGGCGATAGCTCATTGTGGTTTTGATTTTGCATTTCCTTGATAATTAATGATGTTGAGCATCTGTTTGTGTACCTGCTAGCCATTTGTATGCCCCCTTCACAATCAGCTGTTAAATTACCAAAGTTGTTTATTACCTCTTTCTCCAATATTTGGTGTGTTTTTTTGTTTTGTTTTGTTTTTGTTTGTTTTGTTTTATTTTTATTTTGTTTTGTTTTGTTTGTTTTGTTTTTGTTTTGTTTTGTTTTTAAATCAGACACTTGAAAGAGTTCAATTGTTGCTACAAAATAATGCAGGATTATAAAAAATAACAATAAGGCATGATTATGGGTGACACTCAGTGTGAGTTGTGTGTCAATGTGTGTTCTCTTTCGTTTGTGAGTATGTGTTAGAAGGAAGAGGTGGGAAGGTGCTGGTAGCAGGAAAAAAGTCATGAAGAGAGCATGTGCATGTCCTTCATATGAATGCATTTTCTTAATAGGACCTGGAGTCGGGATCTGAGAGTGGAGCAGATACCATTTCAGTAAATCAGACACCAACACATTTGTCTTCTAACACCGAGTCCACTGACCTGCCATCTGCCACCCCAGTGACGAATTCTGGAACCAAGCCCAAGTCTACCACGGTGAGTTATAAATGATAGTAGTCACTTTCAACATGAAGTGTTGATGATCATTAGGTAAGAGTTCATATTCCATCTACTCAATGTAGAAGAGATACTCTTGGAATCTTAGTTGCAGTGACTTGATAGCACAACCCAGCATATGCTGATTGTTTTATAAATGATAACACAAGTGCTTTCTGGTTCCAGATTATGCAAAATATGGTATTAAATTTTCTTGCTGGATACTCAGAACTTTAAAGAACCAAGAATGCAAAATATGAAGGTGGCTATCTTTGCATTATTTTCTTGACCATACTGCTTCTCAGTTAAAAATTGCCTTTCTAGCCAAAACTGGTTTGGCTTAGTGGATAGAGCGTGAGCTTGCGGACTGAAAGGTCAAAGGTTTGATTCCAGTCAGGGGCATGTGCCTTGGTTTCGGGCACATCCCCAGTAGGGGGTGTGCAAGAGGCAGCTGATCGATGATTCTCTCTCATCGATGTTTCTAACATCTCTATTCCTCTCTCTTTTTCTCTGTAAAAAAAATCAATAAAATATATTTTTTAAAAGAAAAATGCTTTTCTAAGCTTAGATAGATAGATGTAAAATCACACACATCGTAAATTTTATGTGGTTATTAAAGGACATAGCTCATGTAACATGCTTAGTGAAATGCTTGGCACAGAATAAACACTAGAAGTGTAAGCTACTGTCGTTATTATGATGATGCTTCACTGACTTTACAGTGATACCAAAACAAATGAAAAGGAGAATGACCACGAGTAATATTATAGCACCCTGAATTGTGAATAAAAGACATTTTCCTTTAAGTAAAAAGTTGAACTGCAACAGGAAAGCAGTATTTGATTCTGAAAGGTAACATTTAAGGAGGAAGTAATTACTACTTCAAATATCTAACGTCCCTGCAGCTCCAAAATAACCTTTCCTAGTTTAGTGAAAATCATAGTGTTGTATTATTTTTTTAAATGCCCATGTTAGCTTAACACAGAGAAATAAGTTTGCGTTTCTTGTTTGCCTGTCTTTAAAATAAAAGACAAGTCTGAAATAAGACTCAAAAGAGAATACTGTACTCTGAATTTAAAACATAGTGGATATGATCATTTGCAAGTATATCTAGAACATTTTTAATATTCATTGAACACTTACTACATGCCATACATTATGAAAGATGATAAAGAGTGGGAATAAAACATACTCTCTGTCTTTAAGCAGCTCTCAGTCTAGCAAAGGGAAGTAGGCATGTAAACAGTGAAATGCAATGACTGCCTATCTATATATATAAATGGCTAATATGCTAAGTATCCCTCTTACTGTCTGACCAGTCGCTATGATGCACACTGACCACCAGGGGGAAGATGCTTAATGCAGGAGCTGCTGAACTGCAGTGTCTAGGCAAAGCAGTTCTCTGGTGATGCACCCCAAAACCAGAGAGGAGGGAGCCCAATTCCTCTTGGGTCTCTGCAATTCCACCTTCAGCTATGGGTTATGTTGTTGCTGGGGCACTGTTGGCCTCGAATCTGGTTTACTGCACACTTGCATTTGCGTTCTACACCTTACATGACAGCAACTTTGCCCTCTCACACTCAGCCAATTTCAGCCCACGCCCTTCAGGCTAGGCCAAAGGACCCCACCTGCTGGAGGGATCCGGCTCACTCCACAGACCCTGGGGAAAGACTGCAGGAAGTTGGCTCCAGGGTGTATCCAGCCCATCTTGCCCAGTCCCACCCCACCGGCCACCTTCTAATTAATTTCCTTTCTATGTGCAGGAGTCCGTGCACCAGAATTGTTACCTGGGCACACAATCACAGCTACACAGTGATACCACAACTCACTAGACAGTGAGCAGTGAGAGTCATTACGTATTTGACTTTGCTCCAAACAGACTCTTTTACTCCAAGACAACCAAACACTGCTCACCACGTGTAGATCAATACCGCAGGTAGAGCTAGACAACTAGACATGCAACTCCACCCAACTCTTGAGCTTAGATTTTGTAAAATCCTCTAGCCAGCCAAGAAAAGTACCCAGAAAAAAAGCACTTGACTGTCAAATGCAACAGACTTTTAGGAAGTGTCTTAAAGAAAATGGCTGATAAAGAAAGGCTTTTGTTTTGGGAGGAGGAGGGTTGTTTTCATTCGTGTGTGTGCATTTTATTTTTTGTTGTTATTGGTGCTGTTATTCTTTTGAGCACTCCCTTTTTAGTAATGTTTGAAAATAACTTGGGGGCCGTGGATCAATTTTATATTTTCAGTTGTTCCTGAGTTTCAATATTAGAATGGAAAATCTTACCTATTTTATGAGAGATTAAACAAATACTTTTCCCCTTGATTTTGAGCTCGGGGAATAAATAATGTTTAACTGTAATCTGAATACTTTGGGAAAACTCTACAATGCTGTTCTTTTGGTCATGAACTAAAATGTTAATTTTAATATTAAGAAGGATCATTAAATTCTAAGGACATCTACTTCTAACATCCACCTAAAATGAACTAACCTTCTGCTCCAAAATGTCACATTTGTACAGAATGCTTACTTTCATTTCAGAGTTATTTAATGTTATATTTGATTTGCTGCTGTGCGGTCTATTTATAACAGTGACTAACTACCAGAAATATTTGGCTTTCCTTTTTGTGTGTAGGCTCTCTGGGTTTCTAAGTGCCTATTTTTCAATAAGGTTTCTTCTTTTATATTATTAGAACAGGACCAATGACTAATCTTCAGATTTTCCATAAATGCCATATATACGTATGTGTATATATGCATACATACATACACAAGGGTGAGTAAAAGTGGTTTAATAATAATACAATCCTATATAATAAAAGCCTAATATGCAAATCAGCCAAACAGTGGAACAACCAGTCGCTATGACATGCACTGACCACCAGGGGCAGATGCTCAACACAGGAGCTACCCCCTAGTGGTCAGTACGCTCCCACAGGGGGAGCGCCACTCAGGCAGAAGCTGGGTTCATGGCTGGGGCAGGAGCCTTTCCCACCTCCAAAGCAGCGCTAAGGAGCAGTGAACCTGGCTTCTGGCTGAGCAGTGCTCCCCCTGTGGGATCACACTGACAACAAGAGGGCAGCTCATATGGCTGGTGAGCCCAATGGCAGTGGTGGGTGACTCTCCTGCCTCCGTTGCAGGTGAGCTGTAAGGAGCGAGGTGCCCCAGACTGCAAGAGCCCCGGACTGCGAAAGGGATGTCTGCTGCTAGATTAGGCCTGATCCGGATCAGGCCTAAGCTGGCAGGTGGACATCCTCCGAGGAGTCCCATACTGAAAAAGGGTGCAGGCTGGGCTGAGCCCCCACCACCACCACCACCACCACCAGTGCACAAATCTTGTGCACCGGCTCTCTAGTAATTAATAAATAAATGATAATACAAGAATAAACTCTGTGTTTTGAGTTTTCACAACTTGAAACTTGCTTTTGGCCACCCTTATGTACATTATGTATATAATGCTGAATATTGAGTGTTAAAGTGTATCTCTGAGATATATTTCACACAAAAATTACAAAGTTAAAAGGTAGGATATGCGATACCAAAAAAAAAATGCATTTGAATAAAAAGATTTAGTGCTTTATGTCAAAAAAGTTCATCAATTTTTCTAAGTTCTTTGCCGTTCCCTTGAGGCAGTCTCAGAATGCCCTTCATACGAGATGCTTCTGCAAACAACTCAGAAGTAGTCATATCACTTTACGTACAGAGCTTTGATTCACTGACATCTCTCTGGCCCTGGTATTCAGTTGCTTGTGTTGTTCCTGTGTGAATTAATATAGGGTGAATTAATATAAGGTGGTTACATGAAAGATTTTAAAGCTGGGCACTAAAACCCCAGGGGTTCTATTGTTCTTGTTCTTGTTGTGTTAGTTTAGATGTTCACAAAATCACTATTAGTCATGTATTTTTTTTAAAAAAAATAAACCAAATCCTAGATAAGGAAAACAACATATGTTAATTTGTAAAATAAGTAATTGGAAGAACAAGGAGAGTCTAGCATTTTGCTGTGTAGAATGACTGAGAGCATCATTAAGAGCATTACATGTTTTTAATTTAGTCTAAATTCCCCTCTCCCCAGAAATTCCTTTAGTTTCTTGTGATAAAATTCTGATAACAGTGATGAGACCCCCCAGCCATCTGGGCATGTTGGAACCACAGCTAGACAGAGTACTTTGAGTGTATCCTAAGCTACCTAAAGCAATGTTGTAATCTATTGGCATTCATATCAGAATTTATTGAATATTGGAATTATAAAATAATTGAAGGCATCAAAAATAGCAGAAGGTATTAACCTTCATTATTATAATTGCCACCAGATTAAAAATAAATAGACAGATAGATATACTTTATTCCAGCTCAAGCTGGCAATGGTAGCTTGAATTCCACTCCTAATCTTTTCGTCATTACCACCCCAATAGCGATGGGGGGATAAAGAGGGAAACATCAGATTCTGCAGAAGCAGGAGTGAGGGCAGGCAAGATGGCACACAGTCAGAGACTGCCAGCTCCTTTAAGAGTGTTTCCAAGTAAATCCTGCCCAGGGGCTGCTAGAGGGTCACCAAAACAAAGCCTCAAGAGTACGCCCCGACTGCAAGATCATGGCCACTTCTGAAAACGTTAAAAAGAAAAGGCTCCAATGCCACAGACGACCTGACACTGCTTCAGCCAGGCGTTGGTTTACATGCCAACAGTCTGGCTTCAGAACCAATATAAACTGGTTTGAGATATTATTATGTCAGAAACAAATAGCCCTAATGTTTGCATTCTCCAGGTACATAAGAACAATTTTGTTGAAGGATATGAAAGTATGGGAATTGTTTTCTCTTTAATCTTCATGCTGTCCTAGGACACCAGCACTTGAAAAATATCAATATTTATGACTATTCTGAGTAATGACCAATTTATATGCTGGGTTTTTTAATCAATAGTTTGTATCCTTTGGATTATTGTTACCATTGTCACTTTTTGGTGATTCTCTATTCTTTCCATTTTAACAATTTGTAATTCAGATGACTTCTGGATTAGCACTGAGCATGGCATAGGTTATATTATTTTAACATAATTTTCTAAATCATTCATCCACCATGGCTTTTTTATATGTGTTTATATGCATATATGTGTGTGAGTAGATTAAATATACATATAAATATACATGTATTAGATTATATAAATAAATAGATAATATAGATATAGATGTAAATAGATATTGATACAGAGATGGTAGCAGAGACAGAGAGAGAGATAATATAGAAATAGGTTTTTGGAAAATAACATCAAAAAATGGATATATTCTGATGTCATTTTCCAAAATCCTGTGTGGAATAATTCTTAATTATATAAATTTTCAATAAAACCAAATTAGTAGTAATTATGAAGTTCTTTTTTAAAATTTTTCAATTTCAGTTGGTATTTAATATTATATTACTTTCAGGTGTACAATGTCTTGGTTAGACATTATATAACTTACAAAGTGGTTCCCCCAATAAGTCCAGTACCCGCCTGGCACCACAGATAGTTATTACAATGTTATTGATTATATTTCCTAAGCTATATTTTACATCCCCATGAGCATTCGGTAACTACCAATTTGTACTTCTTCATCCCTTCACTTTTTTCACCCCACACCCCCAATTCCCCTTCCATCTGGCAAACATCAGTTTATTCTTTATATCTATGAATTTGTTTCTGTCTCTGTTTATTCTGGTTTTTAGATTTCACACATAAGTGAAGTCATACAGTGTTTATCTTTTTCTCTCTAACTTATTTCACTTAGCACAAAATCCTCTAGGTCCATCCATGTTGTCACAAATTGAAAGATTTTATTTTTATATGTCCAAGAAATAGTTCATTGCATATATGTACCACCATATTTTCTTTATCAAGTTGTCTATCAATGGACACTTACTTTGTTGATTTATTTCTTATATATTCATATAATTATTGTTCAATATACATTTAATAATGTATTTATTAATTTATATAGTATTTCATAATGTCACATGTGGTAATTGAAGAAAATAACATAGTAAAGGAAATACAGAGATGCAGAATTTTTTTTAAAACTGTTGAATAGTTGCCCTAGCCAGTTTGGCTCAGCAGATAGAGTGTCAGCCTGCAGACTGAAGGGTCCCAGGTTCAATTCTGGTCAAGGGCACATACCTGTGTTGTGGGCTCAATCCCCAGTAGTGGGTATATAGGAGGCAGCCGATCAATGAGTCTCATCATTAATGGTTCTCTCTTTCCCTCTCCCTTTCTCTCTGAAATCAATAAAAATATATTAGAATATTTAATAGTTTATTATGGCACATCAAAAATTAAATAAAATACAAATTTCCATACATGTAAACAAAAATGTAATTATCTTAGAAAATGCCTTTGATTATAATGCTTCTGAATGTGGCAATTCAACTTTGATATAGATAAGCAATAATATTAAAGTATGTAGATTTTTAAATAAATATTTGTCTTTTTTTTTTTCACTAAGGCCCTCATGGTTTATGAGTAAGAAAAATGGGAAAATTTTATTGATTTGTTTTAAAGAAAAACTGATCCACCAGAGAGCTAGAGAAAAATGTTTCTTTAAAAAAATCATTCTGTGATTCTTATGAGATAGTTCTTAGAAGTCTATGATTCTAAAGCATAGAAGATTTCACTCACATATTCTAGATTTGCAATAAAGGAATATGTAATTCATTAACCTTGGGCTTTGAAAAATAGAAAAATTTTTCATAGTCATTTGCTTTTATATTCAAAAGAAATTCAAAATTCTGTTGTTTTTTGTGTTAGAAGATCCTGCATCTGTTTCCAATCCAGTTACACATTAATTCATGACAGTAGTGTTAGGGAACAGGTTTTCCAATCTCCACAATGGCCTCTTCACATGCAATCTAAGAGTTTCCCTTTGCCAAGAAAAGTGTAATTTGTACCCAGATATACTGATCTGTAATAATACTAAAATATGAGCACATGGTATTTAAGTAATTGTTTGGAGTTGGCAAAATTGTCTTTCTACCTTGTTTGTGTTTAGTTTAAAATAAACTTGTTAATTAGATGTCTGCAGCAGAATTCCTGAAACCAAAAGAAAGATGAGGAAAATAGAACACATGTGAATGATGAGAGAGTTAACATTGATGAGATTCTATTAGGACAAGAAATGATTTTTTAAATTATTTCTGCAACCTAGGATTTGATCATATATTCAGTACTTTTGTATGTTATCATCATTACAATGAGAAAATTTCCATTTTTCTATGTGCTGATGTTACTTCTCAAATTTAGCTCATACTTCATCCAAGAGAAATAACAACTTCCAGTTATTACTGGGAAATGTAAGATGGCAAGCCAACAGCATGCCACATCACAGCAACCAAGAATATAATTCATAACACTGAGCAGTAAGAGTAACCAACCGGTAAGCCATTTTTACAGAGTCCTCATTTTCTTTATTTCAGACCTAGTTGTCCCAAAATTCAAATTATATATTCAAAACTTTTCCACTTTTATCTACTTCTCTGCTTTGATTCCTTGATAATTAATTCTCTCCCTGGTATTTGATGGTCTCTATACTCACTTCTTAGAGACAGTTGAAGTCAGTTGAAATATTTAACCAGGAATTGCAGGTGATAGTTTACATAGAGTTTACATAGAAGACCTTCTTGACCGTAGTTTTGAGCTGTTGACCACATATCAGATTTATAAATGAAAAAAATAACCAAGTATTTGAGTATTCTGAATATCACACATCTAAAATAGTGGGATCATGAGAATATGAAAGTATGGGAATTGTTTTATCTTTATCTTTATGGTGTCCTAAGACACCATCACTTGAAAAATATCAATAATCTTGACTATTATAAGTATTTAATGACCACTTTCTGTGCTGGGGTTTTTTTTAACCAATAGTTCATGTTCTTTAGATTATTGTTGCCACTGTCACTTTTTGGTGATTCTTTCCACTTTAACAATTTGTAATCCAGATGACTCTGGATTAGCAAACTCCTCCCCCAAAAAATCAACTAATGTTCACAAAAATACCTCCAAGTTCTTTACCATAGATTGCTTTATCCATTTTATTTTGTTGTGTTTTTTTTAAATATAATTTTATTAATTTACCATAGATTGCTTTATCCATTTTATTTTGTTGTTTTCTTTTTAAATATAATTTTATTGATTTCACAGAGGAAGGGAGAGGGAGAGAGAGAGATAGGAACATCAAGGATGAGAGAAAATCATCAATCAGCTGCCTCCTGCATGCCCCATACTGGAGATCAAGACCAAACCCAGGACCTATGGCATGACCAGAAATCGAACTGTGACCTCCTGGTTCATAGGTGGACGTTCAACCACTGAGCCATGCCGGCTGGCCAGTTCCTTCATTTGGAAGGCCTATCCTTGCATTCATACCATAGTAACTACTGAATGAGCATTTACCAAATTAGTCACAATGTGAAATGCAGAGAATCAAACAAACAGGTGATAATCTATAATAATCTATAATAATAAAAGAGTAATATGCTAATTAGACCAGACATCCATCAGAGCATCATTCCAGATGTCCTTCCAGAGGAAGCCAGGGCCAGAGCAAAGCCAGCCAGGTCCCGGGTGCCGAGGGAAGCCAGTGCTGGCAGCTGGGGGAAGGAAGGCCTCCTCGTGCATGAATTTTTGTACACCGGGCCTCTAGTAACAGAATCAATCAGTGTTATTCAGACTGCGCACTCTGGAATACCTCCCCCACCCAGAACTGCTTTCCTCCACCTGCCCCAGCCAATTTATTTTCTTTTATCTCTTTTATATACTGGCTATATGAATAAGGTCTTCTTTGTTTAATCCATAGCATAAACTTTGTTGAAACCCTAGACTAAAAAAATTATATGAGCAAGGAAAAGGTTTTAGAATTCTGTTGTGTGTCCAGGCAACCTCTGATAGATGTCTACTTCATTTCCAAGAACATCCTGGTGAAGCTGCCCCAGACCTCCCCTCTGCCGAGGCTAATAGTCATTCCTAAAGCTTCATCCTCGCCGAGTCCTGAACGCAAGGGACAACAGAAACAAATAAGTGAGAGGGAAAGCAGACTTGACCAGAACAACTCAATTTAGCCCAGATTTCAGCTCTGCTGGCCTAGGTCATTCAATGCCATCCTTCAGCACAGAATAAGCCACATTATTCACAAATTGGTTTAAAGAATAGTATTCCAGTGGATTCTCCATAATTCCATTTGCTCTATAAATTGGAAGACACATTACAAGGACATGAGCTATATTCTCCCCCGTGCGTTTTTCCAATTCAATTAAAGTTGTTACGAAGGCACATAAAGGAGGTTCTGTTTTTCTGGAATTAAGGACTTCCAATAGTGTTGGACTTCCAATAAACAAAGAAAAACATGTCAGCAAATGTCTGAACTTAAAATTAGGTTGATTCCCAGATTTCTGATAAGAGCACAGATGTTTTAAAGGTTTGTAAACAGACAAAATTGATTTATAAACAGATTGAATTTATTTCTTTATATATAATGTTTATATTCTCCAAGGAAGAATATTATTATGTTTTTTCATTGTACTTTCATGCAATGCATTTTATAGTACACAAGGACAATTTCTCCTCCCCTAAAAGATATTTTAGAGAAAATTTCTGACACATTTAATGTCTTTCTGGGTCATAAATTTTATTATATGTTATTTTCAAATACACCACTGCCTTAAAATTCTATGGCATTTAGAGATAATTGTTGAATCTTTCAAAGGTTTTTGTTTCTTTATTTACATGTTTTATTTTGTTTTGTTTTAATAAAAAACAATAGTACAGTTAGGTCCTTATAATTACTAAGTTATTTAAAGGCAGGAGGATAGGACATCTCACACCTTGAAAAAGATAATGTCTAAAAACAAACTGAGACTGATTTGAATAGTCCCATCAAAACTTTAAAAAATACAAAACATGGTAATTTTATTAGCTTGCTTTTTGTTTATGTGTTTGAGTTCTTGTTTTGTTTTTTGTTTTCTATCAGAATGCTGCCATCTTCTGGTCAAATTGTATATCACTTCACACCCAAAATCCACAATTTGAAGCAATTTAGGTTTAGGTTTATACAAATTCACTTTTTATCATTAGAAGTCACCTATTTAAGATTTGTGCCTCCAATGTTCAAAAAAATAGAGAGCTTTAAATGACTTTTAAGAAACTTTAAGAAGTTAATTCCCAGAGGATGTTTCGGGACTTGTAATGTTCCTGACCTATGTTTACTGCACAGTCAATGCTTATGATAAATAGATAAGGCAAAGTACCTCTAGAGAATATTTGTCTTTGTTCTATTTCTGTTGGAATCTATGGCTGCGTATAGTTAAGCAGTTTTGACATGTAGTTGCTATCTTCATTTCTACAAACCTTTAATTTTCAAAGTGGTTCACCTTGAAAAAACTTTTTATAGTATTTTATTTTTTTAAAACCTTAATACCCTCCTTATGACAAAAAAAAGAATTACTGTGGCTGACACCCGTCTTCTTGTCAGAGTTTTTCATATTTTTAACCTCTGTTAGAATTATTTATTAAAGAATATATTGTTTAAAGGGCTAGCTTTGATATACATGAATGTGATTACTTCCTACTTCCATATTATGGCTTTTTCCTTTAATTAATGTGTTAAACAAAAATTAGAGCTCTTACCATGCCCCAGCATCTATGGTAGGCACTGAAAATTCAAACAGAAGGTGCTGTCCTTTGACTTAAAAGTATGCAACCTAGAAAATTCCTTTAGGCAAGTCCTAGAAATCTTCACTGAACCACGCTGCCCGTAACCAAGCCACTGAAAACACTTTAATCTCCAAAAACAAAAAAACTAGCAATAACAGTGCAGGAGAGTGACGCATCTAAAAAAAACTTATTAACTACTGCTTTTTGTCACTGATGGTTCCTACTAGATTTTCTTTTTTCCCCCCTTCATTATATTTACAATTTGCTGACTCATAATTCACCTCGAATAGCCATGTAATCAGCTACAGGGATCAAGAGTGAACAGGTTAGGAATCTTGACACAGGGACACCTACTGCCTTGAGTCACCCCGCGGGAGCTAGGGTTGTGTGTTGGCTAAAAAGAGCAGCCTTGTCTTGACTTTGTCATGCACAAGGCCTCTGCAGGTGAGCGCTGACAGTTGTTTTGGCAGACTTGGGAATGACATGAAGCAGAATCCTGCAGAAAGATGGGAAGTGTACTGGCAGTGCTGATTTTCCATTCTCCCCGTGCTAGCTGTGAGCCCATACAATAAAGCCCCCCTGTCTCTCTCCCACAGGCCCACTGCCTTATTTCTTAACATTTCTCTCTATTAGTACAAAATCACATCTTCTATACTAACCATATTGACTTCCCCATATTTGAAAATTGCCTAATTAAAAGGGTCTGGAAGATCTTGGGCAAGGACGAGGAGGGGGTGGAGGGGTGTGAGAGAGGACTGCATACCTTTAGCAGGTCCTCCACAGCTTTGCCTTGTTCACTGGCAGCACCCACTGTGGGTTTTGTGTTTTGTTTTTTTTTATTAAGAAAACAGGTACATGATCACATGGGTTGTTGAGCAACATTTACCAGATACTGTGAAAATGTTCTCTGGAAGAGAAAATATGAGCCACTGCACAGACATTAAGCGAAGAATTCACATGACCACCCAGCCGGTGTGGCTCAGTGGTTGAACCAGGAGGGTCATGCAGGAGGCAGCCTAAAATGATTCTTTCTCATCATTGATGTTTCTCTCTCTCTTTCTCTCTCTTTCTCTTTCTGAAATAGATAAAAACACATTTTTTAAAAAAATTCATTCTAAGAAGTATCCTAGATATCAATTATTTCCCAATATTTTGGAGCTGACACATATACATATATATAATATATTTATTGTCCTGGGTTTTTAAACCCCTATTTAAACAAAAATCAGAGCTAGTAGCTTATGCTTTTATTATTATTATTAGAATGGTAGCCAAGCTTTAAATAATTTTAAATGATTTTTAAAATTCTCATCACATGCCAAAAAAAAATATTGTGGAAATTTTCAATTTAAATATTAAATTTAAAAAATTTATGATTGAATCCATCCATTCTTTGGCCTCCTGGGGTTAAAGGTGAAGTTGTCACTTGGGTTTGGAGAGCTCATTGTGGAGGATCTAAGTCCATACAAACTGCGTGACCAGGGACAGAGCATTCTGTTCCATTGAGACCTATTTCTAAAGACAAAATTTTAAATATAAGAAGAATATTTAAAGAAGATATAATTACAAGAAATTAAAAGAAGACATAATTCTTTCATTTGTAACATTTCCACACATACCTCAAGCAGAAAATAACACATTTTAGGCAGATATAATTTGTCCATCTTAATGCTTTTTCTATTTTATCCAATTCTTTTGAAAATTGATTAGGTTTACATTAAATTTTGATGGAGCAATTCCAACCTGGAAATTGTGGTAAAAATTTTTTCCATGAAACATAGCAACACAGATTCATAAAATTATGTTTAACATTTGTGTTTTATCTTTTCTTTTTCAGTATGTAATAAGCTAGTTTTAAAATATTTTTATTTTAATTCAATAACTTAACTAGGCCTTTTAAAAGGATATTCATAAAGATTCAGTAACTTATGGGAGGAAATCTCTTAGCAGACTGGTTGGTGCACAGTAAAACCTCTACCAATGCCAGCCATTACCATACTTCAATTTATACAGCAGTGTGCTCTTAAAAGGAGTACATAAAATTACTTTTTGTGAGTCAATTTTAAACAGCATATTTTCATTTAGCTTAAATTTTGTGGCAAATTGTTTTTTGAGCTGAATCAAATTCTGGTACTTTCTACACTAGGATGTACTATGGAGAGGCACATGTAATTGAGAAAGGGACCAACACAATTGGGTTAACTAAGAAGATCAGCAGCCCATAAAGGACACCCTTGTCCTGCCATCCTAGCATATGATAAGGAGTGATTTACAGAGTTAAGTTCCCAGAAAGACTGGAATATTCAACCACAAGGAAAAGCGAAAAGATATGAAGGAGCCTTTTGATCCTCAGGGAAAGCCCACAGCGCACTTCTGTATTCAAAGTGACGCCAATGAATGTGGTCATTGTGTGGGAAGACAAGGATTATGGAAAAGATTAATAATTTAGTCACCCCTCTTTGCATCCATCTCAATACTTGTCATGTGAGTTTCAGCTACAGCTGTGCTTGCTGCTTTCTCTAGCTCTACTTCTTCGTTGCTATTCTCTGAGCCAACGCATGGTGGAGGCCAGGTCATAATGCCAATGGCATCTCAACCATCTCGCCTCATCAGGAATACTCTAAAGAACGTACAGTAGAAGTAGGAAATGCATATAATCCCGGCACATTTGCTTATCTGGCTTCCTACTAGCCTAGTGCATAGGCCCCATTCTATATGAGGAAAATTGTGTGCTAACCAGTAAGTTGAATGCCTATGACTATTTCTTTTCAAATGAAGTATCTTCTGTGCTTCTATTAAATGTCCTGTTTCAACCAATGGCGTGTTCCTTAATATTCCACTAGTTGAGGAAAGGGTTTAACATTTGATCAAAACATGGCAGAAAGTTCATGAACTGTGTTTGTTCCATAATTGTAAGAGAGCGAATGCAGGAAGTGAGCGCAGAGTTCCATCGGTGGTGAATGCACACACTTGAAGGGGGCATTTCTGCACTGGGCTGGCGCCTCTGAAGAAATGACGCTCTGTCACGTCACTGTGGAGGAATTTGTTTGGACATTCTGTTGGAATTCTCATGAACTGACGACCAACCCGAGAACAATACTGCCGTTTGTGTACAAAATGGCTGCAAACAGGCTATCCATGGGAACGCTGGTTTATATTGATTGCAGCTCTCTCTATAAATGTTTTATCTTTACTAGTAGTATTAAGGAAAGCATAATTGTGAACCTTTGATGGGGGAATTTTCTGGAGCTTTTAAAATGATCCCTGATAAAGGTCACTTCTCTTGAGCCCCATTTTTTTTCCAGACATTTAGTAACCCCCTTCCCATAACTAAAACCACACATGAGCACACACATCGTAAAAGGAAGTAAACAAGGAGAATGAAAAATGGTCAAGGAGGTGTACCCATTCTTCAGTGGTCACATCTTAAATGGCAGGTCAAATGAATGATCTCCAATCTATATTAATGCATTATTTTTCTGCTTCCACCATTCCCTAGTGAATGTATTTTTCAAGAGTCTTTGGCTTATGAGAATGGATTAGCATAGCAGTACCCTGGCTTTTATTTGATCCTTTTCTGATGTACTTGGCTCAGTAGTAAAGATGCTTTTAAATACCAAATATTACCTTCTAATTATTTGTGCTTTATTTACGCATTCAGTAATTATTTATTGAGTGCCTACTATGTGCCAAGCGCTATGCTAGATACTAGAGATACAGTAGACTTTCTCAAGGAAGCTTAGAACAGGGAAACACACTAATACATAGTCAATTCTAACTCTAGGGCGAGGCACCTAACAGTCTCTGAGGGCAACTGGGAAAGGTGGTGTATAGAAGGTGCTCAGAAGTAATTCCTTATTATTTAAGGACAGATGGGTCTCCCCTGGTAAAAGTGCAGAGAGCTAAGAGAAGTACTTCCCGGGCACAATCGTCAGTGAGAGCAAAAGCATGGAGGTCAGAAAGCCCGCATCATAATTCTAGACTAACAAATGGGTCAGTCTGGCACAAAACAAAACAATGAGGACTCATTTGAGGTAGCAGAAATGCATAGGAAGAGGCATGAATGAATTCAAGATATATGAAAGAATTATCATCTGTATGGTAAGTAATATAAAAATGGAAGGAGAAAAGAGGAGGGGAGAAGCAAGACCTCATAATGACTGAGCAACTAGAAATACGATAATACCCAGTCAAGTAATATCTTTGGCATCCACTTTCCATTCTTCTGAAAACCATCCCCGATTTTCCCTTGAAGATCTCTCCTCAGAACCCAGTTCATATGGTAGGGCAAGTCTATCCAAAAAACACAACAGGTGACCCAGATCAGAGCCACCAAAAATACTGCAATTTCCCTGACCAACATCATGTATGAGGGCGTATGAATGGTGTGTTTGTATTGCTAGTGGGCTAGGGAGGGAGGCTGGGCTCCACCTGTCCTAAGCTAGTCCAACTAGGGTTTGAATGTCAGTAATTTTATGGAACTTTCTAGAAAAGAGGCTCTCTTCTTTGAATTTGGATTTATAGTTGCAAGAATAGGAAGCTAGGTCTGTTGGTGTCCTCTTGCCACTCCTGGAAGAGAAACTGAGGGTGTAGCCAATGTAGAAAAGCAGAGCTGAGTGAGGGAGCAAGAACCTGCAGGTTTGGTGACATTGTTTGAACCCTGCTTTCAGCCAACTCTACATCCAGACTTTTCAATTATGCACATCAATATGCTCAAGCCATTTTTAGGAGAGAGTCATAGTGAATACATAAGTCAAGGGCAATGCCTGGGGTATTTAAATATACATGTCTGAAGCTTCCAGGAGAAATCTTCTATGCAGTGTTATCTGCAGATGGGTGATTTTAAACAGGGGACACTCAAGTGACATGAAAAAAGGCTAAGAGAAAACCATGGGAAATACCAACATTTGGTTAATTAGCCACTGAACAAATGCTTATTGAGCACTTACTCTGGCAAACACTACATTAGTAATAAAAGTAGGAATAATAATTATTATAAGCCCCTTTTAGAGCTGATAGTGTATGTTCTAAAGAGAAAGAGAGGAAGAATGGGTGAGGGGTAGGCTTTGAGGCAATGATTAGGTTGGGCCTCACTAAGAAGCTGTGACAGTAACATTTTTTAATTTTATTTTTCAATTAAAGTTCACATTCAATATTATTTTGCCCCCACCTGCCCCTGCCTTCCCTCTGAGGTTTGATGGTCTGATCGATGCTTCTCTGTTGCTGGATCTGTTTTTGTTCATCAGTTTATGTTGTTCATTATTTTCCATAAATTAGTGAGATCATGTGATATTTATATTTCTCTGCCTGGCTTATTTCACTTAGCATGATGTTCTCCAGCTCCATCTATTTTTTTGCAAATGATAAAAACTCCTCCTTTACCACAGTGTAGTATTCCATTGTGTAGATGTACCACAGTTTTTTAATCCACTCATCTGCTGGTGGGCTCTTCGGCTGTTTCCAAATATTAGCTATTGTAAATTGTGCTTCTATGAACATAGGGGTGCATATATCCTTTCTGATTGGTGTCATTTTCAACCTCGGGTCCCTGCAGCAAATGAGAACTTGACCTTATTATTGTGCTGCCCCACAAAATGTAAGGGCAACACTTCAATCAGCCACTGATACCCTCACCATGAAGGAGACGGTGCCAAGGCGCTGAGGGAAGAAAAGCAAAACAGGGAGGTGAAAAAGAGAGAAAGAGACACCACATGAACTTGGACTTGGCGTAATGGAAAATATACTGCCGGAGCAGATAGTAGACTTGAGGTTGAAGGGCCCTTCCTCACACTGGGACATTAATCTCTCAGCTCTAAAGTGAGGATCAAAATCTTATCTATCTGAAAATTTCCTATCATTTCTTCCAACAAAACAGCTCTAATTTTCTTTTCTACTCTGAGTTACATATTGCTGGAATAAATTCAGCTCTTTGGAACACAGTGGTCACTTGAACTAGCCTTGTTCCCTGTACACATGGAAAACAGCCTTAAAACTGTAAACTGTATTCAACCCCACACAATTATTGGTCATAATTGGGGCTAGAAGAGAGTGTATGCTCGTTTATGCAAAATTACTCTCTAAATTGAAAAACTTCTCAAGGCTCTTGTCCTAACAACATCACTCCTTCTTTGCAAATTAAAGGATCTCTTGTAACTCTCTGCTCTCTGAGTTCTTTGCATCGGGACTAGCAGATAGGCTAAGCCTGCTGAATTCACCCTCAGGTGGCCCAATTCAGATGAAGAAAAGAGACGAAAGAGAGGAATAAGCTGCAGAGTGTCCCACTTCTACAAACGTGGTTAACTCAAGTTTACAGAGAACCTGATTTTAGGATTTCCAAGGCTTCGGGAAAGATGCAGTGTGCTGGACTGTAAAGAAAACAAACCCTTCTCAAAAACAAGCACGTTTTGTTTCGTTTTGGTTTGTTGTTGTTGTTTAGTCTTTATTGTCTGTGTCCGTGGTTGATTTGTTTTTGCGGCTGTCATAAAGAAACAAGATTGTACAAAGAAAGAGGAGATCTTTGTAAGGTAGAGGTGGCCTTTTGCTTTCCTTCCCTCAGCCCCTGAATGAGGACCGGGATACATGAGCTCACATGTAAGCAGCTCTCAACTCTCAGGAACAGGATGTTGGGTGTTTTACGGGATCTGTAGGATAGCATAGAATCACAGCCAGCAATCCTCTGGGACACATTCCCCGGCAAGGTAAGGTCAGGACTGACTGAGGAACATTCCACACCCACAGACCTTGCAGGTCGCCTCCCTCACAAAGGCCTGATTAGATCTAACCTTGCAAGCCCCAACAGGAGCCAGGATCGCAGGTGGTGGGAAAGGAAGGGATGGTCTAAAGTAGAAACCCCCAAGTTAGAAAGGAAGAAGGGATGGTAAAGAGAAAATTTGAGGAAAAGGCAGAAGCACCGAATCAAAAGGAAAACAAACTGCATTTCCTGCCATCTCCCTTCTCATTTCCAGCATTACAAAATGCAGTAACATAGCCTCCAGGGCGACAGAGAGAGGAAAGGGAACAGAGGCAAAGTTCAGGGTTGGGAGAGCGAGCAGGCAGGAATGGGGGCTGGAGAGAAAGTGTTCCGTGCATACGAGGAAGGAAGGAAGTGATGCAATGTAGCAAAGAATGCAAGATAGCTCAAGCAGTTCCACAGAGACCGGACTGTGTGCAGGGGCCACATGCCTGGAGAGTGACTGATGGGAAAGCTTCTGGAACAAACCACAGCCAGATGACCTCCGATCGGAGGGGAAACGGAGACATTGGTCTGGAAGGAACAAGACACATATGTCGGCCCCCGTCCAAGGATGGGTGGACAGCCTTGATTGCATCTTGAAAAAACACTCCGAAGGATAGAAATGAAGATAAGACATAGTCAGGGGAAGTTCAAGGACTGAAATTTACATCCTCTCTAGCTGAGCAGATTTCTAAAAAAAATTTTCTCCCCTTCTCTTCCTGTCTGAACGTGGGGGGAGGAAAACTGAAGTAAAAACCAAGGCCTCTCCATTCTATCCCCAGTGCTTCTGTTCATTAGTCATAGGACTTTAACTCCCTGGATCTCTGTTTATTCAGCCTCAACATGAGCATGTGGGATCACCCTTGTTTTTAGCAGAACAGCTTCCCTCACACACCTCCCACCAGCCCACAAAGGACCTTGCATAGCCTGCAGGCTGCATAGACTGCAGGGAGTCAAGGCCATGGCCATCTTAATCACTATCGCGTCACATTTGGAAAAGTACCAGGCACACCACAGGAGATGCTCAATGGATGTGAGTTAAGAGAATTGAACCTGACCACATCCATGAAGCAGGTAAAAGCAGAGCTGTCCTGGCTGGAACTGTAAGTCACCGACTTATGTCAACTGCCCTCTTCACTCTGGGGGCCCCATAGGAACCACAGGACTGCAGGAAATCCATCTGGAACATTCTTGGGCTGGATGTAGAGGCTCCTCTATAAGTCTTCATTCTATGGGCTCTATGCGTTGAGTTGAGGTTGAGTAGAAATTAGTCCGGTTTGGCCCAAATTCACCTGACTGAAGGATCACTTTTCCCACTTCACCCTCTCCTTCACAGTCTCGGTCTTTCAGCCCTCTTGCTGGTACATTTTTCTCTCCCTTTGCAGAAGATGAAAGCATTTTTCCAGACAGGCCTGCTGTGAGTGACTTCATGGAAATGAATATCTTGCATCCCTAATGTGCCTCTCACACGGGGAACTCCTTGTATTTATTTATTTTTTAAGAATCGAGCTGGGAGGTTGACGTTTCCATCAGCAGTGCAGGGATATATTTTTTTAAAATAAAAACTCTACTCGTCGGTGAGACATGCCTCCCATTCCAGTCTCCCCACTTCAGGCAGTTAGGTGCTGCTAAATATGCGGTGGAAATGACACATGTCTGGAAACCCAGTCTCCAAACTGCTTGCTCGGGCTCATACAATGGAGGTGTTGTAAGTGGTTAATTGAGGAAGGCAGACGGCAAGATCCTCAAAAGCGAACTCCATGGCACCTTATGCATCTGGCATTCGTCCCTCCAGTGTTTTCAAAGCTGCCTTATATTGGAAGGATGTTCACACCTACAGAGGATGGAGGCCCAGAATCTTCTGACCATCCAGAGGAACCCAGAAATACCATCATATCTTGAGAAGAAGTGAGTCCAGGAATTCTATCACTAGGGAGGAAACTATGAACACACCACTGAGGGAGATGGATCGGCTCCTCATACTTCACCTTAGATACTAGCAAGCCGTGTATGTGCTTGACCGATTGCATTCTATGCAGCCTAGAGTGCTGTTTCTTATTCCAAAGGACAGAGGTAATCCATTTTACTCAAAGTATTCTGTCAGTTTAGGTCAACAAAGATATCCCTATAGGGTGTTCTGTGGACCTACATGAGGGCTAGTAATAGGATAGATGTTGTGAAATGCAAATTAAAAAGCAGAGTTCGATTGCTCAGGTTTATACTAATGGAATACAGATTGGATTAAATGTGAATTAAGTATCAGAACAGGAAGACATTTGCCCCAGTTGTAGGAAGTGTTGAAAGTCGTTGGGCACAGATTCGCCACGCAATATCAAACATACCAAAAGTTTAACTCTTGCCAAAATATGAGATGAGGTTCATTAAATCTGAGGGGGAGACTTGGCAGTTAGCTTTCAACAACCTCAAATGATTTATTAGACAATAATTAGTTTGTATTGTTTAGATGGTTTATAGGTAAATGAATTAGAGATATGAGACAATTTTCCTTAAAATATATGTTTTTATTTAATGAGAGGAAATATGTTTAGGTTTTATTGATCCTTGAAAAGTTTGGGGGAAACTTCTCTACTATGTGATAAGATTAAGATTCATGGAATCCTTTCCCCAAAAAGGGACCCATGAACACTTAGAGATGTATGTGCCAGTATTAATGGCCACCGAACAAATAGAGAGCTAGGAGTGGCATTCCCCAGAAATCTGGACACTGACTTGACCATGAGTAGGGAGCAAACTGTGAGAGCAAGCTGAAGAGAAAGCTGGTAAGTTCATGCTTCATGCAGAGTTCAGGGTCCTCTGAGTGTTTGGACCAGAAACCACCTATTCATTGTTCTCTGGCTTCCCTTGTGCTCCTGCCTTTTCTCTAAAGCTCTAGTCCATCCCTGTATTATCCAAAATCTGGAAGGAGAGATCCCAGGAAAAAAAAGGAGATAAAAAAATAAATGTGAACAAAATCATACCTGGGCATGCACACACACACACACACACACACACACACACACATACACACACACAACTTCCCTGCTAACACTCAAGATATAAGTAACAAAGAAACCACTATGGAAATTTTTTCAAATTTCAGAGAACTTCTCACGGTAAAAGAAAGAGTTAAGATTGTATGCCTTTGTACCTGGTTACCTTTAGCCAAATAAAGCAAATGCCACACAGCATACAGTTTTGGTCTTAATCATCCAAGTTGTCATTTTGGAGCCAAATATAAAGAGATTCGAATGAAATCTGATTTTGCAATCACCAAACACAGAAATATTTGAGCATGTTTGGCGAGATTAGATTTTGTTGGTCCTGCAATGGTATTGGAAAATAAAGTTGGATTCTTTCTCATGGTAGTAGGTTGTTCTTGTTTTTTGCTTTTGCTTTTATAGGGCAAACACGTGAATATCATTTCACCCATGAGCTTAGGGTCTAAACATAGTAAACAATTTACAATAATTTATTCTTTGTCTCTTCCCTGGCCTTTGTGTCACAGAAAAAGCAAAGATTTGGAGTAAAGGCCAGGTTCAATTCCTGTTTCTGTCACCAGCGTTCAAATCTTGGACTCATTTCTTCTCTAAGTTTCAATGCCATTAATCCATAAAATAGGAATAATTGTACACAGTTCTCATGATGACCTTGAAGTTTCACAGAGTAAATCTAAATGCTCAGGATTCATTCACAATGTGCTGCTCTGGGCTAGTGTGCAGAACCAGACAGAAAGCATTGACTACCCTTCAAGTAGGAAGCAGATAACAAACTCCACAGAGATTCCACGTGAAATACTCACAGGCTAGTTCCAGGGGCTCTCATTTGTAGATCTTAACAGACTCAGGATTTTGAAATTATGTATATGAATATATGATTAGTGTTTATATCCCCCACTACTGTGTAGGCTTCATGATGGTAGAGACCACAACCACTGTATGTCCATACCATGGACCGGATGAATGAGTGCGCTGTGGCAAGGAAATAAACGGAAGGCTAATGCATCCAGAAAATAGTGGTAGGAGGAAGTAAATCTTTCCATGGGGTGGTCTAGAATGAGCATGTCAAACTCACGGCCCTCGGGCTACATGCAGCCCACAATGAATAATTTTGCAACCCAGCCAATATAACAGTATGTAAGAAAGATTTTAATAAAAATTTCATAACTTAACTTTTACATTATCTTGTTATGCATAATTATGAGTAATGAACTACAGCATTCACTAATGACTGATTACTATAATCCTGTTGCATTCATTTCCCTTACGCGCAGGCGCACCATTTCTCTCCACTAATACCAGCAGCGAATATTTTAGCAGCCGATTGCCACATCAGTAGTCTTGGACTAACTTGTTTGGTGTGCACAACAGGAACTATTTTGCTCTTGAAGAACAAGAAAAAATGGGTTTATTTGCATTATGCTTATTAATTTGTGTACTTATTCCGTGTTATTAAGTTAATGTTCAAGAAAAAATATTAATTTTTATTTAAAATGTTCTATTGTTTTATGTTAATGATTACTTATTTTACTTCAGCCCTTTGTATTTGTCATGTCTCTATCGAAATAAACCTATGTTTCTATGAAAATGGAAGCTTTTGTTTTTTGCAGCCCACATGAACTTAAACCTTGTTTATTCGGCCCGTGTTAGCCTTTGAGTTTGACATGCTTAGCCTAGAAGGTCTCTCTAGGGTGCTTGAACACTCACTTAAATGATAAGAAGAAACCAATCATGTGGATGAAAAGAGCCTGGAGAGAAGGATTCTGGACAGGAAATATCCAGGGCAAAGGCCCTGAGGCAGGAAAGAGCTTGGAATGCTTCAAGGAATGGGAAAGGGCCAGCGTGGCTGATGCAGGGTGAGTGCTACATCTGACAGGGCCTGCAGACTTGCTAAGTTTGAGTTCTGCTCTAAACATAATGCAAGTTCCATTTCCCTCTTCCACGCCTCCCCTTGTGTCACAGTTTGGTTTGAATGTCAATATGAACACACATTTAAAATTAAGGCAACAGCCCTGGCCGGTGTGGCTCAGTTTGTTGAGCATCATCCCATGCACTGAAAGGTTGCCAGGTTAATAACCTGGTGGGCACATGCCCAGGTTGCAGGCTCAATCCTCAGTAAGGAGCATTAGGAGACAGCTGATTCCTCTCCATTCCTCTCTCTCTAAAATCAATAAAAACATTTAAAATTAGGCCCTAATACTAGTTAGCAAATGATTAACCTCAGATTATGAGAAGCAGATATCCATGTTCAGAAGTGGAAGGGATGTGAGCTAATGCATCCAGGAAAGCTTAACCTACTCATCCAGGAGTTTACCTCTAATTTCAGGCTTACCCTTGAAATTATTACATTATCAAGCACTAGGCTCCCCACTTTACAGAACACCCAGAAATCTGACCGCCCCAAGACAAGATTCTAATTCACACTTTGTTACCTGTACTTTGGAAGATGTTCAGAAAATCTTCTTAAGCCAGACTTTGGAGCCCTGGACTAATAACATGGCTTTCTCTCCAGTTTTACTGGTGGGTTTCCACCAAATCACTTAAGCTTCACTGCTCAGCTTCCTCTCATGTCATCGAGTTCACCTTCCCTGCAGATGTTGCCTTCAGCTTCTACACCAACTCCATAGACCAGTGACGTGCTCATTCATTTCTGCCCTGTAAGCAAATTCAACGTAAATCACTGCTCAATAGTTCCCTCTTTTAGGGACAGGAAACTGGAAAATTCTGCTGCTTTTTTCAGAAGTTTGTTGGTTTGCGTCTATTGTGTCCATGGCTCTGAGTTTTAATTTATTTCTTTGGTTTTAGGAGATTCTCTTTCTTCCCTCTTCTTCCTGCCATGACTTTTGGAGAGCTATCTTAGCTTGGCCTAGCATTCCGATCATTACCTGGCCCAAGTGCAGCCCTCATGCTGTCACTTCCTCACAGATGACTGATAAAGGAGATTGATGAGGATTTGGGCAGCAGGACCCATTGTCAGCCCTTTGAGCTCTGCCTGGAGCGAGAAGCTTGAGTGCACTCCTCCCTACCCTATCAGGAAGGGCATTTCACTTGGGTGGAGGAAGTGTGCCAAAAACATCCTGTATATTTTGTTGAAACTTTCTTTGAAATATGCAAAATAATAATATGTGATGAAAACTTTTTATAGCTATGCCACTTCTTTAAAATGATACCTAAAATATGCATTACTAGTAAATGACACTGGAAAATACTAATGTTGTAATGTAAGATAAAAAATAAAGGAGTATAATATTATGTATACAGGATGAGCCCAACCACACAAAACAGTTTGCATATAAAAAAGGAAACAATCAAACTGTTGATGATATTTATTTCTGGGCAATGAGATTATGGATTTTTTAAATTATTATTTTCTTCATAGTTTTCTACATTTTATCATTTTAAGACATATATTATTTTCAGTCAGAAAAATTATCCTATATAATAAAAATGTAATATGATAAGGGTCTGACCCATCAGATGACCGTTCAGTCAACCGTTCGACCAGTGATGACTCGCACTGACCACCAGGGAGGGGGTAAATGCTCTGACCAGTAGGTTAGCTTACTGCTGGGGTCTGGCTCATTGGAAGTGGACAAGAGGGCCAGACATGCCCTGGAATCCTCCTGTGGTCCCTCCCCTGCCAGCTGGCTCCCATTGGACCCTATCAGGATTAAGTGAGAAGGCCCCAATCGGCCCGATTGCCATCAAGCCGATGGACCCTTCCTCCTCCCTCCCCCACCTCTGTTGGACAAATTCATGCACCGGGCCTCTAGTACTATTTATAAGAGAAAAGAAATCACATGGTACAAAGAGAATAAATGTTATTCTCCTGATAGCCATGATCTTCAATCTAGGCACATTAGAATTAACTAGGGAAAAAATAAAACTTTCAGAGGTGATGGGTAAATGGGTTTATGGCCTTGATTGTGGTGATGGTTTAATGGGTGTATACTTATCTTCAAATTCATCAAGTTGTATACATTAAATGTGTGCAGATTTTTTTATGCAATAAAGTGAGATTATTTTTTTAGGATCAATTAGATAATTTTTTAGCACTCACAATTCCTAAGCTGAACTGTATATCAATTACCGTATTTTTCGGACCATAAGACGCACCGGACCATAAGACGCACCAGTTTTTAGAGAAGGGAAATGAAGAAAAAAAGATTCTGAAACAAATAGTGTCCTAAAATATTTTATGTGCATTAAAACCCAACATCACAGTCATAAACACATGTAATCAACCCTGTAAAGTAAACAGCAGCATTTAGAACCATTTTAGAGCCGGGCAAGCACACAGAGACCACACAGAGCCGGGCAAGTAAAAAAACTTTTTTTTAAAGTATATGTGTAGGCTATATTTGGACCATAAGACGCAGGGACCTTTTCCCCACACTTCTGGGGGGAAAAAAGTGCATCTTATGGTCCGAAAAATACGGTAAATCAGAATCACAAACCCAGGTATCAATATTTTTAGGTTCCCGATGATTTCAGTGCACAACCAAGGTTAAAAACCACTGTAGACTTAACTGGATAGGTGAGCAGTGGTTTGCAACTCTGGCTGCAATTAGAATCAACCAGGCAGCATTTATAAGGGTGGTCCTTAAGCTCGAGTTTTGATTTAAGTTTGTTTGTAGGGGCAACTGGCCAGTATGGTCTAAATTTCCTCAGGGGTTCTGATGTACAGACAGGGTTGCATCCACTGTCTTAGGGAAGCCAACACGTGAGTGTTCACTCTGAGCAGGCCCCTGTGCTGAGTGTTTTATGTGCATTTAATTCTCCAAATAATTCAAGAGGTTAAAGGAGTGAGGCTTATTCTCCTTTTACAGAAGGGAAAACTAGGATTCAGAGACATGGAATAATTGCTCAAGGCAACCCAGCTTGCTTGTGAACTCAGGTTTTCTGTTTCCAATGGTGCCTGGTGAAGAAAGAATTCTCCCCAGTTCTGGTAGAATCCTTTCTAAATACCTGAATAGAGAATCTGGCGTACATACTTTTAAAATGTTGAGTCAGGATGCCTAGCTGGTGTGGCTCAGCATCAACCTACAAACCAAGAGGTCGCCAGTTCAATTCCCAGTCAGGGCACATGCCCTGGTTGCAGGCTGGGGCCCCAATGGGGTCCCAGCAGGAGCAGCCAATCGATGACTTCCTCCTTCATTGATGTTTTTATCTCTCTATCCTTCTCCCTTCCTCTCTATCTACAAATCAATAAAACTCTATTTAAATTAAATTAAATGTTAATACAGGAGTTATTCCTAAGTCTTCTAACAATTATCCCATCCCTGTCCAACTCCATCAAGTGTAAATGCATCTGTGATATCTGGGGTATTTCTGTTCATTCATTCCATAACAACCTGAATAGCATCAGCTTAACTTCATGCATGTTCTGGTACATATTGTAATGCTCAGAATTTAAACTTCCAACTTGTTAAATGTTATAATAGTGTCTCACTAATTAATTTTATGACACCGTCCTACTTGTCTCCTGACACATGGCATAGTTCGTATTTGTTTTTGTTTTTGTTTTTTATTTCATATCAGTTTTTGGTAATAAACAGTTAAGTGTATTTTGAGAATTTTGTAAAGAGTTTACAAAACTCTTTAAATGTATGAAGGCACGGTTGGATGTCACAAAACCGGTTTTAGGATTGCTGTTCCGGACAAATTTCAACATCACTGGATTTGCTGAGATTTCCTCTCTGGTGCTTTGTTTAGAAGGAGTTGTGTTTTTGCTGAACCTGCTGAAAATAAACGTTACTTCTTCCGGTTGTCAGGATGCCCACTGACCTCAAGCAGAGCTGCAGGTGTGCGGCCCTTTTCCCTCAAAACCTCGGTCCCAGGTCTTTGAAGCAAAACTCATTTGCCCAGATTTGTATAGCATTACCTGAGCGTAACATTACCCAATAAAGCCAAATTGATGGGTTCAGGATACAAAATAAGCCATTTCAATGCCAGGAATTCCGGATCCGCTTATGGGGAAGGATTTGTAAGATAGCAGAGATGACAGAGAACAAATGCTCTGTAGAAAGATCATTTGTGACTGCCTTGCTCTTATGCAATGGAATAGGCATCACCTTACAAGTAGTTTTGCAAATTAAAAGGGAATATAGTCCACAGTCTTGCAAGGTAACTAGTCTTAATTTGAATAACTATGTCAGTGAGTATGCACAAAAAGGAGAAAAGAAACAATATTTAAAAAAATAACCATCTTGGGTGCTTAGGTTCCAAAAAAAAAGGGAAATATTTTTCTACTCACCACCTCCTTTTTATTTCCCTTTACTGTTAACATTTTAATTGGGGTCCTTCCTTATCAGGAATTTTAAGTTGTACTTTGTATTATAACCTTGTGTTTTGCGATTGGGTTATTTGGGAAAGAGTTATAATGGATAAAATGAAAAAAATATTTTCATGTTTGGTTTTAAAGGGAAAAAAAAAACCTCCTGTTGAGTTTATTTTACCCACTGTAGACCAGAAGAAAATATAAAAGACAAATTAAAATAGCCCATGCAGTTAACATGCATGTAAGAAAAATTACTACCAGAGAAACAGAGCACATTTGGACAAAATGCAAATCAAAGGCCTTCCCCATTATTTTTTTCTTTTTTAAAAAATATATTTTTATTGATTTCAGAGAGGAAGAAAGAAGGAGAGAGAGAGTTGGGAAATCAATGAGAGAGAATCATTGATCAGCTGCCTCCTGCACACCCCACACTGGGAATAGAGCCCACAACCTGGGCATGTGCCCTGATTGGGAATCTAACTGTGACTTCCTAGTTCATAGGTTGATGCTCAACCACTGAGCCATACTGGCTAGGCCTTCCCCATTTTTTTACCAAGACAGCAGCTATCCTTTGCAGCCTTACTCATCTGGTTAGCACTTTAATGAAGTTCCACATTATTTTATTACTAGTATTTTATTTAAATTTTTATTAATAAAATGTTTGGTCCAGAAAATAACTCACTATAGACTGATTCATTTGCCTCTCAGCATAACCATTATGGCTTGTCTCAGTTTAGGTTCTTACAAGGGTATTTCTTAGATCACAGGATCTCACACATCTAGAGGAAATGATGAACAACATAGACTGATGAACAAAAACAGACCCAGAGAAAGAAAAGCAGCGATCAGACTCTCAAACCTCAGAGGGAAAGTAGGGGAGGGGAGAGATCAACCAAAAGGACTGTGTGCAGGCAGATGGGCCTGACCAGTGGCCATGGACAAAGGGGGGGTGAGTGCATATATAGGGAGGGGTTTGGGATGGGATTGGGGGGATGAAGATAATTATGTGATACCATAATCAATAAAAAAAATTAAAATAAAATAAAATAAGATCATCTGTGTTTTGGTATTTCTATAGGTATGTTTTCTATGTGTACTTCACACATGTGGAAAGGAGACTTGTTCTGATATCATTGGTTTCAGTTAATTAGCAAGTTAGAATCTTCTGACTTACAGCTATTAGTCCCATAAAACCTTATAGTGAAAGAATGTTTGTTACAAAGCCAAGTGTTATAGCAAGATTAGCCTTTAAAGATTAATCAGGGAATTTTTAGAAAGTTTTCATCTTTTTTAAGATAATACCTAACTTATGAAAATATGATACAGGTATTTACATAAAATGTGTACCCTAAATGGAATTTATATTTTTTGTTATAAAATGACCCTCTTCTAATTTCTCCCAAGCATTTTTACATCTTCAGGAAAGTGTAAAATTTATAATGTTATTCATTCAGGATAGTCATAGAGCATTGAAAAAGATGAGTATTGTTGTTGTTTTTGTCCACTTCAATTTTCATAAGTTTAAAACATCTGTTGCAAAAATAGCTTAACTATTAAAATTCTCAAGAAAGCTGAAGATGAAAGAGTTGGCATTTGATTAAAAAAAAGAGAGAGAGAATCAACCTGTCTTTTTGTAACTTTATTCAGAATTTCACAATCCCTGCTCAACCATAAGGGAAGGGCCAAAAGCAATAAAACAGCAGCAACCCAGTAAGAATGTGCCAGAGTTCACAGAACAATTGCCCCAGGCTTAACTTCATTGACCTTTAATCTGTTTGGGGCATCAGTGATTTTTGTATAAAGCATCTTGAAACGTGACCACTGTCAGGCCTCGCATAGTTACTCTGCAAACCAGAGTCATAGCAGTAGGTCAAACTTGAGTGTTGGTGCTAAATAGTTGGGTTAAGTTTGTCCCATAGGAATGGAACAGTTTTCTCCAGCATGGTGTCTTTCCAGCATGTAGGGGTCGGACAGTGAGTTAGGATGTAAATTCTGACTCAGAGAAGGACTGCTGAGGCTCTCTGACTTATGCTATGAAGTGTTTAGCCCTCGGAGACTTTCTAGAGCTCTAAAGTTAGCATCTTAAGAGTGAAGGGTGGTCTCAGAGTGGACAGATCACTGACCAGGAGACCCAAATTTCCATGGTTTATGTACCATAGAGCAACCACATGACCTTATTAGTTTGGAAATCATTTATTAATCCTATGTGATAAAATTAATGGATATAAATAGAACCTCGTTACTGACTTCAAGAAGCTCATAACTTAATGGAAACTGTAAACTAACAAATAGCAATGACATAATGCAACAAGAGATATCCGAGCATTTAGAAAAATTTTAAATAGAGAAAAATGAATAATCAATTCTGTTTGGGGAGTGCAGGCAAAAACATCTGGAGAGCTTTTAATCAGGGCCTTGAAGGTAATTGTCAAGTAATCTGGCATGGTGAGAACACACAGTGCGGGAGAAGAAAGGACATTTTAGATGAAATGTAAATGGGGGCAGATTGTGAAAGACTTTGAATAACTTGCTCAGGAATTTGGGCAACTCAGACTTTTTGGGACTAAATGTTCTCATCTTCAAAAAGGGAATTGGACTGGACAATTTCTGATTTCATGACCAGGTCTAAAAGTCAAAGAAGATTACATTGAAATTCCAGAAGAAATGCTTTTATTTAAAATCTGGCCAGATCGTATCAATTCCTATAAAGATAATGCTAAGTCAGCAGCTATTACTTCAAATTCCAGAAAAATACCCTCTCCTGCATTATCCTAACAGTGCTTCTTAAGAGCAAAATAAATAAATAAATAAATAAATAAATAAATAAATAAATAAATGTTTTTAATGACTCAATACTACTTTATGTTTATACATGCCATAAGAATGCTTAACAGGACCTTCAAGATGAATTACTCAAAATGTTATGCTAGAATCATAATGCTACAGACTGACTTGGGTCCCCTCAAAATTCATATATTGAAGTCTTAACTCCTAATGTAGCTGCATTTAACAAAAGGAAGTAATTAGGGTTAGATGAAGTCATACGGGTGGGCACTGATCCCCTAGGATTAGTGCATCTACAAGAGGAGACACCAGATAGCTGGCTCTCGTTCTCCCTCATGGACTCACATGAACGTCCTCATGAGGATGCAGCAAAAGCACAGCCACATACCAACCAGGAAGAGTCCTCACCAGAAATCGACTCTGTTGGACCTAGATCTTGGACTTCCAGCCTCCGGAATAGTGAGAAATAAATTGATGTTGTTTAAGCCAAGCAGTTTTGACAGGACTGGCAGACCAAGATGACTAATACAGATAACAGAGAAATGATTACTTGCTGTGAGGTACTGGTAGATTTTTTTAAGTTTTAGTTCAGATATCAAAATCTATCTTTAAAATGTGATTTTAATGTTTAGAAGCTTTTAATTATTAGCTCTTTATGGTAATTATTGAGCTCTGGAAAATATATTTTTAATTGACTATGCAGCAATTTAGTGATGAAAACAACCCTCCCATATTTTTAACTGAAATATAAGTAACATAAAACATTATTAGTCTCAGATGTAAAATATGATTCAATATTTACATACACCTATGATGTCTTATTTCATTTGAAATGATAACATTTATTTATAATTTCTTCTTTTCTATCCATCTGAACTTTATCATTGGGCTAAGTATTAGTAACATTCAAAATAATGAATTGGGCTGATAAATTTGACCCATAAATGAACTTCAAACCAAACAAGTTTATTTCAACTTTTTTTTTTTTTAATTCTAAGGCAGTTCTATTTACATGCATACCTCTGTTAGAAACACTGGTCATTATTTTGGCATTCGCTCACATGAATCTCTTCAGCAGCTTTTGGATGCCAGTGTTGGGCCCCAGAAACAGACAAAGGTGAGAATGGTAGAACCATTTCCTGCTCTCAACAAGCATGTAAGACAATGAAGCTAGCAATGACAGACAATAGTATGTTAGGGACTATAATCAAAGTACAGGTTGCTAATTAGAAGGTCCAGGAATGGCTTCCTAGGTTGGCATATAGTAGGTACCAATCACTATCCTATATAATAAAAGTCTAATAGGCTAAGTGTCCAGTTAGCCATTCAACCAGTCAAAGTGTAATATGATAATGATATGCTAAGACCACTCAACTGCTCACTATGACATGCACTGACCACCAAGGGGCAGACAATTGACTGATCAACCAGTTGCTATAACATGCACTGATCTCCAGGGGCAGACCCTCTGACTCGTAGGTTAGCTTGCTGCTGGGTTCTAGCTGATTGGGACTGAGCCAGACGGGCCAGACACACCATGGAGCCCCTTCCTCCCCCCACCCCACCCCCTCAGTCCTTCCCTGGCTGGCCAAACTCCTGCATCCCTCCCCAGCCCTGACCATGCCCTGGCAGAGTCTCCCAGCCTGGCCTTCGCACTCTCACAATCTGGGCTGGGTGACCTGCCCACCCCCCGAATTCATGAATTTCTTGCACTGGGCCTCTAGTGTTACATGAAAGGATATTAGCAAATAGGAATCAGCCAAGCAAAGAGGTAAGGAGTGAGTTTTTTAGGCAGAATAAACATATTTGAAGGTCTGCAGTGGAAAAGCATGGCCAATTACAGAAATAAAAAGTTCAATATAGCTGGTGGGCAGAATCCCAAGGGGCTGAAATGTGGAGAAGCTTGTGTCCATAGACAAGTCCACTAGCCTATTTCACACTCCATCATCACTGAGTAAATTAGGAACTGTGCCACTGATGTACAGAGTGTAGACCTTTAGAGTCGAAAGACTTTAGAAAAGTAAACAAGCAGTAAAATGTAGTAAATAAAACCTTTTACATGTATTAAATATGAGTTCAAACATTTTCTGACCCAGAAAAATACCATATATGTTGTTAAGGAAAAAAAACTTCTTCCAATAGTTTGAAACCCCTGACTGGAGTATTCACTTCCTCTGCCTGGGAATATATGTCTGGCTCAGCTTCTGTAAGCTGTCGGGGGTGCAGTCTCAAAGACTAGAGCTTCCTGTAGCCACCATTCAGGTCAAAGTGATCAATGTTACTAAGAACAACTAAGAACTTAGGCAGAGTAATATCATCTGGGATAAAATCTGTATAATATCTTTTAAAAAAACAAAAGAGGGCTTAATTTTTATTGCATTTATTGGAGTGACATAAAATTATATAGGTTTCAAGTGTACAATTCTATAATACATCATCTATATATTATATGTTCACCACCCAAAATCAAGTCTCTTTCCATCACCAGTTATCTTCTCTTCACCTTCTTCTACTTCCCCCACTCTCCCCTCTTTTTTTCCTCTGGTAATCACCATACTGTTTCTGTCTATGAGTTGTTGTGGGTTTTTAATTGAATTGAAGAATAAAAGGGGAATTTCCCTATATTTTACTTTTTATTTAATAATAAATCATTCATCTTTAACTCTAGTTCTGGCCAATGTGTTTAGGTATCAAGATTATCTCTACTAATGTATATTAGTCACTTAACTTTGCAAAATAGAAGGACCATAATTGGTACATGGATGAACGAACATTTTATTTTTGTAAAGAAGGATCAAAGAATTAATCTAATATTACCAAGCAATGGCTAACGTTTAGCCAATGGCCTTGTCCTTATCTGCTCGGTGTCTTACACCACACAAAACAATCTGTCTTCATAGAAATGTTAAAAATTGAAAAACATGGCATCTGTTTTTTTCCTGTGAACTTATATGATCGTGAAATCCTTGAGATCGTACATATCCTTTCATCTCAGACACATTAGTCTACAGATGAGGAAACTGAAGCCAGGGAGAGAGGATGCTCTGTCCAGCTGAGTGCTTCCGGGTGGAATGGGCTGGAAGTAAGCAGTGCAGCAGGATTTGGAGGCAGACAGTCTGGCTCCAGGGCCTGCCTTCCGCCACAGGACTCCACTGCCTCTTTCTAGTTGTATTTAGCATTTTACTTTTTTTTATTTTGTTCACCATAAAGCTGTCTCTACATGGTTTTCTTTTATCTCTTATAAACATATGGAGTCATTTGGCACATAACGAGAAGCACGTTCTAAGTGTAAAATACAATGAAATTAATTACTAATAAAGATTTATTGATCTCCTAATGATCTGCAAAATACTAAATAGATATTTTGGAGTGCATGAAAGCTGGCCATAATGACACTACAGTTTTTATTTTATTCTGTATACTTTCCAGCGTTTTTAAATGTTTCTACAAGCAATGACTGGCATATGTGAATTAAACTTCTATTGAACAAATAGATACATATTATATGCATGAGAAAGAATTTAATTTATCATAAGCAATGTCAAATCAAATCACTACAATATAAACTACTGTATCTGATTTCTTTTGGAATTTCTTTTGAGAAATGTGTTAGGAGAGAGTTATCCAGATTATTATTCTGCTAAGTCAGAGGTCAGCAAACTTTTTAAAAAGGGGTCAGAAGTAAAAATTCTAGGCTTTCTGGGAGATTCAGTCTCTGTCACAATTATTCAATTCTGCTGTGGGACTGCAAAAGCAGCATGGGCAATCCATAAACCAATTTTCACAGATGTGCCCCCAAAATACTGAATGTGTGGACACTACGATTTTAGTTTCACATAATGCCAATGTGCTACAAAATATTCTGCCTCTTTTATTGTCTTTTCAAACATCAAAAAGTTAGCTTACAGGCTGTATAAAAACAAGAGCATGGATTTTATTTGAAGGTGATTGATTATATTGGAAAAATTAACATTACAAACACAGTTTAGCATATCATCCTCGGTAAAGTTCCTGAATTTGAAACTGAATTCCATCTCTACTTCCTAGTTTGTGATATAAGTTTCTTAAACTTTTTGTGGGTCAGTTCTTCACCTATAAAATGGGTATTATAATAATAATACCTTCCTCATCAGTTAGTTGTGGGTATAAATGAATTAATACACATAAAGAACTTAAACTGTACATGGTATACTGTATAATAATGCTATATAATAAATACTACATACATGTTTACATAAGCCTCATGGTTTAAAAACTTTTGGGACTCCTTTAAAAAACTTTCAAATCCAACTTACAAACCATGGAAGATAACATCATTACTTTATAGCCAACACCTTATTTATGAGCAGCGTCCCTGAATTTCTTTTGAAAATCTAACTCAGAGTCAAACAGCTGTATCAAAAACCTACTGTAAAAATTATACTTTGTGAAACCTGTCACTAGATTAAAAGGATTTAGCTATAATTTTAAAATAAAATGATCTGCCCTAACTGATTTGGCTCAGTGGATAGAGCATCAGCCTGTGGAGTGAAGGATCCTGGTTTGATTCCTGTCAAGGGCACATGCTCGGGTTGTGGGCTTGATCCCCAGTACAGGGCATGCAAGAGGCAGCCAATCAGTTATTCTCTCTCATAATTAGTATTTCTATCTCCCTCTACCTTCCTCTTCCTCTATGAAATCAACAAAAATATATTAAAAATAAAATTATCTTACCAAGGACAAATATTTTACAAGAAAGTAACAAAATAAGGTTTACGACATTTGAAAACAATTGCTATATAAAATGGCCTTCTAAGCAAGCTCTGAGTACAACCCTGTGCCACATAACAATAGTTCCGTCAATGTTTGACCATAAATATGAAAGTAGTCCCGGAAGATTATAATGAAGCCGAAAAATTCCCATTGCCTAGTGACCGTAGCCACGGTAACAGCCAAGTGCAACACATTACACACGTATTTGTGGTAATGCTGGTGTAAACAAGCCTATCTGCTGGAAGTCAGATAAAAGTAAAGCACATACAATTATGTACAGTACATAATACTTGATAACAACAATAAAAACAGTATTGGTTTATGTTATTTACTGTACTAGACTTTTTATCGGGGTTGTAGAGTGCTCTTTCTGCTTATAAAAGAATTTTGCTGTGAAACAGTATGTCATATTAAGCTGACAGTGGCCTCGCATCTCATGTGCATCCTTTTCTCTTGTGCTTGGTTTAGTCTCAGGCTGTTTTGGACAGTAACCTGCTATACAAGCTTGAAGCACGGGAGTTTATAGCACAGGAGCGTAGTAGGCTATACCAGTGGTCGGCAAACTCATTAGTCAACAGAGCCAAATATCAACAGTACAACGACTGACATTTCTTTTGAGAGCCAAAAACCGATTTCTGCGCATGGGCCATGAAGTTTCAATCGCACTGTACGTGCATGCCCACACGTGGTATTTTGTGGAAGAGCCACACTCAAGGGGCCAAAGAGCCGCATGTGGCTTGCGAGCTGCCGTTTGCCGACCACTGGGCTATACCATCTATAATAGGTTTGTGTAAGTGTATTCTACCGATGTTTGTACAAGGATGAAATTGCCTAGCAATGCATTTCTCAGAACATATTCCCATGGTTCAGCGGCACATGACTGTAATCAAAGCATTAAAACCTGCAAACTTTCAATTTTCTATTCTAACCTGAGCGATTCTCATTTAGATATAACCTGGTGTTTTTTCCTTATAATTACACTTTACATTTTCTCTTGTGCTTGATTTTGTCTCCTCTCCAAGATTGTAAGCTCCTTAAAATCTTGGAGAGAAGATATAATATACGCACATGAAAAAAAAACTTCAACTAAGTGCAATAAATGATAAACAACATACAAGTAATAAAGCAATGGCTGTTATGGAGGAAGGCTAGATGAATTCCAGTTGAGGCACTTATAACATCCATCAGTAGGGTAGGCCTTTTAAGAAGGGGATAAATATAATTTTTTAAGACAGTTATACAAGTGGTATGTAGTACTTTTGTCCTCTAAACATTTTATCCTTGTAACAGATCCAGCCTCTGAACACTGAGGAGAGTGTCTGATCAGGCTTAGATCATCATAATATCTTCAAAATGTCTAATAACAGTTAAATAAGACTCCTCATTTTAGTTTCTGGTTACACCCCAAAAGATGTAATTTCTATTACGCTTACACCTCTGTTGCCTACCTCAAGGAGAAGCCATTCTCAGAGATTAAGGTCAATAAACAAAAGAAAAGCAGAGAAGAGAGAGAGAGTTCTAATGTAGTTACCAGTAGATCCAATCATTCTGAGGCCAATATATAAAATGGATCTCATCTTCCTGTGTTTTACTTGCTCCTTTCCTATTATCAGCTCTGCCCGTATTCTTGTATTCTCAGGTGCAGGACCTGTCTGGTTAGTCTCCTGCTGAAATTGCAGATGGGTAGTTACCTGGCTGTGCAGTGTGTGCTGGGGATATAGGGATTTACTTGCTACATATAAAGTTGGTCCTCGTCTTTTCATCCTTAGATGCCCTTCCTTGGTAACCAGTGTCTTCAATTCCTGAGCATATTCTTGTTTTCTTAAGCTCCGTGAATCTACTTCCCTCTTGCTGACTTCCTCCCCTACCCCACCCCAGAAGACTGAGAATCCAGCCCTTCACAGCCTACAAGTCACCACCAACAGCCCATCTACTTTCCGGAGTAAAATGTTATCTATCCTTGTGTCACCTTTGCTTCAAATTTTTTTCTATCTGCAATGTGCTTAGGGGAGGAATCTAAGATAAGTGAATGTGTTTATTCAGTCATAATAACCAGAAGTAACTAAACACTTTTTGAATGAGAACCATATCCCTTCTTGCCTACTGTCAGAATTGTAATAATAGTCCTCATCAAGTCTTTGTCATTTTACTTATGGACTCTTGTCACAGCCTCCTACTGATATCCTTTGCAGCCCGCCACCCTTAAATCGACTTCCCACACACCACCAGTTCATCCATCCCAAGTGCAAATCTCTCAACATTATACTTTAGTAGCTCCCTGTCTTCTAGAGAATAATATCCAGCTTCCTCCATGTGGCCCATAGCCCTGAATAATCCTGTCCCTCTAGCTTGGCTTTGCATGATCTGCCACATAATGTACGTTAAGTTCCAGCAGCCATCAAACATACACATACCACTCAAAGGCAGGTCATGGTCTCTTCTACCTCTTTGACTTCCTACATGCCTTTTTCCTGTCCCTCCTCCTTTACACCATATTTATGCAAATAAGATCTCCAGGAAGTTTTTTATTTTTTACTTCCCTCTCCCTAGGTTTAGGGGAGCCCTTACTCTGTATTTTTTACTGATCACTGCGTATCCTTACTTATTTAAATACTGGAGTGAGCTTCTTGGCTTCTGTGCCCAGAGGAGAGGGACTGTTGCTGACTCATCTTCTCTCCTGATCTGCTTATGGTCCAGACCCATGGGAATTGGCCACAGAAATCCTCCAGCCACTTCCTTCTTCCCTTCTCTTCCCTTCCCTTCCCTCTTTGACTAATCTCTGCCCCTCAAGTTGATTCTAATGGGTAAATCTGTAGGTGAGGTATGATACAGGATGGGCTGAACACTGCAAAAGAGAGATTCGATTCCCAGACCTGCATCTTTCTCGCACCTCCACCCACAGCACAGCTCTTCTGGCTCTGCTGCTCATGGTCCCAAGGAACCTTCACATCCTTCAGCTTTAGTGATGTCATGCTTGGGGCTCTGTATTTCTCATTTTCCCCAGAAATGTAGACAAGTTTTCTTCATCATCATTATTACCAAGATGTGATTTTGTGTTTTCCATTAAGCAAGAGAAAAGAATGCACCAGTGAGATTGATTTACTGGTCACCTGTTTCTCTCTCGCGCGCTCTCTCTCTCTCTCTCTCTCTCTCTCTCTCTCTCTCTCTCTCTCTCTCTCCTTTCTCTTCCTAAAAGCAGTAAATCTGGTTTTAGGTATGTTTCCTCTTGTTCTCAACACAAGAGATAAAACCTTGTCAGAAATATCTACTGTACTTGGGAAAAGAGTACCAGTCTAGGAGCTATAATATCAAAAGGGAGAGTGTGACTGGGGGTTTGAAACTGGCAAGATTACCCAGTCCCTCCTGGACACATCCCCTGCCTGAACAATGGGAAAGTCAATGATCTAATTGCGTCAGAAGAACTATGTGCACTTTGCCATCAAGTTCTTGTACCCATGGCTCATCTTACAAAGAACAAGAAAAACAGTTAAACTGTAGTACATGGCGGTTAGGTACATGATGATTTTGTGAGCAGACGTGGCAATCCAGCCACCACTGGATTTTTGTCTATGAGAAAATGATTTCAGAGTTCCATAAAGTAGACTTGAAAGTAAACTTTTAGGCCATGACTTCTTTACAAATTTAAACTGGCCCACGTTTTATTTCTGCTGCTAATTGAAAAATTTATGCTTGGGGAAAATTGGAATAGTTAAATAATTAGAAGTTAAATAAACTTACTAAATTAAGTATGTGCCCACAATTAGATTATTTTTCCTTTCATGTCACATGAAAACTATGTCTATTTACAAAGTGAAACTTATTCAATGGTTATTATTTTATGTCCCTATTTACTTAGCTGGTAGGAAAAATATATACTCAAGTGATTTTATTTATACTCGCTTTCCGAAAAGATCAATCTGGCTTGTATCATGATGATTATCATCTACATTGTGCTACAGAGGAATAAACAACTAACCTCATGCATTATCTCATTAGTAACCATTTCTACCATCACTTGGTAAGAACTGTTTGGCTGGCATTGGTTTGTGGAAAACATCAGAAACCACATGAGCCTCTGCACTGTCTTCCACTTATTTACTGGAACTCCCTCTCTGGATTGGCTTTACTTCACTGTAAAGGGAGAACATGTAGCTAGTTCACCTTCCACTTTCCTGCGTATAAAATACATAATTTTGGTATATTAAGTACTCAATAAATATTGAATGAAAAAGAATAATGAGTAAATTAATGATTGGTTTATAGAATAACAAAAGGTTTAGGAAATATCAAAGCAAAAGAAATCCAAAATTCTGAGAAACCCTCACCACTTTCCCAAAGAAACTGGTACTAACCAAACATCTTTCTTTTTTCTTTTTTCTTTTTCTTTTTTTTAAATATATTTCATTGATTTTTTACAGAGAGGAAGGGAGAGGGATAGAGAGCTAGAACATCAGTGAGAGAGAAATATTGACCAGCTGCCTTCTGCACACCTCTTACTGGGGATGTGCCCGCAATCAATGTACATGCCCTTGACCAGAATCAAACCTGGGACCCCTCAGTCCGCAGACCAATGCTCTATCCACTGAGCCAAACCAGTTTCGGCCTAACCAAACATCTTGATGGCTTGGACCATTTGTGCTACCATTCTGGAAAATTAAAGACCTAAGTATTTCAAATCTGATCCTTAGATTTATCAAAATAATATGAATGAAATGTTGACTTATATTCACCTATTGTATAGATTTTCTGACCAATGTCTAGAAAAAACAGCTTGGTGTATCTGTAAGTTAAATCAACAGCATTTATTGAAACTACATTCAGCACTATAAATGTCTGGCTTTGACATACAGGCAATCCAGTGTAGGAAAAGATATAGGCTTTGTAATCAGATATGACTTAAATTTATGTCACTTTATCTACTATTAGCCCAACTTTGGCAGGTCATCTGACCCTCTTTTTCTTACCCTCTAAATGGAAAGCATCATCACCATTATAATCATCATTATCATCAGACTTATAATCACATTAAGAAATCAAATAAGAGCCGAGACCGGTTTGGCTCAATGGATAGAGCGTCGGCTTGGGGACTGAAGGGACCCGGGTTCGATTCCGGTCAAGGGCATGTACCTTGGTTGTGGGCATATCCCCAGTAGGGGGTGTGCAAGAGGCAGCTAATCGATGACTCTCTCTCATCGATGTTTCTAGCTTTCTATCTCTCTCCCTTCCTCTCTGTACAAACTCAATAAAAATATTTAAAAAAAAGAAATCAAATAAGATTATGAATTTAAATTACCTAGCATAGTACCTTGTATAGACTATAAATTCTTTCCCATCTTGTAACCTTTATTTGAGCACATTTCAGTTCTAAAAGTACAGACATGTGTAGTTTTAATGCTTCTTTCCACCCAGTGGTTGTAATTGATTGGGGGCACCACATTGCACAATGCCAGGAGTTGTGCAAAACAGCAAACCTATATCATACTTCTGTCTCAGCAATGAGCCATCACTTTCTGGTCAGAAAAAAAATTACTTGGTGTAGCTACCCTTGAGGCTGCAAAGGACATGAAATAAATGCATGAAGTACAAGGGTAGATTGTCCAATCTTTTAAGTCACTAAGGAATCATAAATACACTTCTCTTCACATTTTCCAAAAAAGGAAATTCAATTGATTATATATATATATATATATATATATATATATGACAAAATATATATGACAAAATATATATGACAAAATATATATGACAAAATATATATGACAAAAATATATATAACAAAATATATATAACAATATATATATATAACAAAATATATATAGCAATATATATATAACAAAATATATATAACAAAAACCTTGGAGTCCAAAAGCTTTTCTGAAAGAAAGGGTTAATTGAGCCATAAGCTAGCCAGAAAATGCAGTCTACACTGCCAGCAGCAGCTGTAGGTAAAGTAGACAAACATGTCCACCATACTGGAGCTGAGAGAGCTCTTTTATACAAGGAGTCTGGGGAAGAAAGATCGAAGCTGCTTTGAAAGAATTTGCATTGGCGATAGATAAGGGAAGTGGGAAAGAGTGAAGCCGGACTAGGTCTGGGATAGGTATATAGTCCATAAGAAAGAAGTGTTTGCTGCTTTGAGATTGGCATGGGCAACAGTCTGGAAAGTTCAAGTGTAAACTGGTCATCTGACCCTCTGATGGTTGGCTAAAATTGCCTCCTGGAAATTGATTCAAAGTTTCAACATACATTCAGAAATGTGAGCATTCTTTTGTTGGTTTCTGTCCATGGCTCTGATAACTGATTAACTCCTAGTCTCTTCTTCCCACCCTGCTATAATTTAATTTAGGACATTTCAGAATTTTTCTGTTGTCACATATATATGGAGAGATAGAGAAGAGAGAAAAAGAAAGACAGCGAGAAAGAGACACGGAGACAAAAAGAGATACCAAGACAGAGAGACACGGGGACATAGAAAGAGAAATAGAGGTTTATTTCAAATAATTGGCTTATGTGATTATGAGGGCTGGCAAGTCTGAACTTTATAAGGCAGACAAGCAGGCTGGAAATTAAGGAGAGGGTTGATGTTGTAGACATCAGTTCAAATTCCACAGGGCAGCAGGATGGAAAATTAGGCCAGGTTTCTATGTTGCATCATGAGGTAAAATTCCTTCTTCTTTGGAAAATCTGTCTTCTCTCTAAAGGCCTTCAACTAACTGGATGAGGCCCACAGACAATATGAAGAGTAATTTCTCAAAGTCAACTGATTTAGATGTTAACCATATCTTTAAAAACATGTTCACAGCCATATCTGGATTTGTGTTTGAATAAACAACTGGCCCCCCAGACTAGCCAAGTTGAAACAAAATTAACAATCACAGTGAAAAAAATGACAGAAAACTTCCCTCACCTGGTGAAGGACATAGACATTCAAGTCTAGAAAGCACAGAGTCCCAAACAAGAGAACGGGAAGAGGCCCACACCAAGACACATCATAATTAAAATTCCAAGAGTTAAAGACAGAGATGGAAACTTAAAAGCAGCAAAAGAAAAGTAATTGATTACCTACAAGGCAGTTACCATACGACTGTCAGCTGCTTTGTCAACAGAAACTTTGCAGGCCAGAAGGGATTGGCAAGAAATATTTAAAGTGAAGAAAAACAAGGACCCACAACCAAGATTACTCGATACAGCAAAGCTATCATTTAGTATCAAAGGAGAGATAGTGAGTTTCCCTGATAGGAACAAGCTAAAGGAATTCAAATTGGAAGGAGGTGGAAGGAATGTGTAAAAAAGGCAAAGGGATTAAGAAATACACATTGGTATTTGCAGAATAGTCATAGGGATGAAAAGTACAAGCACAGAGGATATAGTCAACACTATTGTGATAACTATAATAGTGTCAGAAGGATATGAGATTTATCAGGGTGATAACTTCATAATATATATAATACCTAATCACTGGGTTGTGTATCTAAAACAAATGTAATATTTTATGTCAACAGGTAATTGAAAAATAAAAATCACTTAAATTAAAAAAAAAATTAACCATCACATATTCTTTGCTTGACCAAACTGCTTGCTTTTCTTACTAATCATATAAAATCTTCTAGTGTCCTCCAAAATTGCTATGAATTTGAAATACTTTTCTCCTAAAATATGAATTGTTTCTTTGTGTAAGTATTAAATAGTTTATAAAAAGGTAGTTCCTACTACCTGCCATGTATTACTTCATGTATATTACAAAGAAGATGGCATAGGGCATTGCTTTTCTTTTGTCATATTTATATTCAGAAATGGCTTTTAGTTTGGAATTCACAGAGTGAAACCAAATAAACCCTTAATTCACACTTGCCAAATACATCCCCTTGATCTAAAGAGTCTCTTTATTGCTAAAATAAATACTACCTGGCATATAGAATGGTCAACAGCTTAGGTATTTTATTATTTTGCTTATTGAAAGATGGTTTAGCTGTCAAGGTAGCCAACCTCGTGTCCACATGCAATGGGAGAATTTGATGGATGACTCGTGGTCCTTTCCACTTCGGTATGGATCTAATTAGGCTGCTCTTGGCTGGCCTTGATGGGCCTGTTCTTCCCCGGGGCACCACCCTCAGCCCTGCACAGTGTTTGGAAGGCATCTTGCCTCTCGGCAGCTGCATACCAGCAAAATGAGCCTGCCTGTTGCTCTCACTGGAGTCATCTTGGCTGCCCCTCTTCAAGGCCTTCTGCAAGGATTCCTGACAGCATTCCAGCTGCCATGGCACACTGGGTGGCCCAGTGGTCACTCTCTAGTCAGGAATTCTCTAACCCAGCAATTCTTAAAAGTAGGTCCAGCAGCAGCAGCTAAGAAAAACTGTTAGAAATAAAAACATTCTTAGGCCCCAGGGACTATGCCTGGGGCTCAGTATCCTATGTTCCAAGAAGCCCCTGTGGGATCCTGATGCACACTGGAGTTCGGACCCAGCCCCAAGTGTGAGTGACATTCGCAGCTGCATTCAAGATCACTGACTTCATTACTGCCTGTGGGCTGGCCTCAGTTTGGTGGAAAACAGTAGAGTAGACAATTCCCAGTGGTTCTGTTATATCCGGTAGCATGCATCAAGTGTCCCAAATTCTTGAGATCTCTCTTTTCCTTTCCTCCCTTTTCTTTTATTTGTTTTCTACTGGTTTCTTTTGTAGAGCCTTACAGTTATAAGCTAGAAAAATTGGTCCAACTGGAGAAATAGTACTTTTGCTGACATGTGATCCCTCTGCCCATTATTTTTACTCAATTCTTACCGCACACAGTGTTTCTCCCACCATGAGTCAAAGGACCAGTGTTGGTCCTGGATATGCCCACAGCCTGGTGAGAATATGCCTTTGTCATTGGGCAGCATGGGAACCCTAACCTTAGGCAGGCTTGGGTGCTGATAGAAGCACCCCGAGGAGTAAGACTTAAGTCTCCCGCCAGTGGATGCATGCATAGAGCATGATTTAACTTTCCAGCAAGTATGTCCCCATCAGGTTTTAAGCCCCTCCGAGGCAAAGGACATACATTTTACTTTTTCTTGAACTGTTGGTAGGTGAACTAATTATGAAATTTATCACTTAGGCTGGATTATTCCTGCATTTGGGAGATCTTTGAAACACGTGAATTTTATAAAAACAGTAAAACAACAATAGGCACCGTAGCATGTTAACATTTTAAGGAATCAGCTAGTCAAAGACTCATGTTTTATAGGAGAGGAAATTGAGAGCAGAAATTCACATCCATTTGGGCTTATGAGAAAAATGCAATTAAGAATCAGCAACAAAAAGTAAACAGGAACGTATAGAGGAGGACAGTTAGCATAAAAAAATTAAAGTTACTCCTAACCAGTTTGGCTCAGTGGGTAGAGTGTCAGCCCGGGGACTGAAGGGTCCCAAGTTCATTTCCAGTCAAGGGCACGTGATGCTCAGTCGCAGGCTTCTCCCCGGCCTGGGCCCTGGCCAGGGCATGTGCAAAAGGCAACCAATCCATGTGCTTCTCTGACATTGATATTCCTTTCTGTCCTCCCTCTCTTCTATTCTCTCTAAACATCAACAGAAAAATATCCTCAGATGAGGATTTTAAAAAAAAAATTAAAGCTAAAATCTAGCCAAAAAGAGTGCCTAGACAGCTCCTCACCTGGGTATGTGCATAGCTCACTGCTGGTCTTCATTCAGGTCCCTGCTCTGAGTCACCTCCCTGGAGACATTTCCCTAAGCCCCTGTCTGAGTCTGTAAGACCACACCCTACCTCCCATGGAGCATTGCCCCAACTCTGCTTTATTTCCTTTCACAACACTTGTTGCTACCTGATTTTATATCATATTTTATTCATTGCTTTCCATCTCCAGTGAGAACATCAGGGACCTTATGATGGTTTATTCACTGCTATATTCCCATGACTCTAAACCCATAGTAGTCGTTCAGTCAATATTTGTCAAATGAATGGAAAAGAAGAGAGAAATGAATGTGAACCCTTGAGCCACAAATGAAATACATTATAAATTAACTAAAGGCCTGACACACGATTTTGTGCATGAGTGAGGTCTGGCTGGCCCAACCATATTGGGTTGGGGGAGAGCCAATCAAGGGCAGGGCCAGATGGGGAGAGGGGCCACAGGAAGTTGGCTGGCCAACCCTACCCCCGATGGAGGTGGGGGGCTATCGGGATGGAGGGCCAATTGTGGGTGAGGCCAGCCAGGGGGAAAGCTGCACGAAGTTGGCCAGCCCAACCCCAGTCGAACTTCCAGTTGAGGGGGCAATTTGCATATTAGACTTCTATTATTAGGATTGTTACAAACTTTCTTGTATTAATAGTTCTTAATCTGGGGAGGATCACACTCCCTTTGTGTTTTTACAGAAGTTAGGGATTGTTTACTTAAGAAACAAATGCTCACAAGCACAGGCAATTTTCAGGCTTCAAAAACCAGGGGCCCCAGGTTGGGAAACCCTGCTGTATATAGTTTCAGATTGACCTTGGTAGTAATGGACTTTTAAACTTAAATCAGAAATAATCTCTGGTTCTTAAATTTTTTTTTTCTAGAGATGAAAGCCATCCACTCTCCTTATTTCAAAACAGTGAAATAATGACAGTTCATTTCTACCCTGTGTCATGCCAAGAAACCAAGTGTGATTTATAAACACACGCAAACATCAACAGAATATCTAAAATACTAAACTGCCATCTGTTGCCTGATGGGATGGTTTCCAACAATGTGCCCTCTAAAAGGAGAAAATGGTAAATGGAAGCTGGAGAGTTGAGAGGAGAATACTTCATTTCTAGGCCACTATTGGCTTGATTCACACGCATAACTACCTGCTCCACATGCACCATCCCATCCTTATCAATGTCCTGTAAGACGTCATGGAGGCTAGAAATGCTCTGCACCATGCCTCGTCCCATCTGATTTAGAAACAAATCATGGTGCCATTGGAGCATGTGCATCCGAAGTTAAAATGCAGAACCATTTTAACTTTGGAAGCTGTCCTTATATGCATCTCATTATCTTACAGTTTCACAGAGACTCTAATGAAAGTAGCTTAGTCTATGAAATTTCTATTTGACAAGCAAAAGAATGATTCAGTTAGTTTACTATTAATCTTCGCACAAATGTTTACTGAGCCCCTACTTTTATAGAAATTCATCTCTGTCTTATTTGAAATCCAGCTTGAAAGAGTTGTACTCAAGGTGCTTCTGGTTAAAAAAAAAAAAAAAAAAAATGTCTTTGGGGGTAGGAGGTGGGAGTGGGGATGAGGAAACAACCTATACAAAAGTAAAATTATAGATGCTTATGACAATTGCTGATAGTATGGAATTATTTGACCTCCATAAGCCAACGATAAAGGCTGTCTATTGTTGCTCTACTGCTCCTAGAATTGAGTCAGTTGAATCTTATAATTTGCTTGTGAGACTGCAATCTGTGTGAAGCCATGGCATGTTAGAAGGAGATGAGTCCTTCAGAAACATCTGGCTCATCCTCCTTGAACATGCAAAAGGATCTCACAAGTCTGAACTTCTTGAGGTCAGGAACCAGGGTTTATTCATCTTGGTGTCTTCACAAAATAAGGTGACACTGGTGAAGAATAAGTGCTCGCGAGATGTTGATTTCCTCATTGGTGTGCAAAGTTCATGTCCCATGCATTCTATGTATGTAATATAATTGGACAGTGGAAGGACAATTTCTCTATTTTACAAGAGTAATTGCTGTGTATTTTGCTAACAAAACCCACAAGCCCACTCCCATGCGCCAATGGCTAACTTCAGGATTTGAGTTCAACTGAGGTAATAGTTACAACCTCAACAATTATTTCCAGTTAAACTAAAGCAATATCTTTTAAACCATGACCTTGTTACCCTTCTTTATTTTTAACCATTTCAAACATATATTATATTATTTCATCTTCCAACAAGCCTCGGATTGGATGAGGGTATCATCCTGGATCCCATGAGGTGGATTCTGAGGAGCAGACAAGCCAAGTGATTTGTCTAAGGTCAAAAGCAAGTTGGGGCAAAACTGTAACCACTTAAGTTTCTTGGAATTGAAGCAAACCATCTGCAGAGGCAGCATTATGGCAATCTTAAGGATAACAGCCAATTTGATTAAGATATTAAGTTCTTCTAGCTATACTATTACACTGTAGCTGGGTAACTCAACATATGGTAAGGGATCAGTAACACCAGTTGTATGAAAGAATAAATGAAGGCCACCTATCAATAGCAATAAAAAGAATAAGACTTATTGACGCTAAGGAATTCTTGTTTCATTCAGTAATTTAATTAATATAATATTTTTTCTTTGTTGCTCAAAACTACTTCTGATAAACTTCAGTAACATTATTTTTTCTAGTCTTATTTTACCAAAATTTGTGGGAAAGATACTTTGTAGATACAGATACATATGCACATATTGGTACCTGTACATTTTCTTGGAAGTTCGGATGTGTTTGTTTGTTTGTTTTTACATTTTGTCTCACCCTCCTAAACTCTCTTATACACATAGTGAGTTGAAAAATGTGGCAAGACTTCAGAATCCCCTTATTTTTTCATCTATTTATAATGTGTGATGCTAATATGATTATCAAATCAAATCAAGGCATTAAAAATAGTCATAACATACAAATTTCCTAGAATATGTTATTACCCTGCATCATGACCTTTGAAAATATTAGACCAATTATTTTGTATAACTGTGAGTGAACTCATCCTTAATTATCAATGAGGTAATTTATTATTCTGAAATGAAGCAGATAAGGAGTAATTTGATTTTCAAATAATCCTAATTGAATCAGAAGTACCTTTTCTTGAACTCAAAAAACATATTGCCAATATCTAATATATGTTATAGAAATAATATCCACATATGTGCTATTTCACATAGGTCTTCTTTTATTTGTTGCATAATCAATATTTTCTTATATTGCAGAAATATTAAAAAATTATATATTCTTATAATATTCTGTAATTCAGTTCTACAACAAAGGCATTATCAAGCAAGTATGTAAATGAGTCTTTATTCTATTTCTGTTTTTTCCTCCAAGAAAGAGGTCATATTTCCCTCTGTCTTTGGCCAGAAACAATTGATTTTGTTTTTACTTTGTTTATATTTTCCATTTCATCTCCTTTGGCTGATATATAGTGACTAATTTACTTCTATTCAGTGATTTACAGACCTAAATTATATTAGCGGGGGGAGGGGAGGAGAGAAAGACAAATATGGCACCAGTCTTAATGTTTTGATTTTTTCTTTTTGTGGTAATATTAATGTCACATAAATATATCAGTTTATACACAGTGTTTTCAAATTTTTATTAATCACAACAACTCTGCAAGTCCTGTTGTTATTGCTATTTTATAGATAAAGAAGATGAGGTAGAAGCCAAGAGCATGCAGCTTTAGTAAGTGCCAGAGCTCATATTAAAACCTAGACTTCTAATAAGTCTCATTCTTTTTTGGCCACACAGCAGATCCCCACGATAGAACACATAGCTTAGTGGTGTGGGCCAACACAACTGCTTACTCTTGACTGATTTATCCTTCTAAGGTCTCAGAAGCTATAAACTTAATTGCAAAGCACAAACTAATCTCATGCATAGAAAAAAAAATACACTTCTCTTTTTAAGAGTAAAAAACATTCCCTGGAATTGTTACTCTTTAAAGCCTGGGACATTAAAATAATTTAGCAAATATGGTAACATGTACTGATGCATCATAATTTCTACCCTTGTTATTCTACCTCCAGTCACAATAATAAGTCATATTACCTTGATTTTAGGATTGGGTAAATTGAACTTCATTAAAGATTCTGCTTCTCAAAATAACCCCCAAAGTTTGTTGTGAAGTTAATAAAGTCATAATTATACATGTTTTAGTGTAGGTCTAATGAATATTAATTGATTAATTTTGCCATGTACCAATGGCAGACTTTATACAGTGTGGAACTAAACTGGTGCTATAGTTCTATGGAACAATAGATCTAGATTTGGCCTGAACATTTTGTTTATTACCAGTGTTTCCTACAAGCAGAATATCTATACTGATAATAGAGGAATATGCAAATTGTCTGGGATGCTGTCACAGTAACAGTAACGACCAAATAACAGGCTGCGAGGGGCTACCAGGCCAGCTGGGGGAAGAGGAACAGTTAGGGGTGACCAGGCTTGCAGCAGGGGCAATAAGGGGTAACAAGCCTGGTGGGGGGCAGTTAGGGGCAACCAGGCTGGCAGAGAGGGGCAGTTGGGGGCAATCAGGCCAGCAGGCAGGTGAACAGTTAGGAGCCAGCTGTCCCAGATTGGAGAGGGTGCTGAGGGAACACACACACACCCCAGAGTGCACAAATTTCATGCACTGGTCCTCAGTACTATACATAATGCCCTATTGTTTGTGAGGCCTGTTTTATGCAGAACAGGTCTTCCATCAGCTTAACCAAGGGATGACTTTACCATGAGGAAATATAGGATGTTCCTTTCAAATATGCTTTGAGAAACTTCAGTCCGGGTTTAGACAACCCTCCCTTCCTTCTCCTTCAGCTACATCAGAAAGGTACGTGACTGCACAGCAAACATGCAGTTATCTGGAAATGATTTTCTTGTGTGCTCACATTGTTTTCTCTACAAATAATAGAATTCCATAGAAAAAAAGCATTGGCTCTACATGTCTTTGGTTTCCATATTCTCTGAATATGATTTTCCTTTTTTAAAAAAAAAAAAGTTACATTTGAACTCCAATAAACTTTAATAGTGTCTATATCCATTCTATGCCAAATTTTCTCTAATCATGTATTTGTCATTCCTAACCATTCAGGAACTCACATTTAGTTTGAGCTCTTGTGTGCTTTGTTTTATATATTCTAAATAAAGCCATGTTTTACATGGCAGAGAAAAGAAAAGACAAATTGGAGGGCCATTCCCCACTGTGGCTTTACATTCCCCCTTTGAGCAATTTGAGTCTTAGAAAAAATTTATTCTTCATTTTATAGTACAGGTAAGAAAAGGATATTTTGTAAAAATTTCTCATGAATTTAATAAGAAGACAGACATCAAAAAATTCAATTACATATGAAATAGTGATAAGTGCTAAATGAAAAATAGTATAACCACTCTTTAAAAAAATTAAATTTATTTAGTCATTTTACTTCAATAACTTCTCTAGAATCATGGTGCTATGGAAATTCCATAGATGCGATTTAATCCATGGCTCTGCCCTCAGGGAAAATAGAGATCTCATTTTTGAAAACGTCTGTGCAAGAGATTTCAGAATCACAGAATCACTCTTATGCAGCCATTCCAGTAAAGATTCAGTATAATTCAGAAAACATCATATGTAAATATATTGTTCTAAATATACTATCTTAATTCTCTAAAATACCAATTAACCTGGGTTAATTGATGGTTTAACCAAGTAACCAATAATTTACTTCTCAGAAAAAAAGACAAAGCCAAGAAGATCCGCCTCGTGTATAGTGACGATTTCAAGCAGCTTCGAGGCTGGGGAATGCGTGTGTACTCCACTCGCTCTCTGACCCTCACGTACTCTTGAAACTAGAGGGTGTGATGTCAAGCTCAGATTATTGGAAGCAGAGGCACTGCAGGAACCAAACTTTTTCAAGAAAGACTGCATTGCCCAGCAGGCATGGCTCAGTACTTGAGCATCAACCCATGAACCAGGAAGTCACAGTTCAATTCCCAGGCAGGGCAGATGCCGGAGTTGTGGGCTTGATCTTCATTAGGGGGCGTGCAGGAGGCAGCTGATCAATGATTCTATCTCATCATTGATGTTTCTCCTTTTTTTTTTCCTCTCTCTGAAATCAAAAACAACATATTTTTTTAAAAGAAGGAAATATTGCATGTGGTCCTTATACTGTATTTGCGATGGTAGGAAAATATCCTAATTCACTTTACACTGTAAAGTTTACAGTGATTGTAAACATTGGTTGAAATTAACTTTTAACTTTTACTCCCCTTAAATTTAAAGCTGCGTTGAGAGAAAATTGCAGTTTATTTCTATTTCTAAAATACTCTGGTCAATCAAGCTTTTACCATGTGTGATTTAGAAGTCATTAAAAAAGCAAATTAAAACAATGTTTGCTGTTGTTTTATTGAGGCTGAAGTCAACCTAACTGGTTTGAGTCTTCAGAAGTTACACACTGGCTGTGGTCACATTCTCAATGTGTTATGTCAGGAAACAGACTAGCAAAAAAGGAATAAGGCATGGAAAGAGTAACATGAAAGCCACTTCAGCCAAGGGTGAAGGCCTGACCCAATGCCAATACCAATATTTTATTTTTTATTTTTTTGGAATGTAAAAATATTTATGCTTCTGAAATCTTAGAAATTTCAAAAAATAGATTGTATTTTTAAACAGAAAGTGGAACTTCCTGAGCCTTAGGGTTTTATATAGTTGTTTGTTTTTATTTGTCATTTGTTTCTTTATTTTTCTGTCTGTATCATTTCTAAGTTAGAACTTAGGCATTTTCATTTTGGAGACATTCAGTAGTGAACAGAATGCCGCTAAGTGGACAAATCAAGTGTACGGATTTCTTTCCCCTTCTTGATCCTCCATAACAAGAGCTGTTTTAACAAAACAATATGGAGGCTCAAGAAAGTCCTAAAGTTGGACATTTTTTATTCTCAACCTTTTCCGGAATGTTACCTTTTACTGAGCCAGACTCAAGAAAATACTTTAAGGCTTAGAATTTTTTCTTTATACACCTAGCCCAAGGCTTCCTAGCATCAGACCTCTGACCAAAAAAGAACATACAAACTGGAATTACCACCTAGGAGAAAACCACATTTTCTTCTCTCCATCACTATTTTCCATATTCAAAGCAAAGAATGTCTTTTTTTTTTTTTCATTCAATTCATTGAGATGATATTGGTTACTAAAATTATATAGGTTTCAGGGGTACACTTCTATAATACACCATCTGTATATTGTATTGTGTGTTCACCAACCCAAACAAAGAATGACTTTTTAACAAGGTCACCATTGCTCACAAGGCCTCAGTTTGATCATTGAGAGACTTATTTGTGCTTTGTATTTGTATTTAGGATCAACTCAGAAGTAAGTGCCACATGGGTTATCTTCTCTTGTTTACAAATACGTTAAGCTGAGACTAAAGCACGCATGTACTTGCCAGGACCTAGGGTGTAGGTGCCAGAGTGTTGTCTTTACCAGGCATTCTCTAAGTCACCCCATTACCGTTACAGTCAGCATATCGAGAAAGAGGAAACCGCAATAGAAAAACCAAGCTGGTCATCCGGTGCTTACAAAAGAATAAAAATTTAAAAGGTGGGCTTACTTATAAACCATCAATCCCCATAATAATACTCGAGCATAACCAGTGCAAGACCCTGCTACTAGGAAGCTGATAATAAAAGCCAGAAAACCAAAAGACCTCTGTGACCAGAGGAACCCAGCTCAGAGCAAGTACGAATGAGTGCAAGGACTGCTCTTAGGCCCATGGAGGCTTATTTAAGCCTTTGGGGCATATCTTTCACGTTCTCCTGTTCATTTCTATTCTTCAAGCCCATCCTAACCTCATTTCAGAAATGCAGATTATTTCTCAAGGAGGAAATCCTACCTGTAAGGCTGGCTTGTTTCTATGCTCATGACAATCTACTTGTAAGGAAAGTTATTGAAGAATTGTTTTCAGCCATTGTGCCACGGAGTCTGGAGAAAAGTTTAGTAAGCAGACAAAGAAAGAAAAAAAAAGACAAATAGGGAGGAAAGACAGATGTATGTAATCCTAACCTCTAACTGACAGTCACCTCATCTCCTCCCCCACGTCTAGTCACACATCCGGGAAGTGGGACCTAAAGACATGAAGCAGAAGCATCACGCCATGCAATAGGAGGGTCCCCAGTCAGCAAAGAAGTCATGGGGAGCTCTAGCCAGTTTGGCTCAGTGGGTAGAGTGTGGCCCACAGACTGAAGGATCCTGGTTTCAATTCCGGTCAAGGGCATTACGTCAGTTATAGGCTCGGTTGAAGTCCCTATCCTTGCGTGTGGGAGGCAACCAATCGATGTATCTCTCTCACATCGATGTTTTTCTCTCTGTCTTCCCCTTAATGGAAAAATATCCTCAGGTGAAGATTAACAAAAATAAAAATAAAATTCTAAAAAAGAAGTCATAGAAAAAGGTAGCTGCTGACTAATTTGAATGTGTGGGCTTCAAAATTATTACCTAAATTAATATTTTCTCAGAGCTTACAGAATATGTAGCATTCTATTAATGGAGGGTGGTGTATAAAAGACACACAGACTCAATGTCCGTTTAATAAGATAGACCTTTGTGTTCAGTCCAGAGTTCACAAGTATTGAGTTGAAGATCTACTCAATTTTTTTAAAATATGTGTATATAATCTGCTAAAGCACCACCTCAGCCAGATTTTCCAGGTGGTCTTTGTTTGTTTGTTTGTTTGTTTTAGTAGCAGATGAGAAGGCAAAACTCAGTCTTGATTTTAAACATTGGGTAATAGAACAATGTTCCTTTCTCTTCTATTACAAACAAAGCCTGATCAGTAAATATAGACTTCATACACTTATGTTTATATCAGTCAATAAGCATTATCTACAGCATGAAAGATACTACTCTGGCATTGGGAGGACAAAAAGAAAGAACTCTCATCTTTAAGAATCTTAGAGTTTAATTAGAGAAATAAAACATAATACTTAAGTATATAATAAGAATATATGAAAAGATTTTAAAATAATAATGTATATCAAATAAGTACTGTACTAATAGTGGTGACATTTCCTAATCACACCACAAAGGAGAGGTGAGAAAAAAACACCAAAACCCAGGCAACCCCAAAATTCAGTAGAATTTCTTTCTTGTAGGCCTCTTGAACTTCAGCTTTGCTGGGAAGAACCTAGATATGAATAGAACTGACTATACCGAGGTTGATGTGATGACAGATTGATCCAGTCTGGGGATGACTAGGATTCCATTTATCCCACAGGCTGGAGCCCAGGACAGGAATGTGTTTTTCTAGGACACAACTCTAGCCTTGAGAAGCCCTTTTAGCCAACTCAAGGATCTGTACCAACATTACCTTTTTTTTTTTTTTTTTTACATTCAACTTTATTTTTGTATTGGTATACAGTATAGTGGCTAGACAGTTATATATAATTTACAAAGCAATTCCCTTCATAAGTCTAGTAGCTACCTGGCAACATGCATGATTATTACAATATTATTAGTCAATAATATGTTTTCTATGCTGTATTTTAAGTCCCTGTGAAGAAGGTGAAGGGGTTAAGAAGTACAGATTGATAGTTACCAATATTATAATTTTTTATGTATGTCTTGACATGAAAAATTTGTGAAGCTCTGTGAGACCAGCGGAGAGTCATAACACAAGGAAGTGATGCTTGTTTTGAGGAAAGTCTGGGAAGAGAGGGTAAGGGAGAAGGTGCTTGCTTGTTTGTCTCCTCCTTTATAAAGACTGTCATGAGCCACTTCGAGGCAGGAAACAGATTCCTCATCTTTTTCCCAGGGCTTTGTTGTGTCACATAATATTTATTTAAAACTGAATTGGATGAATCAATGTCTGGATCAATGATTCATTGAGTAAGTGTCTGCTTCCTCCCCTCCCACTCACACTTCAACTCACCCCAGTCCCACCCCCACCAGGTTTCCACATCTGCCCTTGCTGGTGTTTGTAGGGACTTCCTCAATTTCCATGCTACTAGTTCAAATGACTGCATTTTTATTTACATCCTTCTTGATGTTAGCATCACTTCCATCTCCAGACTGTGCATCTCGTTTAAAAAACAGTTTCTTGTTTCATCTTCTGTGACATCATGCATTTCTGGTTTTTCTTTCCTCTCTGATCCTGATTAGTCCATCCTATTGGCCCTTCTACTTGGTCCTTAAACCCACATCCAATCCCAGACCCACTCTCACATGACAAGGCCTCATTTCTCCAGTGTTAGGCCGCACCCAATTTAAATTTCAGCCCCGACCTCTCTTCTGACCTCTGCACTTCTATAACCAGTGGGTTAGGTCTCCGAGTTGTCTCTTCTTGAACTTATCTGACACTGAGCTGAGCTCAGTCCATTTCTCGTGCAGTCCTCTCTACCTCCAGTGCCTCCAGTACACCATCAACTCAGCTTCATGTGATAGAAGCTAAGCATCTTCTTTATCACTGCCTCTCCCACACTCCCACCATCAGTCCATCACCAAGTCTCTGCTGATGATTCTGCCTCTAAAAATGTAAGTTAGGCCTGACACTTCTCTTCATCTTCATCACTAGCACTGCATTTTATTTCCCAATCTGTCCTGTCACACATATTAATGCTGAGTCTTCCCAATATGTTCTACTCAGGACTGGCAGGGACATCTCTGATAACTGCAAATCAAATCATGTCACCTCCTTAAAAACTATGGGTAGATGCTCAGTGCTTAAACTATAAGGCATTGAATAACCTGGTTGCCACCTAATTCTATAGCATCATTTATACCATCCTTTCCCGTTACTCATTGAACTCCAACCACAGGTTCTGTTTTCAGAACTAAAATCAAACCAGCGTGTGCCCTAGCCAGCTTGGCTCAATGGATAGAGTGTCAGCCTATGAACTGAAGGATCCCAGGTTTGATTGTGGTCAAGGGCACAAGCCTAGATGCAGGCTCAATCCTCAGTAGAGGGCATGCAGGAGGCAGCTGATCCATGACTCTCTCTCTTCATGATGTTTCTGTTTCTCTCTCCCTCTGCCTTCCTCTCTGAAATCAATTTTAAAAATGTACTTAAAAATAAAAATAATAAATAAAATTAAAATAAAATAAAATAAAATAAAATAAAATAAAATAAAACCAGTGTGTTCATCTAGTTCAGCAATTCTCAAAGTATGGTGCCCAAAGTAACAGTGGTGACATCACCTGGGAACTTAAAGAAAATATAAATTCTCTAGCCCCATCCTAGACCTACTGATGTATTGAATCCGAAAACTCTGGGAGTAGACCTCCACAGCTGATTCTGATGCACATTCTACTTTGAGAACCACTGATCTAGCAAAACTGAAAAATGAATTCCTGCAAGTCCTACTTTTACTGTTTTTTCATTACTTGGACACATCTGATTTGTCAGGGTCTTTTGGTGGATTTAGTGAAGGAAAGATATTGGAGGAGGCTACTGCTGCTTGTCCAACTTGGTAAGTTGGCTCCTGGTGAAATAGGGAAAACCATAGGTGGATTTTAAATTGTGAGTGACAAGACAAAATTATCTGTACTTTTTTGTGAGACTTTGGATGTTCTACTTTATCATGTCTCAACTTGGGTAGCGGTCAGCTGATACTCACAAAACTATGGTCTAAGTGCAAGCAAGCCTTCCTTAAGCAAAAAGCTGGACCCTCTTACTGTCCAACATTACCTTTCAGTGTCTTGAATCATTAATAAAACTTGCATGTGTATGTCTTTTTCTCTCAAATCTCAAGTTCACTGAAACTAGGCATTGCACTTCATAATTTTTCATGTTTTCCTCATTGCCTTGCAATACCAAGTTTTTAATAAATATTGAATGAGTGGTTGATAGGGCCACTTTCTTTGCTTTCATTTGGAATAAATATAAACCACTGTGTGTTTTAAAATGTGATGCAAGAAGACAATATCTTTTTCCCAGAGAATATTTAGTCGTGACCTTCATCTGTGAGAGTGCCGGAGTTCTTTTCCTAAGAATTCTTAAATCTCCATGGTGTTTTCCAAAGAGTTACAGCAGCTGTTTGTCTTCACGTGAAAGACTGTTATGTACTAAGAATCATTCACTGACAGCCGGCTTCATTTATGTCCCTACCTTCCCATCAGGCCTCCGAAACCACCCACTCGCCAGCCTCCTTTCATGTAGCAGAGCAACATTTATGGCCTCCTGATGTTTTTCTGTGACTGTACACAACTACTGCCCCAGAACATGTTTAAGTGTTTGAGAAGTGTTTTTAGAACCATTGTGCAATTTAGTAGGACTATTGGAAGCAAGAAAAAAATTTTTTTCTATGTATCACATTATCCCTTCTTGCCGTACGAGAAGGAATCCAACAGTCTCCTTGAGGGACTGGCTCTGGTCTGAGAGCCAAAAGCTCATTAGCCTCCCTCCTACTTCCTCTCAGGGCTTTCAGAGCTCTAAACAAGCTATAAAAGCAAAAACCCAGGGCCGACTGCTCAGCTTCTGAGATTTCTCTTTCTTTGTTGGTTTTTCCCCAGTTGTTTTATAAAATGATTGCAATAAGTTACAGGATCCTAACAAAAAATACTCTGTTATGGTCCTCACGTCCAGTGAGTGCCTTCGTTGGGTCTGTTTTCTACGTAAGTTCATTCATATGCCTACGTAATTTCAAGAAACTCAAACATTTCTTAGAATTTAATGCTTAAATCAATCATTTGAAATATCTTATAGTAAATAACCTTTATACAGCATCACCAAAATACTGACAAAAGACTATTTGATACCCTGATAGTTGCCTTGTATACATGGCATATGAGTGGAGCATATAAGACATACAAACATAACATCTTTGAGATTTATCAAAGGAAACACCATTGTGATTGCATTTTGGTTGGTTTAACATATGCATATGTGTGTGTGTGTGTGTGTGTGTGTGTGTGTGTGTGTGTGTTTTAATTTATGTCGGAGAGAGAAAGGTAGAGGGAGAGATAGAAACATCAAAGATAAGAGAGAAATCATTGATTGGCTGCCTCCCAAACACTCCCCACTGGGGATCGAGCCCACAATCCAGGCATGTGCCCTAACCTGGAATTGAACCGTGACCTCCTGGTTCATGGATCGACTCTCAACCACTGGCCACACCAGCCGGGCACATTTTGGTTGGTTTAAATTGCAAATTTTCAAGTTCAGTAAAGGCTTTACAATAATTTGATGTATAATATGATTCTAATCTGAAAAATACATATATTCAATTTTTCATTTAATAAGTAAAAGTACATGGTTTGAATTTGGTTTGGAATGTAAGGGCTTACTCATATTAACACAGAAAACTGTATTATATTGTTAAAATTGGAGCTTATTTTAAAGTCACTTTTAAGGAATTGCCCTAGAGACATGTACTACATGTTTCCCAATAATATGAGCTACTAAAATTATTTAGTTTGCTTCCTATGGTATCTCTTGAGAGTTCCCTTGTTAGCACATTTGAGAGAGAAAAACAACAAAAATATTATTTTTCTCAATATGTTTTTATTGATTTTTACAGAGAGAGTAAGGGAGAGGTATAGAGAGATAGAAACATTGATGAGAGAGAAACATCATCAATCGCTGCCTCCTGCATACTTCCTACTGAGGATTGAGCTCACAACCCACGCACATGCCCTGACCAGGAATCAAACCAGCAATCTCTTGGTTCATGGGTCAATGCTCAACCACTGAGGCACATTGGCCAGGCAAATTTTTAAAAACATGGTTAGATTTCTCTCTAATGTAAGACAGAAAAAAAATCCAGTCTGATTTGTCACTTTGCATTCACTGTTCTCCAATAACAGACTTATTCCTACTCTGCTCAGTGGCACCTTTCATGAAGCCACAAAACTAGATGTATTGAGATACATTAGCTGTCTCACATCTATAATAATCTATAATAATAAAAGCGTAATATGCTAATTAGACCTGACAGCCAAACAACCTTCCGGATGTCATTCTGGACATCCTTCTGGACAAAACCACTGCAGCAGGGGCCAAGGCAGAGGCGGTTAGGGGCGATCAGGCAGGCAGGTGAGTGGTTAAGGGAAAACGGGCAGGCAGGCAGAGTAGTTTGGGATGATCAGGCAGGCAAGCAGAGGCAATTAAGGGCAATCAGTTAGGGGCAATGAGACAGACAGGTAGAGGCAGTTAGGGTGATCAGGCAGGCAGGCAGATGAGGTTAAGGGTGATCAGGCAGTCAGGTGAGTGGTTAGGGATGATCAGGCAGGCAGACAGAGTGGTTAGGAGCCAGCACTCCCAGATTGCGAGAGGAATCCCGGATTGAAAGAAGGTCAGGCTGGGCTGAGGGACACCCCCTACTATGCATGAATTTTGTGCCCTGGGCCTCTAGTAATTCATAAGCTAGCTTGCTGGATTGGTCTGCACTTAATACAACAGTAAAGTAACTGTCTATTTTTTCAAAGTCTACAATATGTTTATAATCAGAAAAAAATATTTATTTTCAAAAGGAATAATACTACTAGCTTTAAAGGAATAATACCACTAATTATTTTATGCCTTATATAATAGGATTACTATAAGGATTAAATAAAATTCTAAATATAAATATTCAATAACAATAAAGGTTTCATATGCATGACCTTATCTCTGTACATATGTCAATATGGTATAAAGACCATATGCCTTACCCTAGCTGGTTTGGCTCAGTGTTTAGAGCGTTGGTCCGTAGACTGAAGGATCCTAGGTTTAATTCTGGACAAGGGCACATACCTCAGTTGGAGGCTTGACCCCTGGCCCTGGTTGGGGTGCATGAAAAAGGCAACCAATCGATGTTTCTTTCTCACATTGATGTTACTCTCTCCCCCACTCTCTTCCACTCTCTCTAAAAATCAATGGAAAAATATCCTCAGGTGAGGATTAACAACAAGAACAAAAAGATTATATGCACGCATCACATTTTGTTGAAAAGTCTAAGTTCCTTAAGGGTAGAAATAAAATTTTTTATGTTATATGTAATTCCTATTTTTACTTAAAATGTAGAGGGGAGATCAATAAATATAAATTAATAAATGATGACCATCTATCCAAGCAGAATGCTTAACTGCAAAGAATGATGAAAGAGAATAATGAAGACTAGGACCAGCTTTCATTAGGACTGTCACACACACAATAATAATAATAATAATAATAATAATAATAATAATAACAACAACAACAACATAAAATGATGCTATTGAATTGTAACAAGGGGAATTGTATTCTTTAAATTAAGGGTAAATTAATGTCTTTGAACATCAAATATTCTTAAAAAGGAGGTCTAAAAAACCTAGCTCCTTAGGAAATAAGATGGATTTAAATTTAGATATAGTTTTGCAGATGTATACAAAAGATAGCATAAGTTCCTCATTTAAATATGTAGGTAAATGTATTAGTTTGTTTGTTGCTGCATAACAAATTACCCCAAATTCAACAACTTAAAATAACTAGGAACATTTAAAATCTTTATGGGTCAAAAATTCAGGAGCAGCTTAGTTGAGTGGTTCTAGCTTGGCATCTGTCAAGATTTCTGAAGGCAAGACTAGGGCTGGAGGATCTGTTTTCAATGTGTCTCGTTCATGTGGCTGTTGTAGTGTGAACTATGTAGGGGGACATGACATAGGAACTAGTTTATACCAGTGCAAGCTGTCCTGTGATGCCTTTTAACACATCCTGTCAGAAGTCACACACCGGTCACTTCTGCCACTCTCTAGAAGGGAGGGGAATGAGGCTGCATCTTTTAAAGAGAGTTGTGTCAAAGAATTTGTGGACAAATATTAAAACCATCACACTAAGTTCTATGGGTCACACCATAGAGAAATCATCTGAGGTCTATGCAGTAAAGAAATATAGCTTCCTAGATCTCATATGGTTTCAGTTTGGCTAAGATATGTTCTGACAGACATTTCAGCACAAATGAAGAATTACTTAAAATTTGGAACTTTAAAGATAAGCTAAGTTTTATAACTAAGAAAGCTATAACCTAAAGTGTTTTACTTTGGTAAGGCTCCAGGACTAGATCTGAGGTCTCTAGAAGCCCAGTTTTAATCCTTTTTATATGTTAGGATGTCAGATCCATATGAAATCAATGTAAAAATCTAAACTCAAGTTAACATTTTGTGTCCAACAAAGTATGTCTTATAAGGGCTACAAGTAGATAAACATACTAAAGTACTTGCACTTTAAGTAGAACAAAGATATAACTATAACAATTATTTATTTATCAATTGATCTATGATTATCTTTTAAAGCAAAATTAATCACAGGTATTCAACAGCAGTGGCTACCAGTTAAAATAGCCCATAGATAATATCTTAAATGTTTTGATTAATTAATTAAGCATTTAATTAAAGCAATTTTGATTTTTCTATTTGAAATGTTGTTTATCATAAAGAAAATGTACTACTGTTGTGTGTATTTTTGAAGTTCAAAGCCCAATGTAAATAATGCAATTGAATAAAAACATCTTTTAAGGTTTCCTTCAATAAATATTTAATTTTTAGTACTCAGTGTTCCCAGAGTGAAGACTAAGTGGAAAGGTACCATTTGTAAATATAATTTTTGACCCATATACTAAAGAAAAGAGTTGGGGAATTAAAAATAGGCTTACAGAGAATGTAACACTTTTACTAAATTCCTATAAAAGACACTTAAAAATAGGTCATTTCTTTCATCTGGGCCATGTGGATTTGTTTATTATTATAGGAGAGCCTGCAATAACCACCAATTTTAAAAGTGTTTCTTTCTTATTAAAAAAAATAGATAATAGATATTTCAGGAAATCTTCCAGTTTTGCTGAGAACTAGATGAATTATCCTTCAGATTTAGGGCTCATGTGATAGTAACTTCCTTTTTTCTTTTTTCTTTTTCTTTTTTTAAGGGGCATTAGCTAATTGGAAAGAGAATAGGGCCTCATCACGGAAGAAACATTCTCTACATCACTCAAATGCGCTGATTGCTCAGTGCTCTCACTTTGGAAAAACTTTATCATCTCTAGTTTCTTTATTGACTATTTCTTTGTTTAACATAAAGATTAATAAGCCTGGGTGTTTAAAAAAATATGTAATTCTTTCCTAGTATTACATTTTTCATTTTACATATTTCGGATACTATCCGTTTTGGGGAGAAACCCTGCTATATTGTAATCCTGAAAAGGGGGAAGTAGCAATATTGCTTTTGTATTTTGTATTTTAAATTGTGCTACCAATATTTTCCTTTGTTAGTTATAGAAAATAGACCATTGGATGAAGTTGTACCCAAAACAAAAGTTAGAGTTACTCCCCAAGGAAACTAAATTCTCTCTGGACCACAGCTTAGTTCTTTGACTTCCTTTCTCAACCCTCTTTCCAGCCTTCTAAAGTCCTGATGCAAACTCCTTCCCTTCCTTCTATGTTCTCTCCCCTGTTTGGCCCCTCCTAGTGTCTTTAATCCGGCCCTCCACTTCTGTATTTCCACACACACACACTGTACACAGCCCCCACAGATGTGAGCATTAGTTTTGTAGTGAGACTGGTCACAAGTATTGAAAAAAGTCATTTTGTTATTTGTGGAGAGTGCTCTTTGACACCACCTATTGCCTGGAGAAGTGGGCTTCTTGTGATAGCAAGGGGAGGGGGGGGGGGGATCTCCTGAGACTGGCATGGGAGAATGAATGGAATTTATTTGCTTGGAGTTAAATCCCTGAGTTTCCAAGATCCCATTTCCTTTCATCCCACCAAGGAAGAAGTCCCATTCTGCTTTCAGCAGAGCTGGGATTAAAGCTGTTCTCCAGAGTTTTCACTACATCTGGGGGCACATTCCAATCCAGCATCAGGATAGCTTTGTTTGTGTTCCCAGTTGTAGTCCATCAGTCCATCGCCTATGGGGTCAGTCACATGGGTATGGAGGTAACACAGGCAAATGCAAGAGAGCCACAAGAGCCAAGAACACCAAGAGAGTCCCCAGCCACAAGAGAGTGAGATCCTTTAACTGGGGGATTATATAGTCCCAAGTTTTGTGGACTGCAGTGGCCCCATCTTCTCTGGCCAATGATCTCTGTTCCCAGGTTTGACTAAAAGACACCTTCTCTTCTCACCCAGACTTTACTGTGCATGCGTCCATCACCTCCTTGTTGGACCCCTTCCCCCAATGATTTGCAGGGAAGGGACAGGTGGTTCCCTGAGGAGTGTGAAATTGTAGCTTCCTGGTAAAGCTGCCCTGATGGCCATGCCTATAATGACTGGCCTTCCTTTTGCTCATTTTTTATCCTATCTAATAAAAAAGTAATATGCAAATTGACCTGCACTCCAACACAAGATGGCTGCCCCCATGTGGTCAAAGATCCTGCCCCCATGTGGACACAAGATGGCCACCACAAGATAGCCAGCAGGGGAGGGCAGTTGGGAGGGACCAGGCCTGCAAGGGGGGACAATTGGGGTGATCAAGCCTGCAGAGGTGGGCAGTTAGGGGTGACCAGGCCAGCAGAGGAGGGAAGTTGGGGGTGAACGAGCCTGCAGGGAAGGGCAGTTAATGGGGGGGACCCAGGACTACAGGGGAGAACAGTTGGGGGGAAACAAGATTAAAGGGGAGGGCAGTTAGGAGCAAACAGGCTGGCAGGGGAGCAGTTAGGCATCAATAAGGCTGGCAGAGGAGTGGTTACGGGGTGACCAGGCTGACAGTCAGAAGCAGTAAGGGACAATGAGGAAGGCAGATAGGCAAGCAATTGGGAGCCAGCAGTCCTGGATTGTGAGAGGGATGTCCGACTGCCCAGTTAGGATCGGGCCTAAACAGGCAGTTGGACATCCCTCAGGGGGTCCCAGATTGGAGAGGGTGCAGGCTGGGCTGAAGGACACCCCCCACCATGCACGAATTTCATGCACCGGGCCTCTAGTTTATTATAAAAGGGTATGATTCAGGAACAAGCAGGTGGAAGGAATGCTTAGGGCATGGTTTGAAGAAAGGAAATGGAGCTTCCATGCCTTCTCCAAGTAACCAAAGTTAGAAAAATTTTCATTTGTTTACTGTCAATAAACTCTCTAAAACCCTTCCTTCTGAGTTTTTATGAAGGCTTCGTTGCAAGGTGTGATTGATTAAATCATTGGCCAATGGCAACCAACTCAACCTCCAGCCTCTCTCTCCTCCCTGGAGGTGGAGGTAGAGGGGAGGGGTGGGACTGAAAGTTCTAACCCTCTAATCACATGGTTGGCTCCACTGGCAACCAGCCCCCAGCCTTAGGTGCTTTCCAGAAGTCACATCATGAACATAACAAAAGACACCTTTATCACTGTCATCACTTAGGAAATTCCAAGAGTTCTAGGAGCTCTGTGCCAGGAAGCAGACTAACTATATTTTTCTTATTATAAATCACAATATCACTCCCTTATTTCCCCTCCTGGCACTCCCCATAGGTCCAACCTACCTGGATGCCATGGGCATGGGATAGTGCAGTTGAAGTTCATACAAAGTACTTCCATATAAATTATCATCCAAACTGGGACACTTGTGAGAGTTAAAGGAATTGCTAAAATTAATTGTGATTGCTGCAAAAACGCAAACCAAAAAAATATGCTACTCAACAATTACATAACCATTATAGTTTTGTTGTTTTTAATACATTTTTTATTGATTTCAGAGAGGAAGGGAGAGAGAGAGGGAGAGAGAGAGAGAGAGAGAAAGAGAGAGAGAGAGAGAGAGAGAGAGAGAGAGAGAGAGAGAGAGAGACATCAGTGATGAGAGAGAATCATTGATTGTCTGCCTCCTGCACGCCCTCCACTGGGAATTAATCCCACAACCCAGGCATGTGCTCTGACCGGGAATTGAACAGTGACTTCCTGGTTCATAGATTGACGCTCAACCGCTGAGCCATGCCATCCGGGCCATTATAGTTTATTAATATTATTATTGTTATTATTATTATTTATCTTTATTGTTGAAAGTATTACAGATGTCCCCTTTGTTTGTGTATTTGTTTGTTTCTCACCATCATAGATTTTTATATCATATGATAAATAATGGAACACCCTGGTGCTCTATACACTCTCTCGCAGAACTGCTCCTCCACTTGTCATAACATAGTGAGAAGCTAGAAAACTCCAGGACAAGCAGAATAGGGAAACTAAGACTAAAAATAGTTAAACATCAGTTTGCAGCCACCTAGTAAAGTCTATCTTCCTTAAATCAAGGACACATAAGAGTAAGTGGTTTGCACTTCTCTCCAACCAGAGGGAAAATAGTTTAAATCACCTCACCCTACTTAGGGAGACAGATAACAGAAATCCATTCAATTCCATTGGCCAACTATACCCAAGGACAGACAAATTAACAGAGTAAAATCTCACTTTGGCACAGCAGCATAAAGCTGATGAATATTCTATTGATCCTCCCCCAAAACCTCCCCTAGACACTCAGCCTTTAACCCTTCTGGAAACAGAGGTCCCTCCAGGGGGTCATGGCCATTCCATTCCCTTCCCCCCTTCTTCCCTCTAAGGGACCCCACGAGACTTGTAACAAGGAGAGCAATAGGCAACTGCAGCTTGTCCCGGGCTAACCCCTGATCTTATCTCCAAGGCCCCCTTTTCTCAGACTCCTCACTGAGCAGAAGCAGCCCAGCCTGAGCTCTCCTCTTAGTTCTTCTATCCCTTTCCCTTTTGCACCGTCCGAAGTATATCTTTGCTGCAGCCAATGAATTCTTACTTACTTTGCTAAACTTTGTATCTTGATTGAAGTCTTTCCCTCAAGAAAACAAGAACTGAGGTCTGGTCGTCTCCCCAGTAATATCCTCTTTGCCCACATTTCATATGCATAGTTCACACACACCTAACCCACATTTCCCTCCTGCCCTGCAGGCTCTGAGTATCCTGCTGGCTCCAGCAAGCACCAGAGCAAAACTGGCAGCCACACCAAGTGACTGGTAGGACAGCAGTGCCAGACGCTTTTGTCACCACTGGAAATCAGGAGCTAGCTGTCCCTAAGCACTTGTGTCTGAGTGTACTTTGTTAAACCAGGGAGCAACCTGCCTGCTGTTCTTAAAAGGGAGGTGTTTTTTTTAGAATACATCTGGAAAGGCTTGGGGAAAGTCTGTTTATCACTAGTCATTACATTAAAGTGAGAACTGTTCTCAGCACATGAATCTCACACCCTACTAGACAAGACCAGAGGAGCCGGAAAGAAACCCACCCTGACTGACAGTGATACAGCTATTTATGATTTAAGGTAGGGGTGTCGAACTCAATCAGAGAAGGGGCCAAAATCTAAAATCCAGCCTAAATAGCGGGCCGAATGGTTTACTGAACAGTCATAAACTGTCATTGTGATGGAAACGCAGCGGAATGCAGTGATGACAGCGTGGTGCGGGCCACATTGCAAGGCCTGGCGGGACGGATTTGGCCCGCGGGCCTTGTGTTTGACACATGTGATTTAAGGCATCAAAAAATGAACATTACAAAACGAAGCATATGCCGAAACCAGTTTGGCTCAGCAGTAGAGAGTCAGTCTGCGGACTGAAAGGTCCTAGGTTCAATTCCGGTCAAGGGCCTGTACATTGGTTGCGGGCACATCTCTGGTAGGGGGTGTGTAAGAGGCAGCTGGTTGATGTTTCTCTCTCATCGACGTTTCTAGCTCTCTAGCTCTCTCCCTTTTTCTGTAAAAAATCAATAAAATATATTTAAAAAAAAAACAAAAAAAAAAAACGAAGCATATTCTTACCATACAATTTGCCACTTCCCTCTTGGTATTTACCCAAAGGAGCTGAAAATGTAAACACATGATGTTTGTAGAAGCTTTCTTCATAATTAATTGTCAAAACCTGGCAAGAACTAAGATGTCCTTCAGTAGGCGAATAGATAAATAAACTGGTACATTCGGACAATGCATTATTATAGTCCATAAACGTGGGTAACAGTATAAACATAGTAACAAATAATAAAAATGCCCTGATCAAGAATTGAGCAGTGACCTCCTGGTTCATAGATCGATGCTCAATCACTGAGCCACACTGGCCAGGCTATGTAGTCAAATTTTTATGTCACAATGACAGATCCAACCATAGGAATAATTTACACTTAGGGAGTTCTGGGACAAGTACTGTGTTAATCCCCTTTTGTGCAGTATTTCAATTAATCCCCAAATAACCTTGAGATGTAGGTATTATTATTATTTTTTTTTATTTTATTTTATTTTTACAGATGAGGAAACTGAGCTCAGAGAGTTCTAGAAACCTGCCAAAAGGCACAGAGCTAATTAGTGGCATCAGGGAGCCTAGCTCTTGTTCATACCCATCATTTTCTCTTTTAGCCTTCAGTCTTGAATTCGCAACTAGATTTCTTAGTTTTACAGCAGACCTTGTATTTCTTTTAGCTCTTGGTAAAAGACTGCACATGTAGTGGTTACTCAATATGTGTCTGTTAACTAATTAACTAGAACTGGGCCCAAGAGGCTGGGGATCTGAGAGCCCAGCACGTAGCTGGCAGCTGAGCATTCCAGGAGGAGGGAGCAGCGGCGTTCAAGCATTTTAGAGCAAACAGTGTGGGAGTGATAAACCGGAGCGGGACGATTGCCTTTGCAGTGTCCTTCCGATAGTGCAAGGACAAGGTCTGCACACCAGCAGAAAGCTGACTCAGGCCAGGAAAATAAGGACTGGACCAAATGAGGGAAAATCCATTCGGAGAGCTACTAGGAAGAATGAGACGACATAAAGGTTAGCACCCAAAGGCCGATGAATTACTGGTTAGCGCCATCCAGCAGGAAAAATAAGCAGTCATTCTGAGGTAGTGGCTCACTGAATAAGTCACCTGTCTTAAACATCATTTTTCCTTACATGTAGTTATGTGAACGTGTACTATGAATAATACAGCCAATGTTTAAACCCGCAAATGTATGTGCTTTATTTTTATTATTTAAAGCAAGTCAAGTGAAAAAAGAAATGTATGTTTTTTTTATGTTTTATATTCTCTTAATGATGTATTTTTTTCATTGCAGTTTACATTTAATATTACTTTGGACTAGAGGCCCCGTGCACGAATTTGTGCACAGTTAGGGTCTGGCTGGCCCACCCTGATTGGGGCGAGGGGATGTGGGTACTGCCCCAGCCCCTGATCAGGGTGAGGGAGGGGCCAATCGGAGACAGGACCAGCTGGGGGAAGGGGTTGTGGGCAGTTGTCCCCTGGTCGAACTCCCGGTCGAGGAGATAATTTGCAGATTAGCCTTTTATTATACAGGATTGTATACTGCATAGTGGTCAGACAGTTATATCCTTTACAAAGTGCTCCCCCTACTATTTCCAAGTACCCACCTACCACCATAGAGAGCTATTACAATATTATCGACTATATTCTCTATATATAGCTCTTTTTTACATCACCATGACTATTCTGCAACTACCCATCTGTACTTCTCAATCCCTTCACCTTTTTCACCCAGTCCCCCAACTCCCCTTTGAAATGTGTTTAAATTTAATATTTTTAAAAGTATTAAATAAATAGTTTATAGGTATTAAAAGTGCTATAGTTTGGGAAACAGGACCAAATAATATTAAATTCCGCCTACCAAGAAGATCCTATATTTTCTTAGTGTTTTGAAATTAGTTTCTATGAAGGAATGATGACTCTCAAAGCTAGAGAAGTATTTTGTAAACCAAAAGGGGCGACATCAGATTGTCAGTCAGACACAGCTTTTCAATGAACTTCTTTGTTCAAATGAAAGCAAACAGAAATCATTGACTGGCTAATAATATCGCAGACTGGAGTGATTTCAAAAGAGTCTTTAAATAAAGAGATGGAAATAAACTCATTTTCCAATGCACCTTTTTTTCTGTTGTCTTTCATGTCTTCCCCCCCAAAAAAACGGGGAGCCCCAAACCCTTCCTGTGGCCCATGGTACCCACAATGGGCTCTTGTGCCCTCGTCTGAGACAGAGGCTATTCCATCGCTGAGGGAGGTTTTCCTGAAATTTCTGAGGACATAATGACCCCTTTCTAAATTTCTCTGTAAGATATTTTGTGGGAACAAAAGTGAATGTTTTCCAAGGAAAGGAATATATTACTCTGCCACTGGTTCCTGCAAGTTTTAGAAAGGCAAATGGAGGAAATCTCTGTAGAAAAGGACAGAATATTCCATGAACTTCTGTGTGAAATCACTAATATATTTTTAAAACATGCAAAACAAGCACTGACTGTAAAGAGAGAAAATTAATGATATGGCTTTTTATTTTAACGCGAGATGAAAATGAAACCCTTCACGGAAACGTTCAGTCTATCATAGCTGCCTATTGTTGGAAGGGGTTAGCTTTCAAAGTCCTTTTAATGGTAGTATTCTGTGAGCCTGATTTAAAAAAAAAAAAAAACTGATAGAAAAAAAAATATATATATATATGAGGAACATAACATATTAATAAAAATAACATATTAAAGGGGAAAATCATTCTCAATTTTCACCTAAAATCATCAAGAAGAAATTGGATCAATTAGAATGCTTCCATTGTCATTAGATTTAAAAAGATCCAGATACAACATCTATTACTTAGTTACTGTTTATGTCAGCAGCTTCTAGGCAGTTAGTGGAAGGTCCTAAAAGGTGTTGGGCTGTGGTCCCCCAGTAAGTGCAGAAAACCGTCCTAGTTCAGATCAAAAGAATCAACATGTGTCTCCAACATTTCCGCCAGGCATGTCCAAATCAGCATTTCCCCAGCCATTTTTTACATCCAAAACACAAACAGACTCACACACAGCCCGAGCTCCCACACACAGCTTTTAAAGACCTCATTAAGAGAGAGCAAATTGTTTCCTCTCCTCTTACTAAAAAAGCTCTTTCTTAAATGGTTTTTTAAAAATTCAGCTGTAAAACACCTTCGCAGATGAACTTAAATGAAAATCTTTACATGCGGAGGGTCAGTATGACCATACCAAAGGTTGTTATTCTATCATTTGACTATCATGAAGAAGAATAACAAAAGGCTATGAATTATTTTTTCTCTCTCATTTGGAAGTTATTAGTAGATTTCCCTTTGTTCCATTGAGAAATGAGAGAAGAAAATATGAAGTTATAGCGAACCCATATGGCCAGCAGGAAAATCCTGTTTAATTGCTTTATTGCCAGAAATGTTAAATCACTTCCTGAGGATACAGTTCAAATGAAACATGTGGCAGCTATTAACAAAAGCCCCTAATGAATTCCAAAATATGCCTTTTATGGGAGCTTTCTCATAAGCAGCAGGCATACATGTTACTTAAACTGTACATACAAATATGCATTTGGTATTTTAATTCCACAGATATTTGATGAACACTTGCTCCGTCCCAGGCTCGCTAGCCAGCCTGCATGGAACGTTTCTTTCTGTGCAACAGACATAACACCAAGGAGCCTCAGGACATGGACCCCAAACCTAGCCGTTTCTCTTCTCAGATGTCAAAGGGAGAAAGAAAAAAAAAAAAACTTGACCAACACCTCCTTCCTGAAGGTTTGAGGCCCAAGAAAACCAGTTCATTTTCACCTGGATTGTCCTAATTATCTACGATATTCCTATTCCTTTTAACAGCCCGTCCGTGGTGATGTTAATTATTGTCATTTAGCATCCACTGCATGGATTTATTTTTTATCTTTTCACACATCTTCTTTAATTGGATATGAATTCCACAAAGAAGAATCCTTTTTCTTTTTTTTTAAATATATTTTATTGATTTTTCACAGAGAGGAAGAGAGAGAGAGAGAGAGTTAGAAACATCGATGAGAGAGAATCATCGATCAGCTGCCTCCTGCACACCCCCCACTGGGGATGTGCCTTCAGCCAAGGTACATGCCCTTATCCGGAATCGAACCTGGGACCTTTCAGTCCGCAGGCCGACGCTCTATCCACTGAGCCAAACAGGTCCCAGCAAGAATCCTTTTTCGTTAAAAGTTGCTGTACATGTAATAATGTGAGGCATCTAATATGAATCTACAAATAGCTTTAATTAATTGAGAAACCAAGTGTCAGTTTTGTTTTTTGTTTCTATATTTAATTTCTTTCATCCCTGGGAAACCTCACAAATTCAATCAATTATTTATAAACCATATTCTAAAGAGACAATTCTACCTCAAATTCAAAGGTAGAATTCAGCTGATGGACATCTAGCTCATATTCTTATGTGCTTTTATTTAAAAGAGAAGTTATCAAATTCTGGGTTACATTAAACTTTGATGTTTTTTGCTGTCTCATAATGTGGCCATCACAGTTACTTAATGGAAGTTAGCCTTGGTAGCTTAAAGAATCATGAAGAACATGATGTGATTTAATGTAACTGACATTGGCTCCATGAAGTATTAGCACTGGCTGTATGGAGGCTAAGATATTTTTGCTTCATAGCGCAGCTCATCAACATTTTATTCCATATTTATTTATTCGTGCTCAGTTGCATACTTTGTAATCAAATAGAATAAAATAAGGAAGGCCTGTCACAGGTCAAGTTGTAATGTGGAGCAAGACACTCAATTTGCCTTTCATGCCTTAGCTGTAAGAAGAGAGAGCTTACTTAGACTTTCTGTCTATCACAGTTATGCCTGCACAGATATTTTGTGATCTAAGGCAGTTTCTTATCATGGGGATCTCTTCCAACCTTTCTGCTCGTTAGTGTTTTGAAATTAGTGTTAGTGACCTCAGAGGCCAGCGTGCCAGTGGTTGGGACACATCTCCCAGGACTGACTGTGGCCTCACACAAGGTGCTTTACCCCCCAGAACTTCATGGAGCTGTCCTAAGGATTGAGTGGGGTTATGGAGTAAAAGCTCAAAACTTTGCCTTGCACATACTAAGAATGCAGTAGGAAGTGTCAGTTAGCTATTGGTATACTAAGGAACTTTCTCATTGAACATCCTTTAATTACCTAGCACCAACCTTGACAAGCTTGGCAATGAAAGCGTTCCTGTTTTGTTTTGTTTTTGTTGTTTATTTTCTTTTCACAAGAAATAAATCCATTTAAAAGCTGTGATCTCTAGCCCAGTTGACACAGCTCAGTGGTTGAACCACCTATGAACCAGGAGGTCATGGTTCAATTCCCAGCCAGGGCATATGCCCAGGTTACAAGCTCACTCCCCAGTGTGGGGTGTGCAGGAAACAGCCGATCAAAGATTCTGTCTCATCATTGATGTTTCTATCTCTCTCCCTCTCTTCAATCAATAAAAACTGAAAATTAAAAAAATGTTATATATATATATATATATATATATATATATATATATATGACATAGTATGGATTTACTGTCATTTTTAGGCATTCCCAGTAGTCCCTGAATTTTGTTCCTGTCAATAGTTTGCAAAATGGGGCAAGGCGTGTGTCTTTCCAAAAAGACACATAGAACAAAACAAATCACCATAACGGTAGGGGACATCGCTGAAAAGGGAGAAAATAGCTTCCCTGAAGAATAGAACCGGAGTTCTTCCAGAAGGGAAGAAAAAACCCGATGACCCTGCTGAAAAGGAAAACAGGCTGAGGAAGATGCTTACAGCCCACTCGGTCCTTCTGATGCCCTGCCCTCCACGTGGGACCCTCCACTCTGCCACTCAGTCACCTGAAAGTCTCCCCATGGCTGCATCTTTGGCAGTGTGCAGAGCTGATGCTAACACCAGAGAACAAGGCATGAGTGGCTGAGGTTAAGTCTCCTTTAATCTCATCGACATTGCCAAAGCAAAACCCCCGGATTTTCTATCCATAGAAAGACTTTTCCCTTATTTGATCTCTAAATTCCCTATTGATCTCTAAATCCTATAAATTCCAAGGGTGAGGATCTCCCTAGTAATAAATACCTCACAACAAGATAGGTGTCTTGGATATTTGATATTTCTGGAAATGAAGATTGATGCTTTTTCCTTAGGCTGATCTTTAACAGGGGTTCATTGAGCCTTTCTCTCTCTCTCTCTCTCTCTCTCTCTCTCTCTCTCTCTCTCTCTCTCTCTCTCTTCTCTCTCTCTCTCTTTCTCTCTCTCTCTCTCTCTCTCTCTCTCTCTCTCTCTCTCACACACACACACACACTCACACACACACACACACATGCACACACGCACACATCAAAATTAGTTACCATATGTCTATTTTTCCTACTCCAACTGTAAGGACTTTGCTCCTTGAAGAAGGGGAGAAACTTGTGGATGTCTTGTGAGATCAATGGCTGTAGGGTAGACGGCGTCAAATCCCAGTGGATCAGACAGATTTATAAAGCATTTCCAGTACAAATCAGTATCCTCATGCTAACTGTATTTTATACATGAATAACTGAGGTGAATGGGAACCAGAAGTCCAACTTCCTAAAATATTTTTAGAGTCTCCACAAACAGTAGAACTAGACATTTATACTACAAGTCTTTTGTAAGTATCTCATTCTAAACTCTGTTTTGTAAAATAATGGTAGTGATAGGTAATATGCTGGAAACTGAATGTCTAACCCTCTCATGTCAGAGAGGTTTAGACCCCTTGACCCGAAGCCCACAGTAACTAACAGAGCAGCTACCTTTGTCTGAGGACCTCGTATGTTTTCTGGAAGCTACCATAGTCCTCTCTGCAGCCCGGGAACCAGGAGTGGTTCATAGAGGAAGGTTCTGGGCAGTGAAGAAATGACAGAGATTTGAAGTGGAAGAGGCCGAGAAAGCAATTTACGCTTTTTGACTCCCAAAGTAAAACAAAGCAGATGAACTCCAACTATTCTACCCAAATTCAAAGAGTGTTTTAGTCTCATTGATCACCAGTCTCTTTAAGGGCAACATGAGTCTGTCTTCAGAAAAGAAAACAATTACATGATGATTTAGAATTATCATAGATGGATCTAGTAACTTTGTTGACAGTTCCACAGCTCTCATTTTCCTTTTCTTTTTCTTTTTAGCTTTGTTGAGGCATAACCTATAATAATAAAAGTGTAATATGCAGCCGAGACCGGTTTGGCTCAATGGATAGAGCATCGGCTTGGGGACTGAGGAGACCCGGGTTCGATTCCGGTCAAGGGCATGTACCTTGGTTGCGGGCATATCCCCAGTAGGGGGTGTGCAAGAGGCAACTGATCGATGACTAACTCTCATCGATGTTTCTGGCTCTCTATCTCTCTCCCTTCCTCTCTGTACAAAATCAATAATATATATATATATATATATATATATTTAAAGTGTAATATGCAGACCAACTGAATGGCCAAATAGCGGAACGACCGGAGGACCATGCTATGATACCCACTGGTGCCAGGCCAGCCAAGGCGGGCGCAATGCGATTGGTCGGGGAGCCCACCATTGCCCCATGATCACCCCAAAGAGGGAGGCCCAGGCTACCCCACAGCACACAGGGGCAGGTGGGCGGGGCCTCCCTCTGTTTGGGAGAGGGGATGATCCATTGCGGCCCCAGTCTGGTGGGCAAGGCCTACCTTTTGGGGGCAATGGATGGGGGGCTCCCCGACTGTGAGAGGGCTTAGGCCAGGCTGAGGGACTGACCCTTTCCCCCCTCCCCCCCGCACCTAGGCCTCTAGTTGACAAATAAAATTGTAAGATATTTCAAGTATACCTTGTGCTGATTTGATATATGTATATGCTGTGAAAGAATTGTTTACAGCTAATTAGTAACATCTGTTACCTCGGATATTTACCCGTTTTTGATGAGAACATTTAAGTTTCACTCTCTTACCAGATATCAATTATATATTGCAATATTATGAACTATAGTCATCATATCGATAGTTTACCTTACATTCTCAGAATTTATTCATCTGATAACCGATAGTTTGTGCCCTTTCAACAACCTCTCCTTATTTCTCCCCTCTTTCACCATCCTTCCAACCTCCCACCCTACCCCCACCACAGTCCCTGGTAACCACTTATGTCCTCTGGTTCACTTAGCATAATGTCCTCAAGGTCTATGTTATTGAAGATGGCAGGAATAGTATCTCTCTCGTGCCTAAATAATATTCAATTATATATCACATCCATATCTTGGCGATTGTGGATAATGCTGCAATTAACAGAGGAGTGCAGATATCTCTTTGATTTCCTCTTATTTCCTTTGAATATATACCCAGCAGTGGGATTGCTGGCTCACATAGCTTTCTGATTTTTAAAAATTTTGTAATAATATTATTTGATGTTTCTTTCTAATAATACCACAATTTTGTAATTTTTGTTTTCTTTTTCAGGCTCTCCCAGGTATTTCAGAGAAGGAAATGGCTGGTAAGTGGAAATATGGTTTATTTTTTCCTTTTTATCTATTTTAAAATGAAAATTCATCTTCATGTAGACATTTCATTAAAACTGTGTTGATCTCATCAATATTTGTACAGATATTATTGTTGAATTACTGATAAGTTGTGTTGCTCAAAATGTAAAATATATATATGTGGTTTTCTAATATAGTATTTCATCTACTAGAATGAGATTTATGCTTCTTGTAGCCCTATTAGTGTTTGTAGAATGAATGACAGCAACCACAACTTTTTTCTGGAGGGAAAGAATGAGATGTTGTTTACTGTGTGGAGAATGGTCTTTGGAAATTGGTTGTTAGTAATTATCAATATTTGGTTTTTAATCCTAAGTAGCTTGTTTAGTAGTCAAGGGAAAAGATGTACTTCTTTAAAGCTGAGGCTATACCACCAAAATTTTAATTCTAAAGCAATAGGAAAATTATATTGGAAATAATTATAATATTTTATGTGTTCTGTGCTATCATTATAACTAAAGTATTGTGGAAAATGGATAAGGTCTGATGAAAAAACATAGAATATGAAAAATCAGTTGAATTGGTAGGATTATGTGTTTTTTTAAAAATCGGTGGCTCTTTCCCAGTATTGTCTTATGTTTCCTGTGTAATAACAATAGGTTTTTATAACACAGATTAAAAGTGTGCTCCCAAGTGTGAAGCACATCACTTAGTTCTTAGACACTTGTGATTTTTAAGAGCCATATTGAAGGTTTATAGTATTATCTAAAAATGGCATGAGTTTGTAGATTTATAATGAAGCTTTGGAGTTGGTCTGAGGTGATTTTTATGCAAGGGATGTTCCCTTTCTAGTTTGAGATCTTATGTTTGCTGCTAGATAGTTTTCACACAAAAGTTTTTATGGTTTGTCTCCTTCCATGGCTTAAGTTTTCTTTTATGTCAGACTCGTTCTAATTTCTTCACGCTAATATGTTGAAAGGTAACCCTTCAGAAGAAGGAAAATACTGAACTGGCATCAGTTAAGAGGAAAGCTGTTGCTCTAACTGGTTTGGCTGTGGATAGAGTTTTGGCCTGTGGACTGAAAGGTCTCAGGTTCGATTCCAATCAAGGGCATGTACCTTGGTTGTGGGCACATCCTCAGGAGGCAGCTGATCGATGTTTCTCTCTCATCCATGTTTCTAACTCACTATCCTTCTCCCTTCCTCTCTGTAAAAAATCAATAAAAAAAATATTTTTTTTAAAGAGGAAAGCTGTTCAATTTAACAATGTAGTGGTATTGCATGGATTAGTAGCAAATATTGAACAAATTTAAATTACAGTTCCAGGGCACTAATATCTTAAATAGCTTGTGTTAGCTATCTAGTAAGGACAAGAAATAAATGGTGAAGTGGTCATTTGCATTGCAAAGGAAACGGAATTCACCTAAGGCCTGGCTGTAACCTTGGTTGTGACATTCTCTACAACTCCCAAGATTAGCTGCAATTTAAACAGAGTGTAAAACAGGGCCAATCTTGTTCCAGAATATCAGCAACTTCTCTCATACCTCAAGGAGGAAATTAAATGTAAATTCATGGCTGGTGGAGAAGGGAAAAAAGGGATGGACCTGTCATTGCTTGAGGGGATGGAGACCACAGAGTTGTCTTCTCCCAGGTCACTTAAATGATTTCAGATTGACAGGGAGAGCCCCTGTTTTTATCAAGCTTCTCAACTATTTTAAAGGTATTATTGTTACAACATAGAACTAATTAAACAGTACAAATATGATGCAACCACCAATTTTTATCATAATCTTAGAAATGTTTCTCCTGGAGGACAACAACAAAATCAATATCATTCTTTATTTCATATCTCTCTCGGTCATTTCTATACTGCTGGGCAACAAACGTAGAGCGTTAATAAATGCCATTCACAGTGCTGCCACAAGATGATCTGGGAATCCCAGACCCACCGGTTGATATGGAGATTGATATGTATGACCATCCCTGGTCCCACTCACCTGGAGGCCCCATCTCAGATGCTTAGGTACACCAGGACGGGATGATTTGAGCAGAACTCTCCTTTTACATATTAAAACATTAGAATGATTCAGGTTTACTCTAGAATAGGTTTCTATTTTGATTCCTTGAGAATGTGCTGATTTGCTTAGGAAGAAATAGAGTTTCGTTTGATAGTATAAATGCAAGAAAGGAATAATATTTTTTAAAACATCAGAGAATTTGTGTCAAAATAAAGGCTTATGTTTGGATATTTAATTAATAATGGTAACAGATTTGACAATTCAAAAGAGAATATTATTTACTCTGCAGGTTTTAAAGGACCATAACAGTCAAAGCAATCTAATTCTTGTATTCCTAAACTCTATTGTGCCCTATTTAAAATATTAAAAAAACAACAACATTTGAGTGTTATAGACAAATGCGAACCTCTTTGCTCCTATCATTATGAATCTCTATTCTTAAGCTCTGCTAGACAGAGGAATGAGGATGAAAGCAGAGGACCCACTCAGTCTTCTGGGGGTTAATTGAGCTCTTAAATAGGATTAAGCTTCCTCCCCGCCCCTGAGGCCTGCCTTTTTTTTTTTTTTTTTTTTTCTGTCTTGCTGAGTGAATGTAGACTATTGTTCCTTCTTGAGAAAGCCTATTTTTAATCGGTGTGACCTCTCATCCAAGCCAACTGGAACCAACGCCACCAGGCTTTGCGAAGCTCTAAACAAAATCATGTTGGTTACATTCCGTTACTAATTCTTGAATTGCAGTTGTATGGCTGCCCTGCATGTCCTTTAAGTGGACATCATCTATTCTGGTCCATGCTGCTGAGTATAGGAAGCCTAGTGGGATGACTGTTGCTGCTGTCTCCCACCTTGTGATGGCAAAAGACTCCAATGGGAAACAACTTTGAAACAGCCTCCGCTCAGTTCATTCACTCCACAAACACTTACTGAACTACAACATGTATGGGGCATCGTATTAGGTTCCCTCAAGAAAGCAATTATTGCCCTGACTGGTTTAGCTCAGTGGATAGAGCGTCAGCCCGCAGACAGGGGAATCCCAGGCTCGATTCTGGTCAAGGGCATGTACCTTGGTTGTGGGCACATCCCCAATAGGGGATGTGCAGGAGGTGGCTGATGGATGTTTCTCTCTCTTGATGTTTCTAACTCTCCCTTACCCTTCCTCTCTGTAAAAAAAAAAAAAAAAAAAAAAAAAAAAAAAAAATCAATAAAATATATTTTAAAAAGAAAAAGGAAGCAATTATGACTAAGGCATGGTCCTTGCCCTAAAGGAACGCAAACTCTAATTGAGAATATTCTATTAGGCTAGCATCCTCCTTTCCCTCTCCTCAGTGTGCATTCCTTAACCCAGCTGATGCAGAAAGCTTCCCAGGGAAAGAAGAAAATAAAATATATACTTTCCAGCAGACTTTCACAGTGTGTGCATTCTCAGGATCAGAAATTCATTTGTTTTTTTTTAAAAGAATCAGAATTAATCACACAAGTATCAATACCTTCAACACATAATGTTTTCAGATAACTTCTGTTACGCAACAAGAGTCTGTGTGCCCTTGACGAGCAGGCCCAATGTCACTGGTATACTTGCCAGCACATCTGCTTTCTGTCTGTATGGCCTTGAGCAAGTTGCTTAACCTCCCCGTTTTCTCCTTTCTTGAGTATAAACAGAGAAGCTGTCACGCCGTTGTAAGGCAACCATGCTTGGCGCAAGCAGGTCCTACAAAATGGTAGCTGCATCTTAATGATAATTAGTTGAGCTTATAACCACCGTGTGTACAAGCCAAATGGAAGCTAGCTGAGCGGCTGCTCTCCTCCAGGTGTCCGTAAGCCCTTCCTCAGGGCACCAGCTAGGAGCTGGCAGCCATAGTATGAAAGAAAGAGATAGCCTTCTCCATCAACTTCTAAGGGAGTTCATCCAGAGGGCGGTTCTCACAAAAGAGACAGGATTGGTCCTATTTGCCCTCTCCTTAGGAATGCCTGTCTCTATTGGACTGAAATTCTCTCTTGTGAGCAAGCAGATCATCTTTGATTTTCACCAGGATTAGTCCCTGAGAAATGCCTCACCTGTATCCTCTTCTCCTATGTCTCCCTGTATCCCAGACCCCGAGGTAACCGGACCCCCTCACCTCCTGCACACAGTCCTGTCAGCACTGCCTTCTCCTCATCCCTTGTCCAGTCTCCCTGCCTCTGCTTTAACACAGCCTCCACTTCCACTGGACTTTCACAACAGTGTCCAGGCAGGTTTCCCTGCCTTACCTATCACTGCATCAGTCCATCTCTCTATACCTTCATCAGGTATCTTTGAAAATCACGACCTGATCATAGAAATTCCTGCTTCAACATGTTCGTTCTCTCCCTACAGGATAAGCACCAACTTTCCTGCTTGATAAGTGTGATCTGGATGCAATGTCATTTACTGCACTAGATCTGTCCATTTTTCTCCTCAGACACACCTCGCCCCACCCTGCTTTTCCTGCTCTGTGCCTTGGAGGCTGATGTCCACACAATCAATGGGTTGCCCTCCCCACAGTCATTCCCATTCTACCAGTGAGGAGCCAGGGCAGGAGATGAAGGTGAGGGGCCAGTGTGGTCTGCTGAGGAGTCACTGCTGGCTCCTCTTAGGTGGCTCTTTCTACACCAGCTTCCAGGTGCTGACAACTGTTCTCTCTTCTTGCCCTCGTGGTTTCCCGACAGCTTTATAAAGAGTTCTGACTAAACGTCCCTCAGTTTACCCAATGTGGCATCCGTTTTCTATACAGGTCTCACTGGTATAACCACCATACCCAGCCAGAGAACCTCTCTCCTAAGTCTATATTTTTCTGCTCTTCATAAATTACATAACTGTCTTTTTAAGAAATAGAGAGAGGGAGAGATGGCTTAGTCAAGAGAAAAAAGAAAAAGAAAATAAATAAAAAAAAGAAAAAAAAGATGGACCATGTTTGCCCTGTATTCATCTCAAGTGAATTCAGTTTCATTTCATTCAGTCACATGGGAGAGAAAAATATCTACCTTCATGATTTAGAATGTGTTCCCTGTAGCACAGAAGCATGTAACAGAGAATTCACATTGCATATTAGCCACTAAAACATGACTCTGGGAATATTTGAAAGGAATCTATACTAATAAAAGAGTAATATGCTAATTAGGCCAGACGTCTTCCGGACATTTTCCAGACGAAGCCACAGTGGCTAGGGCTGAAGCAGAGATGGTTAGGGGTGATCAGGCAGGCAGGGGAGGGCAGTTAGGGGCAAAGAGGCAGGCAGGCAGGTAAGCAGTTAGGAGCCAACGGTCCTGGATTGCAAGAAGGATGTCCAACTACCGGCAGTTGAGCATTCCCCAAGGGGTCCCAAATTGGAAAGGGTGCAGGCTGGGCTGACAGATACCCCTCCCATGCATGAATTTTGTGCACCAGGCCTCTAGCACGGCCTTTAGTCTTTTAGAATCTCTCATTCTAAAATTAAAGCACATAGAAAACAGATAGTTATTGTTAGCCAAAAATAGCAAATATGTCCACCTTCTCTGACTTGAAAAATTCTACTTGTTTTATTAGATCTAACTAAACCTCCACCTTAATGAAAACTTCCCAGGCAGTTTAGTCATTGATGGTTCTGTGCTACTAGAAAACTTTATGTGATTTCTATTTCAGTTTTATTATTATCTTGCCTCTCACGGCCTTAAGTTTGTCTAGGCCAGGATTGTCATCTTTGTGTGGCCTGTAAGTAAAACAGCTATTAGCCCATAGTAGGTGTTCCATACATACATGGTAATGCATAAATTGTAATCACAAAGACACTTTGGTTTCAATCTTAATGATTTTAGAGTGAATAGGATTCTAAACTTTAACTGCCTCCACACACACTTTCTCCATTATTCCTGCCACCTCCACAACTGCCAAAAATCCCAACCAGGTCATTAACTAATGGTGTTCTTTGCAGTTCTGTCCCATACAAATATGTGAAGGGAATCATTGAGAAGCATGACTTTAGAATCTGACACTGGTTGCATTTCTTGGCCATTTTTCTTAGGATGTTTGTTCTCCTGCCTCAAGGTTACTTGGTTGGCCAGAAATGTTAAAAGTCCAGATAGTGAAAGATTAGAGCCTGAAACACTTGTGAAAGATAGCTTTCAGGATTATATAACGGATTCATAGTCTTTCCAAATTTTGTGATTTGGCTTGGGAAGGCAGGATGTAAAAATCAAACACTTCTTTGTGACAAACGTGTAAGCGGAAAAACCAGGGTTCTCATAATTTCTTTCAAACACCTTGTAAACTTACTAATAACAAAGCCCAGACGTGGTGCCTTTTGTTATTAATTTTTTTCGCTGCCTTTGATCACTGAGAAGGGAAACACAGGTGACAAAACACACACACACACACACACACACACACACACACACACAGGCAGATCTAAAATGCAAAGGTATTCCCTTTTTTTAGTCTGATCATCATTGCTGCAATTCAGAAGTTTACACATGCAATGTCCTGCACTCAGACCCAGTTCTAATATAAGCAGATCCAACAGGGTTGGGGGGGGGGGGAGGCGGGGGGGAATAGGATGGCTCTATTTCAGAGGTCTCCTTTGAAAGACTCTGCCCTGTTTGTGCCTCTCCATTTTAATACAAATCAGACCAGTTTAATGCCATCCCACCCACTAGACTGTAAGTACCCGAAAGACGGAATTTTGTTTCATTCAACTCTGTGTTCCCAATGCTTGATGTTTGGTAAATGAATGAGTAAATGAGATCTTTGAAAAACCAGAAAATGCTTTGCTCTAGACTCAAAATACTCCCAAAGCCCATGTAGAATTTTATCATTCTCTTCTAAGTAAAGCACTTTCTGTAACCACAAAGCGGGCGCGCACACACACACACACACACCCCACAGCTGTTTTACAGGGTTCGGCAGGATCTGAAAATTGTCTTTATCTGGCCAGGCTGGGCTTCGGCCAACATTCCAAATTCTTTATTCCCTTTCACTCTCAGAAAATGAATTTCGTTATTTTTATACTAATGGCTTATAAAGGCTCACTTGCTTCACTTTCCTTAGTATATGGTCTCTGCTCGCCTGCCTGTTTGTGAGGCAGGAATTTGGGGTATGCCTGCACACAACCTTCTCATTTTTTCTGAAACCTAGTGTAAACTAATCCATGAAAAGTTGGCTGTGGTTGACTGGGCTGTTGAGAGGAAATATACTAGCTTTCAGGTATCAAGGAATTCGTAAAAAATATAAGTAAGTTATTCTTAAATGCCGGAGATCTTGAATTCATGGAATGTTTTTCAATGGTGGATACCTTTCTAAATACTTTCTTCACTGTTCTTATTGGTATTTTGTTTACTTCCAAGTCCATAAACCAGAACCATTCAAACATACTTCCTTTTCTTCTCAGTGATAATTCAATCAGCATGGGTACATAATAATTTCTCTTTTAACAAGTTCTAGTTCAGATGTTACCTCCTACACCTTGTACTGGCCCTCCCAGGCCTCTATAGCTGGCTGATGGGGGCTGTATCTTTCGATATCATTTAATGATTCCTACAAAGTTCATGAATGATCTTCCACATCAGGCTGCAAGCTCCTTGCAGGCATAAAGCACTCATTTCATCTTTCTCACCCATACCCAGTGAGTATGTTGCTCAGAACAGATGCTCCAGAAATAATCTTGAATCAACCCATTTACGTGAAATACCAAACAGCTTATGCGGGCTCCTCATTAATCTCCAGTCTTACAATGACCATAACTTTTCACAAGATTAGGCAAACTATAAATTTCTTCCTCCAAAAAATCATATGCACATTTTATCTGCCTGCCCCTCTTTATCCTTTGAAAGAATGGCTATCAATGATATGAGGAGGTGGCTGTGAACCACCAGTGCCATTTTGCATTTCAGTATTTTCATGGACATTGACTTAGTAATCGTAGAAAAATTAATTTGTCATTTTCAATTTTCCCCGAAGAAAGACAACTTATGAAAAGGCCCTTTCTATCAGTTGTACTTACAAAGTAATAGAAGAATTGCATTTAATTTGTAAATCGTATCTGATCATTTCTTAGATGCCATCCAATATTTACCTTTATAGAGTTCCCAATGAAGTCTGTAGTTCAGTCATTTTTAGTAATAGCATGAATATAAACACCTATGTACTGACAAGATAACGGTACATTGATTTTAATTTCTTTGGAGGAGTGCGTTTATCTTGGACAGGTACAGATAGCAAGGCATTGCTTTTGACCTGAATGAATATGAGATGATATAATCAGATACTCCATTGGTTTGAAGGACTTTCATTTGTTTCCTTATAGGCAGGAGCCTGAGATCAATGTCTCTTTCAGATCCATAAGCATTTCTATTGCAGAATTTGTGAATGATTTTGAGATATAGTATACCAAAGTGAGGAGTTTAAAACAGTTATTAACAACCATAAAAATTAACCAATGCTCAAGAAAAGGCTGGTGACCTTCTTGCTGTCCAGGCTTGTGCAAAAAAGTGGGTCATGGATTTGGGAAGCTATGTCATCCTGACTACTGTAATCAAGTAGGAAAGATCTCGTAGAATTTCATGAGTGATGTTTAAGCAAAATCAAAAAGCACTCACTTGCTGACCACAATGGGGTTTTGTTTTGTTTTTAAACTTTTCTAACCATTACACTGTCCCAGAAAATATACTCCAATGACTCCAAACTGCTAATATTATAAACTTTTTTCTTAATATAAATGTTAAATCTACTCTTCCCTCTGTATTTAAAAATATATATATAAATGGAGGATAACAGAACAGGTCATCATTTCTTGAACTAACCCACCTTTTATTTTATTTTATTTATTTATTTATTTTTTAATCCTCATCTGAGGATATTTTTTCCCATTGATTTTTAGAGAGAGTGGAAGGGAGGAGAGGTAGAGAGAAACACCAATGATAGACACATTCATTGGTTGCCTCCCACATGTTCCGACCAGGGCCGGGAGCCTGAAAGAGAGATAGTGCCCTTGACTGGAATTGAACTTGGGACCCTTCAGTCTACAGGCTGACACTCGATCCATTGAGCCAAACTGGCTGGGGCTTGAACTTACCCACCTTTTAAAGACTATGGTCTTCTTGGATATATTAGCCAAATGTTTTCCCTGCTGTGCTGTGATTTCCTGAAAGGCAGACATTCTCTCTGCACCCATGGAATGCCAGCCCCTTGGGAAGTTTTTTACTTACTGTTTGTCAAATGGATGTTTGAATGGATAATAACAGCAAGTGTTTACTCTCTGTGCCTGCACTGTTCTAAGCACTTTATAGATATGATCCTCCAGTAACCCTGTAAGGTAGGCGTTACCGGTTTCTATGTTCTAGAGATGAGGAACCTGAGACTGAGAGAGGTTTCCTAAAATACCCAAAGTCACACTGTGGCCAACGCAAGATGCCACACAGACAGCCCAGGCTGGAAGGCATGCGATATGCTGTGTGTGGTGGTTGCATGCCAAAACTCCTCAGGCTGATGAATACACTTTTCCATAATTTGACCTTACCCTTCCTTTTCAACCTTATTTCTCATCCTCTTCTACTTGTACTTCCCTCTGTAGTCATGGTAGCAACCTCACTTTTCTCCTGAATGTGCTCCTGCATAACTCGACCTTTGCTCCTTCAATTTCCCTTCCAGAAATTAACTTCCCTCACCTCCCAACGTTTCATTTGGGTCTCACCATCGCTGTGAGTCTTCTGTGAATTTCATACTTTTTGAAATGATACAACTACAACATAAATAGTCCGTACTGGTCATTTTCATGCTTTATTATAAGTGGATTTTCATCATCCATTGAGTGTTTTGTTTGTCTCAGCTTTGATTCACAATAGCCTTTAAAGCATTTTTTTAAAAATATGTTTTTATTGATTTCTGAGAGGAAAAGAGAGGGAGAGAGATATAGAAACATCAATGATGAGGGAGAAGCATCGACTGGCTGTTCCCTGGGCGCCACTCACTGGGGACTGACCCCACAACCCCAGCATGTGCCCAAATGGGGATTGAACTGTGACCTCCTGGTTCACAGGTGGATGCTCCACCACTGAGCCACACTGGCTGAGCTTAAGATCTTTTTAAAAGTCACTTAGCACAGGGCGGTGAATCTAGAAAGGTTGATTTAATTCATTCTTTATTTTTTAGAGAAGTTTCATACAGAAAAACCGAGTGGAAAGTAGAGTTCAAACCGTATGACATTTGTTTATAGCATAGTCGAAAGATCAGGGGTTGTCAGGAGGTGGGGGAAGGGAGTCATGGAATCAATGGAGCACAGAGAATGCTTAGGGCAGGGAAACTATTCTGTGTGACTGCGATAGATATGCATGTAGCCTCTTCAGATTGGTTTTTGTCACTTAGCATTATGTTTTAAATTCTTCCATCTCTTTTCATGGCTCGATAGAACACTATTTTTTTAGACTGAGTAACATTCAATTGTATGGAAATGGCAAAATTTAAGGAACCTACTTAATATATATTTCATGTAAAAATGTTTTTTAAAAAAAACATTAACCATAATATATAATCATGATGAACTTTTATCTTTCCTTATTTAGCCATTGATTTTTTTTTCTGAATTAATCTATTTATTCGTCCTATCTTTCTGTGATAGGCTAACTTGGTTTATTTGCTTTTACATTTTTTTTACCTTTGTTGTTGAAAATATTACAGATGTTTCCTCTTTCCCCCCATTGATCACCTACTTCCCCTGCCCTCCCATCTAGGCCTTCACTGAACTATTGTCTGTGTCCCTGGGTTATGGCTAAGCACGAAAACATTCATTATTTCGTAAGACTTTTGAGAACCGCATTTAAAAAGAACAAGTCATGTAGGTCTAGCTGTGACCCTGACTCTGAGATGGCACTCATCATTCTGCAGCTAATCAGGAGCCATTTCCCAGATGGTCCATGACAACAGAACGTAAATAGAGCCGTGACCCCCTCATCCCCGCGCGCAGGGAGCATCCTGGTCTTTCTGTGATGTGGGCATGGGGTCCGTGACTACGCGACGTGAGAAATGTCTCTCTCAGTGGAGGTATTCCGGAACACATACAAGCATCTCCAGGCATTCCAAGAGTCCTCCCCTCTAGAATGGAAGCCAGCTTTTAAAAAGCAACTGCAAATGACAGATAGCAAGACATTTCCTAAAGGAAACAAAATATAACATTTCAGCAAAGTAGGTTTAGCTAGATTACAGATAAAAGTTAAAAAAGGAAGCCACAGTTGTATTTTGGGCCTTTTCCTGGTAGAACCTAAGGGAGCCAAGCTAACAGCACTGATGCATAGAAAGAATTCCACATCTGGAAAATCTTTGCTCCATCTGTGGTAGGTTTCCAGGATCTTGCTCTTTCCTTAGCATTTCCCATGACTTTGGCTTACCGCCCTTTTGTTTTCTTTAGTGAAATTGTTTAACCCTTAGGGGTTTCAGGTTTTTTGTTTTGTTTTGTTTTGTATTGTTGTTTTTTAAAGGAAGAAGAGCAAGGGAAATCTTCACAATGTTTTTGAGATTCTCTAGCCTTGCTTTATATGTCTCTAAAGTGTCTAAGTGATATAAACAGTAAAAATAAAAATATCTGATCAATTTTATGGAGTTATATTTTTATAGTACCTTAGGCAAACTCTCTTACGGAAGATTGTTTTGTCTCCAATAATGGCAGTTAATATCATATAGCACATAGAAGTAAAGTTATGTATTTGTATCTGAGTACTCATTGGTATCATTTTAATACAATTAAGAATATTTACTACTGTATCTTTATCTCACTGAATCCCTTCTCAAGCCTTAAATAAGTTGCATGACATTGACATTTGGGATTTATTTTCTTGTCTGTCCTTACACTTTCTCTTGGGAGTCCCACCCAGCGAACAGTATGTTACACAATTCCAGCCCTACGCTCTCAGCCAAGCTGCCCCTCATTACCAACTGCCCTGAGACCCCTCACGGAAATGCCCACACTCTCCACATCCGGCGCTTCCTACTCAGTATCTTTGCTGATTCTGTTGCCTTTCCCTAAAATGTCCTTACATACTATCTTCAACTTTTCACATCCACCTCCTATTTGAAGCCTTCCATGATCTCCACTAGTATGAAGTCAGACCTTCCTCCTGGAACTCTCCATACTATAGTTGAAGTTCTTATGAGGTTTTTATCCCTTTGTGCTCTTCATTATGATAGTGAAGGCTTATTTCCCCCCATTATTTAATAAAATTCGTGTCTGGTTTACCTTTGAATGTCATGCACATAAAAGGACATGCAAAAATTTTGGGGTTGGGCCGAAACCGGTTTGGCTCAATGGATAGAGCATCGGCTTGGGGACTAAAAGGTTCCGGGTTCCATTCTGGTCAAGGACATGTACCTTGGTTGCGGGCATATCCCCAGTAGGGGGTGTACAAGAGGCAGTTGATCGATGACTCTCTCTCATCGATGTTTCTAACTCTCTATCTCTCTCCCTTCCTCTCTGTACAAAATCAATAAAATATATTTTTTTTAATTGGGGGTTGGGAAAAATGCATTTTTAATTGAAAACAAAGTCACACCCCTTTAGTGCAATGTTTGTTCAAATGTGCCTCATAATTTTCTAGAATGTTTGTTTAAAAATTCAGATTCCTGGATGCCTCCAGTCCTCCTGAATCAGCATTTGCAGACCAAAGAATCTCAATTATAATATACTCCACTCTCCAGGGAATTCTTATCTACACTAAAGTTTGAGGATCACTGGTAAATGTCAATCAAAGTCTCCCATTTATTCTTCCTCACAAGCATTTTTCTTTTTTTTTAATATATTTTATTGATTTTTTTACAGAGAGGAAGGTAGAGGGATAGAGAGTTAGAAACATCGATGAGAGAGAGACATCGATCAGCTGCCTCCTGCACACCCCCTACTGCAGATGTGCCCGCAACCAAGGTACATGCTCTTGATTGGAATCAAACCTGAGACCTTTCAGTCTGAAGGCTGACGCTCTATCCACTGAGCCAAACCGTTTTCAGCCTCACAAGCATATTTCAACATGTGCTTCAACCTTTGTACTGCATAGCAAAATACTAAGCCTTAAGAAAAGTTATCAGGACTCTGAATGGCTAATAAAAGGCCGTAGTTTGTTATAAATATAACCATAAATGTTTCAAAATATTTATTTTTACCAAATAGTGTGCTGGACTTATAAAACTGTCCACCCTCAAAGAGCTAGTAGTTAGGTGAGAGAAAATATACAAACATATTAGAAGTTTATTGAACAAGCAAAGTAATTAAAGATGCCCTATTATGTCATATGTTTTCATGTATTTGTCATTAGCCAACCCAGTCATTATCCAATCAACTGAAGACAACAACATTTTAAACAGTAAAAATAATTTCATATGCAGACATGATAGGAGGAAAAAACAAAGAATAGAGACTAGGCAATGAAAACTATACGGTGTCCCACCCCTCACCTTCAATAAGCAGATGTTTATTTGTACCAGTTCTTGTTTTAAATAGAAATTTCTGTACAGCCCTACTCCTCCCCTCCTTGTCTCCCAGGGCTCACCCTCATGCTGAGATAGCCCAGCAAGTATTATCAGTCACCCCATATCAGGAATCTTTATCTCTGTGAGGTGGCGGGTATTGGGGGTGCAGGAGTAAACCACCATCCAGTAGTGACTTTGGACAGTCAGACGGGAGAAGGGTGGAATGACTTAGGGAAAAAAGCATTCCTAGTTTTCAATTTTGTAATCTTAAAAACCGCCCAAATGACAGTGAAAAATTATTACCATAGATTGCTGCAACAGACAAATATGTTATCATTCTTTAGTAAGGCTGCAATCCTTACAGTCCCCCTCCGTGGAATGTATTGTCCCTGCTCCAGGTTAATCTAAGTCCAGCCAAGTGTCAGTTCATCCAATTCTCTTCTTTAACCTCTTTCTCCCCCGCTTCCTCTCCCCTCCACTAGAAAGTGGAGGGGCAGTGATAAAGGGGAAAGGAACTGAGAAAGGATGAGGTGACATGTGCTCCTTTTTCTGCCTCTTCTGTTGAGTTGTCTCAGGATATCCTTGTTGTAGACCTTGAGAATGCTTCCAGCCTGCTGAGCAATGTAAGTGGTAAGCTCGGTGGTAAGATAAAGAAGACTCTACACATTTAGCTGAGAGAGGTCACCTGAGCTGAATGGTCCAGCGAGGATTGGGGGGACGGGGGGAAAGTAAGCCTTAAAAAACTGGGGAAGAAGGCATGAGACTTTGCTAGGCGAGGAAAATGATGTTGGCACAGTTAGCATAGTGGGAATGCACAAGGCACAGTGATGCAATTGTATAGCCCGGCCAGCTGGAGCACAGAGTTTGTGTTTGGAAGGAGACAGGTTTGGAAAAATGGGATGGGTCCAGACTCCAACAGGCCTTGAAGAATGATTATAATTTTTACTAAGAATAGTAAATCTTATTAAATTAGTCAGGGGCTATTATCCCAGCTGCAAAGATTGAGACAGCTTTATTTTTCATTCTCCAAAGAAATGCTAACCATTTCTTAAAAGCTAGCTACATAGAAAAGTTTACTTTAGAATAACCATATTGATGGTTATGACAAAATTGTCAATTATATTTCCTGCCACCCATTCTTTTGTTTGTTTGCTTGTTTGCTTGTTTGTTTTTAACGTTTTTGTTTTTATGTTCTTGCGTCGTTGATGATGAGTCTTGGTGCGAGATGTGAGCTACTCAATGTGCGTGAAATTTCAAAGACTCCCATTTCCTTTAAAGGATACTTTTTCGATTTCCAACTTGAGATATTAACAATACTATGTTGATCTGCCACACAAATAATAAATAGCAAGAAATGTGCAAATACAGCCATTTGTTTAATTCAAAGATTGATTAAATTTTCACAAAACAGTGTGTTACCTTTCTCTCCATCTAAACACAAGAAAACTAAAGTACCAGCCACTGAAGCACCCTCTCCAGATACTTCACACATCTATTTAGAGCAGGGTTTCCTAACCTATTTATGGTGATCGATTCTTCTCTCCCACCTACCCCCCGCCCAATCTCTCCTGAACACATACCATTTAAAAATATAATGAAAACAGCCCAGCCAGTGTGGCTTAGTGGTTTGACCCATGAACCAGGTCATGGTTCGATTCCCAGTCAGCGCACATGACCAGGTTGTGGGCTCCATCCCCAATGTGGGGCATCCAGGAGGCAGCCAATCAATGATTCTCTCTCATCGTTAATGTTTCTATATCTCTTTCCCTCTCCCTTCCTCTCGGAAATCAATAAAAACATACTTTTAACAAAAGAATATTCTAAACACTTCCTCTTGACCTCACACGGAATTGTGATAGCCCCCAAGAAGACCAGGCAACAGTGAGTGTGAGGGGACGCTTGAGTCAGAACTCCCATATTTGCAATTCAAGATCAGGGAAGCAGCAGCAGTTTCTTTGAACGATGCCATGTTTCTTTCATCCATTAATGAGGGTGTTCCCACATTTTTTTTAAAAAATGGAATTTGTCCAAAGAAGCACTTGCTAAAAACCTCCACTGTCCTCCGCCATCTGCCTTGTTCACTCAGACAGGAGTTCGCGTGACCTTCCCTGCAGATGGCCTTTCAGGTGAAATTTGCAGACGGCCCCTTCCCAGGTGGGTTTAATTTATGCAAACGAGTCGTGATGTTCCCTCCCCACAGTTCTTTTGTCCTTTCTCAGTGCCTTTATTTTTAACTTCCTTCTCCTGATTTGTCTTTATCTTTTTCTAAGCTAGTCAGAAGAGTAAGGGTTTCACTTTTGTCCTTTCTTTTTTTTCTTCTTTAAGATATTTAGGAAGCTTTTGAGCAGCTAGGGCATCATCCTGCCTGTGGGACCCAAGGCAAAGAGCTGACTGCTAAAACTGCATGCTTAGCACGAAGCAACTGCTAGCATCATGCAAAATTATGTGTGACTTTAAAATGAGTTATTGTTAGTAATAATGGACTTTTAAACCATAGAAGTAGTAATTAAGCTAATAGAGTGTAGATGTGGTCTACTGTAGCATATATGAAAGAATTATTTGCTAACAATTCAAGCTTTTTATGACAATTTTACTATCAATATTTTCCAAACATATATTGAACATTTAATGATATATACCTTGAAACATACAAAAATAAATATATAACATAGACATAAAAAATATTCTATATAATAAAGAACTAATATGCTAAATTAGACCAGACGGTGGAACGACCTTCCAGATGACCTTCAGGAACGACCAGTGGGCGGGGCTGCAAAGGGCAGCTGGGGCTGCGATGGGCTGAGCCCCTTGCACAAATTTTGTGCATCGGGCCTCTAATAAATCAATAAATGAAGCCAAAACCAGTTTGGCTCAGTGGATAGAGCGTCGGCCTGCGGACTGAAAGGTCCCAGGTTCTATTCTGGTCAAGGGCATGTACCTTGGTTGTGGGCACATCCCCAGTGGTGGGTGTGCAAGAGGCAGCTGATTGATGATTCTTCCTCATCAATGTTTCTAACTCTCTGTCCCTCACCCTTCCTCTCTGTAAAAAATCAATAACATATATTTAAAAAATCAATAAATTAAGTATTTGGGAAGAAATTGTTGGCTTATTTTTTATGAGAAAGAGTCTGTGAAAATTGTATGTTCTTTTACTGCTGTTAGAAGATTGCCTACTTGCTCAAATAAGCATTTTTTTAATATTCCATTAGGTGCCCTAAAAACAAATACATATCCTCCCAAATAGCATATCCTAATATAATAATGCTATCTAAAAATAACCTTATCATTGTTGGGTTAAAATGTTTCATTTGTTTTGGTTAAAAACATGCCAATACTAATAACACTACATGAATTGATACTAATAATTATTCTATATATATAGAATGAGTCTTTCATGATACGATTCAAATATATGTTATTGTGGATAATATTTAAGTGCCTTCTTTCTCATATAACTTGATCCAATAACACCACACTAGCATCCATTTCAGTATGCCCATACTCTCAACCAGTGACAATTCTCCAAGCAGTGATTTCCTCCCTACCTCTGTGAAGATGTACATATGATGGTCAGAGATTCAGAGTTCTGGGGATTTGCTTTTCTCAGAGAATTTTCAATAATATCAAAATTTTTAACACTGAGCTTCTATTTCCCAATGTTATCACTTCCATATGCTCTGTGAAATATTTACTCATAGAATCCATTGGTGTTTTGTTTTGTTTTGTTTTTCTGTTGAGTTGATAATGTATGTGTAAGGTATAGGGTAAGGGTTGAAGCTCATTTTTTCATGTGATTATCTAGCATCATTTGTTAGAAAAGATCATGCTACCCATTGACTTACCTTGGCATCTTGAACAAAAATAAGTTGAGCAGGTACTGTGGCCCTGCTTCTGGAATCTTCATTTTGCTTCATTGGTCTTTATATGTCCAGCCTTCTATCAGTACCACCCTGTCTTTAGTATTGTGCATGCATAGTAACTTTTGAAATCAGGTAGTATTAATCTTCCAACATTGCTTTCCTTTTTCAACATCTTTCTGGTTAATTTAGATATAGACATTATATTTCCATATAAATTTTAAAGCAATGCATCAGTTTAAAAAAAACAAAAAAAAAAACCCTACTTGAATTTCAACTGGTTTTACCTTGAATCTATAGATTAGTGTGAAAAGAATTGATATCATGACAATATTGAGTCTTCAGCTCCATAAGCAGGGCATATCTCTATTTATTTAGGTTTAATAATTTCTCTTGGCAGTCTTATGGCAATCAGTGTACAAGCTTTGTACACATATCATTAAATCTATCTCTAAGTAGTTCATATTTTTGACCACGTGGTAAATGATACCTCCTTATTTTAATTACTAGACATTAGACAAAAGTATAAGTATTTAAAGAACTATATACATAGATATAGACATAGATTCTAATGTTTTCCTTCCTGCCTCCTAAGGGCAATCTTATCCCATGGCAGAGATCAGAGATTTCTACTTGTACCAGAACAACGTGGTAAAGGTGGTAAAGTTAAATACACATATCAAAATCGAAACAGTCACTTGCAGCACGTAACCTGCAGGGTAGGGATTACCAATTGGATACACAAAAAACAAGTATATGCTCCTCAGAGTTACAGAGGCCTCACACTATGCATTCACTTCGCCATGGGCTTTTGGACACTTAAGTAACAAAGAATTGCATTTTTATGGACTGACCACCTCCTGGGCAGACTGGTTATGCCAGGGTAGGCATTGTCATTCGCTAAGCCTGATGTCCTGTTGCAGGTGCTGGCTTGCTCACAGGGCTTAGCCAAATGAGGTTTCAATAACTTCCTTTCCTTGTTAATGACCCAAATCCAAACATGCCATTGACTCAATAAACTTTCCCTTTCCCATCATGGTTCATGTTTTTTTAATAGAAACTTATCAGTGCTTTGGGTAGTCCTAACTGTTCTAATTGCTCCAAAGAAGGCTTAAATGAGTTGCCTCAGCAAATGAGAGAGGCCCTGTGACCACTCTTTTGCTACACAAGCTTGGAAAATAAGGTCCCTCAAAGCAAATGGAACCTAGAAACACTATAACATTAAATTTTAAAATTTTTGTTTGCAGTAAGAAGACAAAATTTATAAGTTAGACAGAACTAGATAAAATGTATAATATATTGCCAAATGTTTTTCTTGGATGGAAAATATTAGGGACACAGTAGAGCCAGAATCTCTAGCTGGCTAGACAAGAATCTCTCTCTCTCTCCAGGGATCTGGACGGGTTTGCAAAGCTGGCCCAGGTCAGAGAGCAGCCCCACCAATGGCTAATAAGAGCTCTTTATCACAAAAAAGCAAGGAAGTGAGAAGCTATCAGAGCATTGTGTGGCTGTTCTCATTTTGTCTTATAATCCCCAGGGGGGATCCTGAAAGAAACCAGCAAACTTCTCATATTCCCACTTCCCCCATCTGCCAAATTGAGACCACACTAATTATCACATATCGCCCTCAACTCTCAACAGCTTGAAAAGACTTGGTTTATTTGAAATTTGTGCAAATACAACTTGAGGAATTATGCTCTACACAGTGGATTCTAAAAAGCAATCTCTCTGTGTGGGGTATGTCTGGTGGCCAATAAATACAGAAAGCAAGCAAAAAGAAATAATAATAACATTGGCTGTGTATTGAGATGGTTTTTACATTATTCCCATGATACGTAGCTGAAATTCATCCATAAGAAGCTGATATACCCTCAAAATGAAATTTGATTTAATGAGTTTTCAGAAATGAGGGGACCAGCAGCCAGCCCTGTGGTGGACTCTGGGGAAGCCAATAATGAAAGCCTTCCTTGCTGCTCCTCTCCAAGAGTCTGCCAATAAGTCACATTTATGTTGGTATATTTCCTTAAGAAACAACAACATGCGAAACCTCATATTGGTTAGGTCTATGGATCATTCCAGCAATGAAACCGATGTTCGAATAAGAAGGTTTTTCCAATACCTGCCAAAATGAGCTACAAAGAGCTGGAAGGATTGTCCTGGGAAGGACGTGTTGCAGAAGGGGAGGGTCGTTTGGGAACACTTTGGAGACCAGACCTGGGTGCCCCATCATTAAATGTATGTGTTCAGGAAGAAGAAGAAGAAAAGTAAAGGTAAAAATTATGAACCACAAAAAGACATCAAATACATACCTACCAACAAGTGAATAAAAAAATCTGAAGAACAAAATGGACTGGTGAATATAATAGAATCAGGGACATAGAAAGGGATTAGACTAACAATTCTCAGGGGTAAGGGGGTCTGAGGGGTGTGGGAAGAGATTGGACAAAAATCTTACACCTGTGGATGAAGACAGTGGCGGGGGTAAGGGCATGGAGTAGGGTTGGGAATCAGGGGGAAGGGAGCTATGGGGGGCGGGGGGGACACCTGTAATAATCTGAACAATAAAGATTTGTTTAAAAAAATTAAAAATAAAAATGTGTATGTTGACTATGCTCAAGTTCTCATGGCTCCTTGCCCTGTGATTTCCATAGCTGGAATCACCCAAAACCTACCTGAGACTCAGGCTTCTTTCACATCCTGGGTGACTTTATTGGCTAAGACACATGTGTCAAACACAAGGCCCTCGGGCCAAATCCGTCCCGCCAGGCCTTGCAATGTGGCCCGCACCGCGCTGTCATCACTGCACTCCGCTGCGTTTCCATCACAATGACAGTTTATGACTGTTCAGTAAACCATTCGGCCCATGATTTAGGCTGGATTTTAGATTTTGGCCCCTTCTCTGATTGAGTTCGACATCCCTAGGCTAAGAGTAAGGAGCTCTGGCCCGCAGTTTAGTGTCCACGGATCCTAGATAATATCAATGGGTCATTATCATCAATATCATTAATTTCTGACCAAACTATTTAGGACTGCAGGCTTACTAAGCTTAACACATTGCGGACAGATCACGAGAATTCTCACTTCATATTACAACGTGTTTTACTATGTATCATACTTTAAAAAGATATTAGCTTGTAAGACCGTGTAATAAATAACCTCAAAATGCAACCGATATAATTTTGAAGTGTGCCTTTCACATTTATGTAAAACGTTTTTTGAACTCGTTCAATAGAAACTTATCTGGCCACTGGGTAAAGCTAGCAATAAAACTACTGGTCCGCAATGTGTTAAGATGCAGACAGCTCTTCAGTGGATCTGCCTTTTTCTATGTGATCTTTCTCTAGTCTCTTCTGTCTAAACTTTAGCTTCCTAATCTCTGAAGACAAGATAGGACACCTATATTGATCGATCTATATACACTAGTCTATCCATATATATATGGATCTAATATAAGTGCTAGTAGAACTTGTGGTATGTCATAGGTACTCAATAAATATTATTTTCCTTTATTGCTCCTTCTTCCTTTCTGTGTTTAAACATAACAAAGCTTTGTGCCATTATAGCCACTCATTGCTCATGACTCATGCAATCAGCTGTTGATATTTGTGCTAGGAATGATTGTATATCCTTTACTGTCACAGATCTAGAAGGGAAATGTAGGTGAGGCTAGTGAGAAGGAAAATTTAGGAATCCAAGCTGTTTGTTTTTTCCCCTCCTGTGTGTTGGCCCATTAACATGTTTCCATCATGGAACTTATTACATTATTATGAAATTATTTGTAGACAATGTGATTTCTCCTCCTCAAGAACAGAGTTGATGTCTTCACTTTCAGATTCCCCAGGCCCAACACAGTGCTTGGTTCAGTACTTGTGGCTATGGGTACTTTATCCTGTTCCTCTGCTATGAGAGATGGGGGGGGGGGAGAGAGAGAGAGAGAGAGAGAGAGAGAGAGAGAGAGAGAGAGAGAGAGAGAGAGAGAGAGAGAGCGCTTATTTTAAAATGAACCAGATATTAGGTGACCACATTTTTTAGATTTTTTTTTTTACAATATGTTTTTATTGGTTTCAGAGAGAAAGGGAGAGGAAAGAGATGGAAGCATCAATGATGAGAGAGAATCATCAATCAGCTGCCTCCTGCATGCTCCCTACTGGGGATGGAGCTGAGCCTGCAACCCAGGCATGTGTCCTGACTAGGGAATTGAATCGTGACCTCCTGGTTCATAGGCTGACTCATCCACAGAGCCACAGCTGCCAGGCTAGATTTTTTTTTTTCTTTTTAATGGTGAACTGTCCCTTGGAATTGCCTCCCACAGGCACAGAGGTCTGTATACCTCAGTAGTTTGTACCTCTTGATCTATGCCCAGCCCAACAATAAGGCAAAGGGGTAGATATCTACCAAGAAACACAGTCTGAGTTAGAGATAGTCATGAGCCTTAACAATTTGGAAACAATATAATTTAAGACTCATGGGTTACTAATATGCAATAGTACATACTAGTATTTCTCATAACGTGAGCAGCACCTTCTCACAATTTTAGGTCTGATAATTTATGTTCTGATAATTAAAATGTAAGTTGTCAAAGTTGATGGGGAAGAGGATGTATGCTGAAGAAATTTGGAAACTCTGGAGATCAATGTGGGTTGAAATTAGTTTCATGTTAGCTGAAACCGGTTTGGCTCAGTGGATAGAGCGTCAGTCTGCAGACTGAAAGGTCCAAGGTTCGACTCCAGTCAGGGCCATGTACATTGGTTGCGGGCACATTCCCAGTGGGGGGTGTGCAGGAGGCAGCTGGTCGATTGTTCTCTCTCATTGATGTTTTCAGCTCTCTATCCCTCTCCCTTCCTCTCTGTAAAAAAAAAAAAATCAATAAAATATATTTTTTTAAAAAGAAATTAGTTTCATGTTTAAAAATAATTATGAGAATAATTAGAATTTGCTTGGTACCTGATAATTTACAAAGTGCTTTTTGCACAATATTTAATTTCACAAAGGTTATGAACTGGCTCTTAGGTACTTGATGCTAAACCTTGAACATTCTAAAATGGAATGTAAGGGAAAGCGAGAAAGAAGATAATTAAAAATGCATTAAAAGATAGAAAATCAGCCAAAAAAAAAAAAAAGAAGAAAAAGAAAATCAGCCCAATTCACTGGCAGAGAAATAGACTTATCTGGCATTTTAGAAACCCAGCATATCTTGTAAAAGAAGCAGTGGGCCCATCTTTTGATTTCTGTTGGCGCTGTGTATTGTTTTGAAGGTTGTTTTTTATGTGCAGTGATGATGACTTCTGCTTACTTCATTTGGAAAGATGTGCAAAACCAAAAATGATTTGATTCAATCCTGAATCAAAGTAGAAGAATCCTCAGAGGGGAAACATGAGGGGCTGATGGATAGTTTGTTTAAAACTCAGGTACCCACCTAGAGAGAATCCAGACCGGCCTGCAGGCTGCCAGGACAGCCGTAGCTGCCTTCCCACAACCGCAGCTCAAGGCTGTTTTCTGTCTCATACACATCCTACTCCAAAGCCACGAGTTAATAAAACACAAGAAAAGATAATCACCTGTCAGGGAGAGTTAACCTGAAAGTCAGAGAGCACCCTACCTGCAACCCCTCCCAGCCTCCCTCATTTATATAGATAGATATAGATAGATGATATATAAATATAGATAGATGATATAGATATAGATGATATAGATATAGATATAGATATAGATATAGATATAGATGATATAGATATAGATGATATAGCTATAGATGATATAGACATAGACATAGACATAGACATAGACATAGACATAGACATAGATATAGATGATATAGACATAAACAGACATAGACATAGACATAGATTTTTTTTATTTTATTTTATTTATTTTTTTTTGCCTTCTGCCCTGCCTTTCCTTCAAAATGCAAGGTTCTGTGGGGCTGCCAGGGGAAAGGAGAGATGCGATTTCATAGCCGGACAGCCAGGCAGGGACCCAGTGGAGTTACTAGATTGCACAGGAAGCCAGGAGCATCCCAGAGCCGCGGAGGGAGGCGCGGCGCGGGCTCGGCGGTAAGCCTTTCCAGATGTGCCGGGGCTGGCGCGGGGCCAGGAGGCCGCCTGCAGTCGGCGCGCTCGGGGCCGCAGTGCGAGCCGCATCGCCCGGCGCCCGGCTCCCGGCTCCCGAAGGCGGAGGCGGCGCGGGGCTCGCGGGCGCCCGGTCCCTGTCCCCGGCCCCGCAGCCCGGGGAGGGCGCCTGCAGCCGGAGCGGAGCCCCGGGGGAGCGGGATGGGGCTGCAGCCCTGAGGTCCTGCGCGGGGATGGGGGACCCCGAGGCCCGCGGGATGGCGCGGCCCCTGCGAGCCCCTCTGCGGAGGTCCTTCAGCGACCACATCCGAGACTCCACGGCCAGGGCCCTGGATGTGATCTGGAAAAACAGCCGGGACCGGCGGCTGGCAGGTGAGGGCAGAGGGGGGGAGGGCTGGAAGAGGGGAGGGAGGGGAGGGGTTCACAGGAAAACAGTTAGATCCACACACAGGCTCCGTGATGAGCTGGGGTCCTGGGGGACCCCATCAGCCCAGCCGGGTCAAGTTCACGGCGGTCCCCGCAGGGACCTCAGGCTCCCGCGGATCCTGGAGGCTTCTGCAGGGTTTGGGGGTTTGGGTGTGTTTTTTCTGCCTAAGATGCCTCTGTCTGATGGTGGCTGGCTAAGGTTTTAGGAGAGTTGTGTTTTGTGGTGGTGGTGTTTTTAACCTTGAAAAACAAAGCGAGATCCCCTGGCAGCCGCGCGGGGAGGGGGGTCCATGGGGACCCGCTGGCGTTTCCCGGTGGCCCGGCTGGGCGGGCGCAGGCGAGGGGCCCCCAGGGCAGGGCAGGGCGTGTGTCGGTGGAGCGATCCCGCTGCCCAGCCGGAGCTGCTGGTATTTCCTCTGGCAGCTGGGGCCGTGCCGAGTTCCAAGAGTGTGTGTGTCAGGTATGTGAGATAGAATAAAGCAGAACCACAGTGGCGCGATTCAGGCGTCCTCGGGCTCATGTGACAGCGGCCAGAGGGCAGGCAGGCTGCGTGTGCAGGCGCGCGCCCAGGAGCCGGGAACTTCTGCCTCCTTGGGGTATTAAGACTATTCCGAAATGGATCCCCAATAGCAGCATCTCCAACAAGCAGCAGGCAGGAAAACTCCTAAGTCCCTCTACCTTCCCCCCACCCCCACCCCCACCCCTACCCCCACCCCCAAAGGTCCCCCAGTGGTGTTGAATGGCTCCTTCTGGTTTGCTTTCTAAGTCTGTGTACTGATGTCATGTCATCTGCACAGCTGGGTCAAAGATTATGTTTTCTTTGCCCTTTTTGGCGAATCCAGTTGTTGCTCATATGCCGAGGGAAGCTCTGCGTTGTTAAAAATATTACAAGTGTCAATTCCAGACCTCTGTGCCTTGTGTTCACAAGAAAAGGTGTTTTGTGTGTGTTTTTTCCTTTTGCACAACTGTCCCAATGTGACTTGAAAAGGGGAAATGTAAGGTTTGTGATTGTGATGAAGCAGATGATGGAGATAACATACTCATGACCTAATCATGGTCAGCTGGAAATTTTTTCCTAAATGCTCACAAACATCTTTTGGTTAAACTAAACAATATTGCCCAGGACAGAGAGAATAAGCATAGATAGGGGAGCAAGAGCAAAATATTTTAAATTTAACCATTTTAGTGTGGCTTTATAGTAAAATGTGATACCTTAAAAAAATCCAACTTCTTTAAGGTGTTTGGTGTAGTGATAAAAAATTGTATTTGGCTAGAGGGAGTTTAAGAAATAAGATATGGGAATATGGAATTCACAACTATAATTGTTTGAACCTTAAAAAATAAGGTGATTGCTTTATTGTTGTCTTGTTTGGCAAGTTCATTGTCACACATGGAAAGATTCCTCAAATAGTGTCTTGTAAAGGTGGCACAAAAATATCTTACTGTGGTTGGGTGTTTCAATTTGAGAGGAAGACTAATTCAAACATTCCAGCGTCTCAAGCTTTTGACAGATGTTGACTTCTGAGAATAAGGATATGATCCCTGGAAAATGCTGTCTCTGTTTTGTCATTTGTCTATTAAATATATTAAGTATGTTTTTATTGATCTCAGAGAGGAAGGGAGAGGGAGAGATAGAAACATCAGTGATAAGAGCGCATCATTGATCAGCTGCCTCCTGCACACACCCCCACTGGGGATCAAGCCTGTAACCGATGCTCAACTACATAGCCACACCGTCCGGACTTATCTGTGAAATATTAATGGTCTCTCTGGAGTCAAAAATAGAGCATCAAGTGAAAAATACTTAGAGAAAAATAGTTATTTTTTATGTGTGATGAAGCATTAAACAGGTCCCCTGAAGGAAGAAATTCTCTGTATTGCCCAGTTATTCTAAGATGAGTCTGACCTCGTAGGCACCTCACACGGCGGAGTATCCAGGTTCTGTACTGGAAGGAGGGAGAGGGCTCTGGCTGCTGCAATGGACCGATTGCTGGGGACTCGGACCCTTTCTGTGTCCTCCCCAGTTCTTGGTACATGGTTCAGAGTTCAGTCAGTGTTTGCCAATGGAGATCAATTTGGTCCCCATCCAAACCTCAAGAGCACTATGTCTATCCTTTGCCTCAAACTTCTCACCTGGACCCCACCCTCCCACTCACCAAAGACTTCAGTGGTTAATTATCTACAAAAAAAAGTCACTTCTCCAAGCATCGGTCCACTCCATATGTCCTGCCCCTTGGCCCGAATGGAGGGCAGCAGGAAGTCCAAACCTCCCGCTTCACTTGATGTTGTGAAATGAATCAGGTGACCGAGGAGAAGTGTTTTGAAGCCCCACAGGAAATACTTCGGTAAGTAGTACCACAAACATTGTTTCTGGGATGATCATTTCATCTCCTTTCTCAAAAACTAATCTGAGATTTCAGTTTCTTCCATAGAGACAAAATTTTAACTTGCCTTGTTAGATATTTTCTCTCTCTCTCTCTCTTTCATACACACACACACACACGCACACTTGATAACTTAAGAGTTCCTAGTTCTGCCCCAAATGATGCCATGAACAAAAACCATCATATACCTCTCGTGACCTTAAACTCCCTTATGTCAAAAATAGGAATTTCATCTGTGGTGTTTAAATATTCACAGTCTTATAAAAACAACGTACATAATAATTTAATTTAAAAAAAACATAAAAAATAAAATAAAATAAATAAAAACAACGTACAGAATTGCTGCTAGAAAAGGCTTCTAGGATGCGAAGAGTGACAGAACAGACTTTTATTACATACTCCTTTACATGTAACTAGAGGCCCGATGCACGAAATTCATGCAAAAGTAGGCCTTCCTTCCCCTGGCTGCCAGCACCGGCCTCCCTCTGGCACCCAAGACCTGGGCTTCCTTCCCTCACAGTCCGAGCTTTGCCTGGAAGGACGTCCGGTCTAATTAGCATATTACGTTTTATATTGCCTTTCTCTGCCCAACCACACAACCCACAGGGGTTTCTCTTAGTCCTCTTCTCTCTACAACCATTATTCCCAGGCCCACAGGTACACTGTCTTCTTTCCCAAGCGCAGAGGATGGCACGGAGTTTTGAGGGAATTGGAACTTTGGGTGACAGATGGGGTCCACAGCCCTCCTGTCTTACACTTCCTCTGAGTCCTCACCGCTCCTCTGCTTCCAACCTACCTCCCCTTGAGCCCAAGGGCATCTTGCCATCAGGGTGCATTCATTCCTGAAAACAAACCTCTTGCCCTTTAACCCTTGTGTAGAGGGTCGTGTAGGCTTTCTTAACCTTTTTTGTGCTAACGGATCTCTAGCATTCTGGTGAGGCCTGTGGGTTGCTTCTCAGGATAATTCTTTTAAAACAAGTAAAAGACATAAAATTCTAAGGGGAGCCAATAATAATGAAATGTAGGTGTCGAGGTATTTAATATTCATAGCACAAAGTTCTGATACAGTCATGAACATGAGTGAATTATATAACACACTATCGTGTTTCAAACATAAGGAAGTAAATTTAAATTAGGTATTTTTTAAAGATCCCAGTGTGCAGATTATAATTGCTTATCTAGAGCAAGAACAATCAACTGTACAGTAGCCTCGGATTTGTCTCCTTGTCACCAATCATCATGAATATGGGGAATATGGGGGAATATGGGAGAGCAACATCCATTCCCAGGTCACCCATGTGCAAACCTTCAGCTTCCCTGTTTGGTAGTTGAATGGGGCCAGCAATGTCACATGACCGCCTGTGGACAGAAAAACTGCCCTCACGTGTGGTCAGGGGCAGCTTTGATGACTCCCATACCTGTATAGCAGGGATGAGCGTAAGTGACAGTTTGGGATTTCTGCAACAACGGCAAATGCATGGAAAAGTCTGTGTGGGGACAGTCACAGGGACAGCTAATGCCATGGTGTGTGTGTTGGGAGGGGGGAGGGTGTGGAGGTGCAGCTTGTCAACCCTTACCATTAGAAGAAATGTGAAGTTTCCGTTAGAATTTAGTAAAACTAGAAATGAATATTTTTTCTCATCCAAGTTCATGGACACCCTGAATTCTATTGAGATTAAAAATCCCTGACTAATACCTGACACTTCCAAATACCACTCATCAATAATTATCAGAGTCTGCGATGCTGGGCCATTGTACATGAGATGGCTGGAGTTCCTTGATGTATATTTGACAAAGCTCCACCAACGAATGAACTGATACACCAGAAAGACTGTCTCTGAGGAAAAGTGAAAGGAACTAAAATTCAGACGAGAAAGAGACAGAGAGACTGAAGACAAGGCAAAGCCCAGATTATACACGCACAGTAGCTGTCATCAACTGGGAAGGTGGAATGAACAAATAAACTACAAAAGAAAATAAGCATTGGTCTTTCTTTAACATCTAGTAAGGTAAGGACAACTTATATAGTGTAAAATACACTGATCTATAAATATATTAAATCAATTCTTACTATTTGGGAAATATGACCTAGAAGGAAAAAAATATGAATGCCTCAACCTGCTATGAGACATGTGACACTGCTTCTAGAGCTAAACATTCAAAAGAGGAAGAAAAACCGAATTGTCTGTAAAAAAGGCAAAAAAAAAAAAAATGTAGACAAGTCTCAACCCAGATGAGATTCAATAGACATAAAATAAATTCTCCAAGTATCTGCATCAGGTTGGATCCCCTGGGATGTTTTGCTCAGCATCTTCCATCGTTTGTGAAATAAATGGTTGCCTTTCAGCTGACCAGGTCTCTGATTCACCAGCAAAAAGAATGCTCGACGTGCCGAGTGATACACTGGCTTTCAATTCCACGGGGCATCAAAAATCCTGGCCCCGGTCCCACGGCAGGCAACCACAGACACTGACTTTGTGAACTGTTTTCTGTTCATTGGATCACAGTGCAAAGCAAGTAAGGGCATATGTAACGCCTTTTCATCAGGAGTGATGCATGCCCCGAAATATGCAGGCTGCTCCCGTAAACAAAGGCTTCCCTAGACATACGCAACGCTGTATAACGTTTTACAGGGTCTGAGAGACAACCGCTAATGATGCTTCATGTGTCACATTTCTGGAGGGCAGATGTGAGCGTGTATTTATTCAATTAGGGACCACTATTTCCAATAAAAAGAAGAGCATGTTGGTGTGGAGGCCAACTTTGATGAGAGAAAACAGTGGCTAAGAGAGCTGGCTGGGACATCAGACTGCCTGGGTATGGACCTGGCTCTTGCACTGGGTAACTTCGGGCAAGTCCGTTTATGTCTCTCCAATATAAAGAGGTTAATAATAGTGCTATACCATAACATTGTTTTGAGAATTAAGTGAGCAACTAGGCAGAGTGCTTAGGGGAGTCACTGACACATAGTAAGCATTCCATGCGTTTGGATTTTGTAATCCTCCTTCCCTTTCCCTTTTACCCTCCTTCCCTGGGAGTTCTCCCTGTTCGCATGACATTGCTGTCATTTTCCTAAGCCTCCTGGGCAAAACTAGTTCAACCAGTCCAAAAAGAAATAGAAAAGAAGAGGTTAAAATGTTCATGGTGAATGGGCATTATTTCTGTACCTTTGGAGAAAAACAAAGAAGATTCTAATGGAGGTGATTTTTTATTTATTTTATTTTATTTTATTATTTATTTATTTATTTATTTATTTATTTGCATGCAGACCTTGAACTCCAAAATGAAATGACTTGAGGATAACTGTTCTTGCACATTTAATGAAGGAGTCAGTCTTGCATGTGAGTTTGTCAGGCTAGATCTACCATATCTGAAAGCCATCCCCAGCGAGTTGGAACCTGCTCTGAAGATTGCTGTATAGATGCAGCCAAACATGGGAAAGAGCAGCGGCTCCAGAACGCAGAGGCTTCAAGCACGTGGCCCCGCGCTGGTATGGGAAAAGGTGTGCGAAATGCCAAGGCTGCCTCGGGAGAGGGATATTTTGCGCGGCACCCTTTGGGGAGCAAGGCCTCTATAAATTTTAGTTCAAATAGTAAAGTGTGAGCAGTCTGCATATTTTTGCCAAAGGTTATTATACACAAGTAATGAGGTGTGTCCACAGTCAAAGGCGTGGTAGGAGGGGCATGTGAATTAGTCACAGGTCTGCTGAGGATCTGAAGCTGTAGTATGAAGCCAAAAGCGGATTTAAAAGAGCATTCCTGGAAGTTCTCTATTCCAGAGGAATTACGAGGGCCTCGGTTGAAGTTAAACTTGTCATTGTGTTTTCCAATTTCTAATTCTAGTCACTTTTAGTAATAACTTGTCATTCTTTTTTTATTTCTATTTTTAAATATTTTTTATTGTTGATAGTATTACAGATATCTCCCATTTCTCCTCATCCCTTAATCCTCCTCCTCCCAGCTCCTACCCTTCCCCCAACCAGGTCTTCACTACCCAATTCCCCTTGTCCTTTGGCTATCCTCTAAGTATATAAGTTCTTATCTCTTCTTGTCCCCCAACCCCACATCAACTCTGTTCCATGCCTCTATGCGTAGGGCCTTATTTTGTTGGTCAAGTCATGTTGCTCATTAGATTCTACAACTAATTGAGATCATGTGATACTTGTCTTTCTCAGATTGGCTTATTTCACTTAGCATAATATTTTCCAGGTCCATCCAGGCTGTCCCAAAGTGCCGTTCTTTTTTTAATTGAGGTGTAATTGACATACAACGTTATATTAGTTTAAAGTAGAGAACATAATGATTCAATATTTGTATGTGCTGCAAAATGTTCCCCACAATAAGTGTAGTTAACATCCATTACCATACACAGTTACAAAATTCTTTTCTTTTTTGTGTGTGTGTGTGATGAGGACTTTTAAGATTTACTCTCTTAACAACTTTCCAATAGGAAATACAATATTAACCATGGTAGAGGCCTGGTGCACGGATTCATGCACATTGAAAGTAAATTAATTAGAAGGTGGCCAGTGGGACAGGACTGGGCAAATTGGGTGAGACACATCCTGGAGCCAACCTCCTGTAGTTTCTTCCCACTCGGCTGCACCTGGAGCAGTGCTAGGGCTCAAATGGTGTCTGCAGAGTGAAGAGGGTCCTTTTGCAGGTGGGGTCCCTTGGCCTGGCCTGTGGGGATCAGGCCGAAAACAGTCCAACATCAGTGGTCCCGGATTGTAAGAGGTCACTCTGCAAAGTTGCTGCTCATAGCTCCTGTGTTGAGTGTCTGCCCCTAGTGGTCATTGAGCATCATAGCTATCAGCTTAGGCTTTTATATATATAGATTCATCATGCTGTACTTTATAACCCATGAATTTTTAATTTATAACAGAAGTTGTAGCTCCCTTCACCTATTTGGCCCACCTCACTCCCAAGTCTGGCTTGTTTTGTTTTGTTTTTTAGAATTCTACATATAAGGGTGATCATATGGTATTTGTCTTTCTCTCTCTGATTTATTTCATTTATTAGCATAATGCCCTCAAGGTCCATCCATAATGTCACAAATGGAAATATTTCACTCTTAATTTATAGCTGAATAATATTTCATTGTATTCTATGTACCACATTTTCTCTATCTATTCATCTGTCCATGGACATTTAGTTTTTTTCATATCTTGGCTATTGTAAATCATGCTGCAGTGAGCATGGGGGTACATATATCTTTTGAATTCGTGGTTTTGTTTTCTTTGGATAAATACCCAGAAGTGGAATTGCTGGACCATCTGGTAGTTCTAGTTTTAATTTTTTGAGGAACTCCCACTGTTTTCCACAGTGGCTGCACCAATGTACATTCCTACCAAAGGGCACACGTTTCCCTTTTCTCCACATCCTTGCCAACTCTTGTTATTGCTTGTCTTTTTTATAATAGTCACTCTAACGTGATATCTCATTATGGTTTTTGATTTGCATTGCCCTGATAATTAGTTATGTTGAATATCTTTTCATGTGCATGTTGGCCATCTGTATGTCTTGTATAACCTGTGATTCTTGAAGAAGGAGGATGTGCCATGTGCTGGCATTATTTGTGTGATGATGATGATGATGATGATGATGATGATGAGCTTGTACCGATCCTTCTATGCTCTTCCCCATTGCTTGTGAACAAACACTGCTATTTTTGATGCATTTGTTTAGAATGATCATTAAAGACTTAACCAGTTACCCAAAAAGCAAAGTTATCTACTCCTTACTGATCAAATGCATGACTGTAGTGCTACTGTTGCACTTCTCAGCCACAGCCAAAGACTAGGTGTGTAATGTAAACTAAACACATTTTTTGTAATATGAACTAAATCTGACACCTAGCAGTAGGTGTCCATTTTCCACTACTGATCATGGAAATAAAAACATTTGAGTCGTGGTAAAGAGCTTCTTTGCCCCTCTGAGAATATGACAGTAGTGGGGTGTATATGTAAGTAAATATAGGTATTTTGGTTGAACTTTTATCCACAGTATCATTGGTATGTTCAGCCAGGTAAGTTATTGGACATTCCTCAATTTGAGAAAATTCTCACACTAGTAACTGGACTAACTTACCTGGTTGCTGCTTCTGCTGAATAGAAATAAAAACATGCAGTACCCCACTGTGATTTTACTTCCGTATGCCCAGGGAAGTAGTAAGGTTTGCATTTTTTGAGACAGTCATTGACCCACACCTTGTATTCAGTGTAACGCAAATGTATTCCAGATAGAAAGTTCCATAGAGCATGAGAGTGGCAGCCAGGAAGTGCTGAGTAAGAAGAAAGTTCATTTTATGATTTGCCAAGATACTTACCCGAACTCATTTTTTTAAATATGTTTTCATTGATTTCAGAGAGGAAGGCAGAGGGAGAGAGAGAGAGAGAGAGAAATATCACACCCCTACTGTGGATCAAGCCGGCAACCTTGGCATTTGCCCTTACCAGGAATCAAACCATGACCTCCTGGTTCATAGGTCAACGCTCAACCACTGAGTCATGCCAGCCAGGCCCAAACTCATTATTTGACAATAAAAATACCTTAATGTTGAACTCAGTTGCATATGAGGGTTGTCAGTTTTCATCCTCAATAGCAATATTCTCCAATCAGTCATTTTTTTAATTCAAGAACTGAAACACTCAATAAAAAAAATTAAAAATAAATAAATAAATAAATAAATAAATAAATGACTTCTAGACAGTGGAAATCACCAAGACATAGTAAAAAACATGCATGTTATTGCGTGGTGGTCTCTGAACATCCTGACCCATATATCACTTTCTCAGTCTCTTGGGGGATTTATCATTAGCAGGAGCACATCTATCAATTAAATACACACACACACACACACACACACACACACACACACTCCCATCAGGATGCCATGGCTTCAAGGACCCTCTCTTCATAAAAGATTGAGGATTCCTAATTTATAGGATGTTGACATAAATGTCACAAAGTAGCCTCTGGTTGTGGACAACGTGGGGTGGAGGCGGGGATACAACACATCTAATGATGTCTAGACTTGGTTTCATCTTGTAGGGTTTTTGTGTGACACATTTAGCTTTTACAGACAACTCTCAAATCCTGACTCAGCTATTCCTTGTGGTTCAGTTTATCATGATCCATCATCTCCAGTATGGTTTTGAATAGCAGGATGTTGTGGGTCCAGATTGAAGTGTGACCTCTGAATGTTTTCCATTCATGCTTGATTACTATATCCTAGAGGTCTAGACAGTGTTATTGGTTTTTCACCAACATAAACATCTGGTGGGGGAAAGGAACTAAATTAGATGAGTAAGAACATTCCTAATCTACCTGTATAATATGCTACATTTAAAATAGAACTTCTAAAAATATATACGTTTTTATTGATTTCAGAGAGGAAGGAAGAGAGATAGAAAGATAGAAACATCAATGATGAGAGCGAATCATTGATTGGCTGCCTCCTGCTGGCCCCTTACTGGGAGGGATGGAGGTTGCAACCTGGGCATGTGCCCTTGGCTAGCATCAAACCCAGGACCCTTTAGACTATAGGCTGACACTCTCTCCACTGAGCCAAACTGGCTAGGATTAAATAAAACTTTTTAAATGAAGTCTTCTCGAGTTGAAAGGATGCCACCAAATGTATTGTTTTTCAACTCTGATAAGACAGCCTTTGGACTATGATTTTTCACTGATATAAACGAGTTTGAACATGTGATTTCAGGCTTCATAGAAACGTCTTTCTTTAGTGCTACTACAGAAAGCTAGAAATTCATTTAGTGAATCCCAGCCAAATGAAATTAGCCTATGCATGCTAACTCATGTGTGTAGCTTCTGGATAGACAAATGAGATGACAATCCAATGGGGTGGGGCTGGGGGGAGGGAGGACATGGGACACACCCAAAGCCACCTCGAGTTTTATTTCTCACAGGTGGCTTTTCATATTCTAAGAATTATTAATCACATGAGAACTCTACCGAGAGCTCTTATTTAAGAACCACAACCCAACAACCTAATAGAGTATTGTGCCACTGAGTCACAAGGAGAAACTGAGACCCTTTCCTTTATGCCAGGATATAGACCACATTCAATCAGACATCGACCACACATGCCCCCGGCCTGGAGCTCCGGTTGCGAGAAAGGAGAGGGATAATAAGACAGCCCCAAGTGTGGGCCTCACTCTTGCCCTTTGTATGCAGATGGCACATGGCACATACAGCAGTACGGTGAGAGTCACACTGCAAAGTTTAGACTTTAATTTTGTACATTTACGAAATGTACATTCAGTACCTAATTCCAGTTCATGTATAACAACTTATACATAAAACTGAACTTGTGTGCCTCTCTCTCTCTTTTTTTAAAGTGTTTCTTTTGCTAAAAGGGTAAAAGGGAAGAGAAAGATATAAATCGGTGATTTGGAACCCAAGATTGTGTATCCAGCCAAAGCTCTTTGGCACAGCGCAGTCATTGCACAACTGAAGATAAACAGAGAGGGTAAACTCTAGAAAAAAGTATTCCCAAGCAGGGCCCGAAAATCTGTTCTCGACGCACTTTGCACCATTTAAGACAACAATAACAGCGTGTGACCCGCCACTCTGCGCATACCCCAAGGATTAGCCGGTACAGCAGAGCCAAGTGTAAATAGGCTGGGGAAAGAAAAAAATAAATAAACATTTAACTCTCTTTTTAAAAAGCAAGGGCATTCACAGGGGCGGAGGGGAAAGCATGCCTGCTGGTGTGGCCCCTTGGGGAAGAAGGACAGGGCGTCCGACCCGTGCACCCACCTTCCCGGCCGCGCCACACGCATTTCAAGCTCCCATTCTTCCGAGGCCGCTTTGCAGAAAATGTTTTTATTCCTGTGACCCTGAGCATCACTCCCACTTCGCTGCAGAGAGTGTTCCCTGAGTGAACCCTCCTGGCCTTTCATCCCCATTAATCCCCACCGCCAACCCACACAGGCCCCACTGCTGTTGTGACTGCTCTTTTCCTCTACCTATTCTGTGCTGACAGTGAGAGGCTGGCCTGAAGACGCTCACGGTGCATCGTGTGTCCTGTGTGTGCGTGCTTTCTTTTCTTGGCTCCACATTGTCCTCCCTTATTGGACCTCAAGCATTTTAACTGATTTGCAAAACACCATTCCTGGGGTTCTCCCCTTGTCCTCACACAAAAGCACATGGTTTGGAATCACAGTAACTTAGAGAACATCTCCATGGCTAAATGCACTCCAGGAAAATGACATTTGACATTTTTTTATTAAGACAGAAAAAAGGCTGACCCCATACCACCTACCAATTGAGTTGTAAAGGGTCAAAAGCCAAGTGCTTTTAATAACTTTTTAAGAGGAGGTAATCCTTGCTCGCTTTGAAGGCTGAAGCGTGGACTAATTGCTTTTGTAGAATGAAGGTGATGTTGCTCTAGCTAATGGGCCATGCAGTTGGACCCTGGGACATTTGATCCTGGTGTCTCGTGGGGCTTAAGTGGATGTTTTCATAACATACTCATGGGTTTTGACTCGACACAGTTCAGATAGCGTTTAAAATTGGTGTTTTTGCTTTCTAAAAGTCTTTTTCTCCAAAAATATCTTTAGATGGTCAATTGATGAATAGCAATGTTATCTTTATTAATATTTTAGGCATATAAGAAACCCATGTGTCAACCGCTCATTTAAGTAATAAAGCGTTAAAATTACTGTTTTTACAATTTTAAATTACAGTATGCCCCTACTGGATCATATTCCCTCCCCCCTCCTCTTCCCCAACTCCCGTGGAATTCTTCAGTCCAGAACTTAGTGCTTAGCCGTGCCCAATTTTGTACTCATATTACATATTTAAGTAAGCTAAACCAATATTAATTACTGTTTTTGCACATTGAAAAGCTTTAAGTAGTACCATAACTGCAAGATATCCTTCTACAACTCACTTGCTCAAAATTATATTTTTGAGATTTATTCATGTTGAAACAGAAAGATCATTCTTTCTTACGGCAGTTATATAAATATGCCACAATTTATTACTCATTCTCCCATTGAGAGGCATTTAGAATGTTTCCAATTATGTCTTATTACCACACGCACTTGCTGTTAGGAATACTATTGTCTAAACCTCCATGTACATATGTGTAGCAATTTCTCTATGGCAGAATTTCATAGTCTAAGATATGTACATCTTACATAGCCACATGGCTCAACATGAATTATACTCACGCCGATGGTATAAAAGAATGCCCATTATGACAGAGAAGTTTTCAAATGCCATAAAAGTCATAGGATATTTACTTTAAAAAATAGAAATGTAAATTATATAGATATTAAAGTCAAATTTATATATGTAGTCACATAAATATACTCATGTGTATATATATATATATATATATATATATATATATATACTACACATATAAATTTATATAATATATCTCTTGTATAAATATATCATTAAAAGTTTTTAAATTAGTAATAGAATTAACCAAAGCTTAGCTAAGTAAGATTTTGAATGAAGGCTACAAATAATAAATAATATTTCCCTAATTTCAGTGTGGTTTTTTTACATAGGTCAAGCTAAAATATAATTAAATACCCATTTAAAGGTAAGGATAAACATCAAGTGGATGTATGCCTAATTTCAGCCTATATTCTGGTCCAAATGCAGCTGAGGTAGGGATGAGAATAGAACATGGAAGGAGAGAATCTGAGAATTCAAGGAAGCAAAAGTGTATGATTCAAAGGTAACATCTTCACAATAAGCTAGATTAAGAAATGCTTATAAGAGCACCTAACAGAATGCGTTTTCCTCACCAAAAAAATATAAAAAATATGTGAAAGCTTCCAGAAAAAAAACAAAGGTTCCTTGGAACCAAGTGTGAAAGTCTAGCGTAGGGACCAACTATTTGAGTGCCATTGAAAAGCAAATCTTTCCTTAAACAGCGAATACTTATCTTCAAGTGTAGAAAATACTCATTTGAAAAATAAGCATAAATGGTATTTTTATTTGACTTTATTATATGAGTAAGTAGCAACACTATGTTTAAACTGTCTCTTGTGAGCAAAGCATCATGCTTTAGAGTGATGTGCATGTTTGAAATCAGCATCCTTACTCGACCTTTGCTCAGAGAGATCCTTAGCTAATGATGGTCACTCAGTTTTGAATCTCAGGCTACTGAGTGGGACATGATAGCCTCTGAGCTTTTATGCACCCATCTACCTGGGAATCGTTCTTATCATGTTGATAAGCTGGGAGAGCCACGTACTGCTTTGTGCTGTGAAGATCTCAGAGGTCATTTTTAAAGTGTGGGGCATGGCCCTGCCTGTGTGGCTCAGTGGTTGAATGTCAGCCTGTGAACCAGGAGGTCACAGTTTTATTCCCAGCCAGGGCACATGCCCGGGTCACAGGCTCAATCCCCAGTGGGGCATGCAGGAGGCGCCAATCAATGATTCTCTCTTATCATTGATGTTTCTCTCTCTCTGAAATAAATAAAAAATATATTTATAAATTTAAGAAATAAAATGGGGACACAATCAGCTCCTCATAATTATCTAGAAATATTGATGAATTTTCAATTTTCTTAGTTAAATTACCTCTTTTTATTTTACCAAGTTGACCACAAACCATTTCTTTAGAGCGTCGAGTCCAGAAGGGACACAAGCCATGCTTTGTGAAACATCTGGTGGTTTACTTCACAATCACTGGTTTGTTTGTTTCCCTCCTGATGTCAATGCTTGTTATCATTTCTCCTGAAATATGTGCCCTTCAAGCAATTCTTTAAGTCTCTTCTCTTTTCTCCAAAATATAAAGCCCCATTTCTTCTTTGAAGTCTCCTGGTTTTAAGTAGAACTTCTCTCTGATAATCATTACCACTATTCTTAATTTACTGACTCCATCATCATCACTGTCAAAATTATTATATTTAGCACCCATGACAAAATGCACATTTAGAACTAACATTCTCTCCCACAACACCAGTGGCTCCCATATCTCAAAGAGAGGTGGTGGAAGGAATTGTGGCAAGGGTTTTTTAAGAGTCAGTGTGTGTGTTTTTAAGACTCGGAAAGAATGTGAGATTGAAGTTTTTCCACAGCTTCCTCATATTTCATTTCAGCTCCATACCTAATGTTCAGGGCCAGCCCCTGCCGGAGTTCGGGTTGCATTATTTACTCCTCTGATGACCCCGTGACGCAGATTCTGTTATCCGTGTTTCACAAATGAAAGATGTCCACAATGTCCACAGAGGTTGACTAACTTGCCAAAAATCACTTAACAAGTCCAGATGTGAACTCCTTCACTTTCCCTCAAAGCCTTTCTTTTCATCCCAGCTCACGGCAGTTATCTTTAGCTTCTCTCTCCTTTCATTCTCCACATTCCTTCCACCGGCCACTTATACCTGCTCTACCTGCAGAATTCATCTGGAACCCAACCAGCCACTGGTCACCACCCTCCCTGCCACCATCCTGGCTCGAACCACCATCATCTCCAACCTGGATCCTCACAGCCGGCCTCCCTGCCTCCACCCCGCCCCTCTCTTGTAATGTATTCCCAACTTGGCAGCCAGATGGATGATTTCAAACGTAAATCATGTCCTGTCACTCCTTCAATATCTTTCCCTCACACTTAGAATAAAATCCCTTCTATAGCCAAGGTGTCCTTACCTGACCTGGGGCCTGCCTACTGCTTCTGCTTCATCTTCTATTCTCTCCCTCCCCCGCCCCCCCCCCCAATTCTTTCCCCCCAATCCCATTCACTCCATGCCATGCACTCTGGCCTCTCTGTTCCCGGAAAACTGCTGTTCCCTCATCCTGAGAAACTCTTTTTCCAGATTGTCACATGACTCTCTCCCTCACTTCACTCAGGTCTCGGCTGACATGTCACCTCAGCTGAAGGACCCTTCTGGCTCACTGAATTAAAATCACATTTTTTTTAAAAATCACATTCTTCTATTAACCAAGTACAATTCCTTTATCCCAGCATGTTATATAGGTATCAGGAGATTGAGGCAAAACATCCACCTCCATTTTTTTCTGAATCAAGCATTCTGTTTGAATGAGTACCCCTCTTCTGTAGTTCACATGTATTGTGTGTTTTTTCATAAATTATTTCCAGATTATATTCTTACCTTTATTTTGATAATCCCAAAGGCTCAAACTACCATTTATAGAGTGTCCCCAAAAATGTGTACACATACTTTGAATAATTATAAAGGCAGTGTTTATTAAAATGCATTTCATTTTCAAAACTGAGCTATCAGCTGTTAAGGTGTGTGTGTGTGTGTGTGTGTGTGTGTGTGTGTGTGTGTGTATATATATATATATATATATATATATATATATATATATATATATAATTTTGAGATGCCCTGTATATAAGTGATATGATCATTGCACTGTATGCATTCAATATCAGTTGAGTTTTTTCATCTATCTATCTATCTGTCTATCTAGCTATCTACTTACCAGTATCTATCATCTGTATATCCATCTTTTTCTGTCCTCTCTTCACCTTTAAACTCTAATCCTGTATCTCCAACTGTCTGTTGGACATGTCCAGTAAATTTGGAGGTCTTGCAACATCAGATGAAAGTTAACAATGCCAAGGTTAACCTCTCTGTGTCTGGCTCTTCCTCTCTAGGCATTCACCACTCCCTCACAGGCTGTCCTAATCCTCACCTAGATTAAGGCAAGGTCTTCTAAGCATCGCCCTAGAACTCTGACACTTGCCACTGCCATCCACCCTGTGCGCCACTGCCATCTGCACTCTGTCACTGTTTTTGCTCAGTGTCATGAATTTTCCAGACACATAAAATCAAAACACCTCTGCCTGCTTGTGAAGATCCTGTTACCTAGCTACACTCTCCTTAGTCATGCTGTTTTCTCATGTTCCTCTAATGCAGGTGTTTGCTTCTCCTCCTGTTTGTCAACAAATGCAGCATGACTTCATCCAAAAGCAATCATCTTGCTTTTGTGGCATTTAGAACAATGTCAGCCTTTATTGGTGTCCATTTTATCCAAAGTCATGTAGCACTTACTGATTTTCAAAATGCCCATAATTGGTTCTCCGCTGTTTTATTTATTGCATGTCTTTGTTGCTATTTCATGTGTTAGTCTTCTCCACCCAATTAGATAGGAATCTACTTAAACAGAAGAAACATCTCTTGTACTTGTATATAGCACTGGTATGCACCCACATAGCATACCAGTACACACATACACACACACACACACACACACACACACACACACACCAGTTCAAATAAGTCTGCATTCCCATTGCTTACTCAGAATAAACAAGATTGCATGCCAATTCAAGTAGGGCAGGTGAAAGAGAAATAAAAGAAATATGATGTGTTTTGGGGAAGTTTTGAAATTTTCAAACATTGTAGTATCTTGGTGTTTTTAAAAATAATAATAATAATAATAATAATAATAATAATAATAAGGCACTGGTTCCCTAAATCCCACAGTCAGGCAGATTTATAATGAACCTTCAGGGTCCTCACTTGCTCACACCCCTCTAAGGTCTTAGGGCGGCCCTCGCCTTGTGTTCACATGTTCTATAAAATTTTTTAAATTAAGTTGTGTGTGTTTTTTAACTTCATTCGATTCAGGTCATTATGGTTCATTATGATTCAGAGCACTATCTGGTCAGCGGGCATACGTTTTCCTGTTGGATGGTATTGGTGTGGCCAAGACCTTTTGTGTTCACACTTTTGTCTTTTCTTTTTCTTTTTTTTTTATTTTATTTTATTTTTCCTCATCACCATTTATCCTCTCTGTGCCCTCTTCCACCCATCCCCTTCTCTCACCCTCTGCATTCACCATACTGTTGTCCAAGTCCATGGGTTCTCTCTCTTTTATTTTATTTTTTGCTTAATCCTGCCCTTGTAACTCATAACTTCCTATGCCAAGTACTACTGGAGTGATTGAGTGGGCATTTTGTAATTATAATTTTAATCTTTTACTTTCTCATTATTTCTTTACAACATGAAATTTAATATTTTAAAACCTAGCTATAGGCTGTCTCCTGCCCATCTGAGAAATGGCAGGACCCTGGACAAATATGAAGTGAAATATCAGAAGAGATAGGAACTAATTTTCATGGAGGACCTAATACATTGCATCTCCTTGAGTGCTGAAATAGCAGTTTAAGGCAGATGTCATTTTCCCCATTGGCAAATGAGAAGACGCAACTGAAAATGTTAAGTAACTTGTCAAAAAATCACAAAACTAGGAAGACTTTACATGTGGATGTGAACTCAATTCTCCTGAATGAAAATCCATGACTTCCCACTAACCTCATATCACTGAAGCAAAAATCAAGAAGTAGATTATACATTAAGGGGGACAGATATGAGTAACCTCTTTTAGAAACTAACAAAACCCCCTCGCGTCTCCATACTTTTTCATAGCATACTTTTGTAAAGTAGGAATGTTCTTTCTTTCCTGGGCTCTTCTGTATTTTCTCGACCTATTACTTCACAAAATTCAGACTACAGTTTTCTTTGTGAAGTCAAGGATCTCTGCCCCTAAAGAAACATGTGAAGGAGGAGGAGTTGAAAGATCTGAAGCGTTTGGGGCCCTTGATGCTCAGGCACTGGAATGTTGTGTTTCCATCAGCTTGCGCTTGTGATTGCGGGGTGATCCAGGGGGAGATAGTAGCCACTCTGAATGGGTGGAAGTGGATTGGAACCTGTGGTGTTTAAGTCATTACTTAGTTGTGGCTCCCTGACATGGAACAGGCTTTGGAGCAATTTGTTGTTAGCACTTGGATACATTTTATTTCAAGTTGACTTTTGGTTATTTCCCTCTTGTATTTTCGGAGACACTTTGTGTAGCTAGGAAACGGCCCTGCCCTTGCTATGGTAGAACGCACACAGAGCTGGCTGCTCACTGAGCGCATGAGAAGAGGCAGCGATTGCTATGACAGTCCCATGCGTTCAAGGCAGGACAGCTGGCTAGGATTAGGAGAGCATTCTACCTTCAGCATCCAGCACACCCACAGCTTCTAGTCCTCTAGCCCTGTTTTTTTTTTTTCCTTTTTTCTGTAGCCGCCATAAACAAAGTCTGCATCATATCCTGTTTGCAGTTAACATTTTTTATATCATCAGGATAGTCCACAAAATAATTTTATAATGCAGAATACAGCAAACATTTCAATGTCATATCAGGAAGCAATGTCTGCGTTTTAACCAAAGCAGACATCCACGTGATAAGGAAAACAAATAAAGTAGATTATATCACATACGATCATCCCACCAGAGCTTTACTGCTGTGCACTGGCTTGATGGGCTTATCAGACTTCATATATATATATATATATATATATATATATATATATATACATATATATATACACACACACACACACACACACACACACACACACACACATATATATATATATATATATATATATACATATATATTATTGATTTTTTACAGAAAGGAAGGGAGAGGGATAAAGAGAAACATCGATGAGAGAGATACATCTATGAGCTGCCTCCTACACACACACACACACACACACACACACACACACCACTGGGGATGTGCCCACAACCAAGGTACATGCCCTTGTCCTAAATTGAACCTGGGACCCTTCGGTCTGAAGACGGATGCTCTATCCACTGAGCAAACCGGCCAGGGTGAGACTTTTTGCTTTTTTTTTTTTTTTTTTTTTTAAGGTAAGCATATGTGGTCCTGGGAACTACATAACAGGATTAGAGAGAAAGTTCTCCTCAGAGAAAATTCTCCTTAGTTTTGTGAAACAAGTTATGACCCCCACGGACAACTGTTTTGTAACATCCCAGTTGCAGTGCTGTAGTATAGGGTGGAACCTGACCCCTGATCATATCTTCCAATACAAACAAGACAGCACAGACTGCAAATAATAGGGTCAGGGACTGGAAGATGTGTTTAAAGAACATCACACACTAAACAATATGTTACCGGGAGTCACTATCTATTGAAAGTCACCTCTGGCCATCTCTACAGAGCCTGCCCGGGCCTCTTAATGAGTTCAACTATTTTTAAAATCTGTGATTAGAAGATCCATTGGTTTTTCAATAATTTAGGCTAAACCCTGTTTGTGGTCTTAGGAATTTTGAAAGCTTGAGTTACATAATAATAAATACATATGATCTCTTATAACCTCTGTTAGGTCTATTTTTTTTCATCCCCTTAACCAAAACCAATGAGTGAAGAGATCTGATTTATATTCCATATTTTGGGACTAAATCAGCTCTGAGAGACTTGAGCAAGACAGTAACTTATGTATGTAATTCTCATGTTCTTCATCTGTGGAAATGAGGTTCCATTCCGTTATCTCTAAGTGTCCTTCAAACACAAATATGGTATGTGCCTAAGTATCTGTTCATTGCTATGCTGTATTATAATGAAAATGTGTAGGTAGGAAATAGGCTATACTCTCAAGACATGCTCATTAAACAACAAAAGATAGTCTTCCATTTAACAAATATTGAGGACTTCTTACAGGTACTTGGCCATGTGCAGCACAAATGACTGTGGATGACATCAATGTTCAGTACTTGTGGGCATTACAAGGAAGCTATGCCTGGAGGTGTCTGAAAAGTGATCATGGGTTAATAAATTATGGGTTAAACATTTCAGGCAAGGTATCGGAGAAGAGGGAATATTGTGAATCCTGGTAAAGAGCACAGAGATGCCCTCGCTGGTTTGGCTCAGTGGATAGAGCGTCAGCCTGTGAACTGAAGGCTTCTAGGTTCCATTCCAGGCAAGGGCATGTACCCGTGGTTGCTGGCTCGGTCCCCAGTAGGGGGTGTGGAGAAGGGTGTGGAGGATTCTCTCTCATCGTTGATGTTTCTCTCTCTTTCTCCCTGTCCTTTCTGAAACCAATAAAATATATTTTTAAATATATATATATATATATATATATATATATTTCCTCTCTGAAACCAATAGGAGATATATATATATATATAAAATACAAAACACACACACACAGAGAGACAATGAAAACAACAGCCAGGCCAGTTCAGGAAACAAGGAGAAAACTATCTTTGCTAAAGTAGAGGCTGGGGTTTCAAACCCTGAGTCTGTTCACTTACTATTTCCTCCTTCATTCATTCATATATTCAAAAATATTTTCTGAGTACTTACCAAGTCACTGAGAGTTGGGAAACAAAGGTAGACAAGTCATCTATGCCTTTGTTATAATTAATAACGTCACTTATTGAGCTATTATATAGCAGTACTGCTGTAAGCTTTTCATACCTGCATCACTAGTTCTGACAAAAATACATTTTATAGTAGATAAACTGACAGTGATATTTTAACTTCATCGCAGCAGATATTTTAACTTCCAAGGTCATATGGTATATACGGGAGTCAGGACTTGAACCTAGACCATCCATCTCCAGGGAGAGCTACTCTGCTTTCTCTGTATTTGTTAAATGAATTCTGAATATTTTGTTAAATGCTACCTGATTTTTAGTCATGTCACAATTGCATCATATGAAATCACAATTATAAAACACAACTACAGGTATCCTCCACCCAAATATCCTTTTTTTTTTATATAGTACTTTAGTCTTTCTTTAGTCAATGATGTTTGACAATTGGGTGTTCATGTGGGTTAGGATATAACTAATGAAATTTTGTTCCATTTTCTTTTCATCATCACCCCCCAAATAAGCTCATGTAGCATAGCCTTTTTAGCTATTTGGGCATGAGAGCTGTACAAGACATCAGATACACATTAATTTAAAATAGTGAACAAAAGTAGAAAGAGCCCTGACAGGTTTGGCTCCGTGGATAGGGCGTCGGCCTGCAGACTGAAGGGTCCCAGGTTCGATTCCAGTCAAGGGCATGTATCTGGGTTGCGGGCACATCCCCAGTGGGGGGGGGGGGGTGCAGAAGGCAGCTGGTTGATGTTTCTCTCTCATCGATGTTCTAGCTCTCTCTCTCTCTTCCTTCCTCTCTGTAAAAAATCAAAAAAATATATTTAAATAAAAGTAGAAAGAAATTCAAGATATAGTTTATAGTTTTCTTCTCTAGGTGAATTCTAATAAGTCTTCTCTTATTCTTCAACTGCCTAGAAAATATGGAGGGATGTACATAAAACAGAGAAATGTAGACAGTCTTCCAGCAGGCCTGCCTTTGGGTTGGATAAGAAGTGTTCTGACTTACATTCCCATGTCAATTAAGGCTCAGAACTACTTACTTCTCGTTTTTACACTCAGTTTCCCTTCTTGCTATTTTTAAGGGCTTTTTATTTTTTTATGTATTCTTTTTTTAGGGGGATCAGAAGGGGGAGTGAGACTTCCAAATAGGTGACCACAACATTCCAAGGAGATGACTACCCCGAGAACTAGCTGGTGTATTTGTGTGATCCCAAAGCTGGTCTCCCAAATATTTAGCAGACTACTTATATTCTTAAGCTGTTATGTTTTTATGGATTTTCGCTAAAAGGACTTGGCAAACGGAAGGAAAGACCACATTCGCCCAAACTGTAGATGGTTACTATAGTTAACATCTGGGCTGTGTCCTGACGTCAGGGCTGCCGTGATGAAGTCCAGATGTTAGAACTAAGCAATGTTTTTGTTACCCCGAAGCCTTCGCTGCCTTTGTTGTTGTTTCCAGACTGCCAACTTCATAATGCATGATGGCATTGGAGGAGAGGGGGAAACGTTAGCATGTGACATGGACCCGGGGTGACCGGTGTCTTCCTCCTTCTAAGCACACTTTTAGGCCATCACATGATGTATAGGTCTGGGAAAGGCAGGCACCAGGGCCTCCTCAGATAAGGATATTTCCACTCAGTTGCTAGTTTTGGTTAAAACAGGTTGTGTGATGTACTACGTCTTTTCGGGTTTAATATCTGGTAAGGAGCCCAGAAAAGGAATAAAATCAGTAATAAATATTCCAAAATTTTTGTAGTTGTGCTTTTAATCTGATTTTAGCTTTGATTATGCATATACATAAACATCACACAGACACAAAAATACTGATTGTTCTACAAGAGAACCCCAGTCACACAAAAGGAGCCACATTGGAGCAGAGTCGTGTTACAATGAGCGTCCAAGGACAGTTTGCAAAAGGCATTACAACTCCGACGTCCGTGCCAAGAAATTGGGAAAATCCCAAAGAACTGTTCATTCCTTCAAAACGCATTTTAGGTCTACAACCATAATTTCTCTAAAATATGTGTGTGGTTATTCATGTTTTTAACCGATTTTACCTCCTAGGTTAATGAATTCTATATGCAGTCCACATACTTTAATATCTTGGTGTTAATAACTCAGTTTTGACCCTGGCAGGGTGGCTCAGTTGGTTGAGCATTGTTCTATGCACCAAAAGGTTGCCAGTTCAATTCCAGGTCAGGGCATATGTCCCAGTTGCAGACTCAATACCCAGTAGGATGCATTCAGGAGGCAGCCAATCAATGTTTCTCTCTCCCTCTCCCTTCCTCTCTCTCTAAAATCAATAAAAACACTATTTTTTAAAAGTAGCTCAGCTCAGCCAAGACCACTTTGGCTCAGTGGATAGAGTGTTGGCTTGCTGACTGAAAGGTCCTGGGTTCTATTCTGGTCGAGGGCATGTACCTTGGTTGTGGGCACATACCCAGTTGGGGGTGTGCAGGAGGCAGCTGATCTATGTTTCTCTCTCTTGATGTTTGTAGCTCTCTATCCCTCTCCCTTCCTCTCTGTAAAAAAAATCAATAAAATATATATTTTTTTAAAAAAGGAGCTCAGCTCGTTTAACCTAAAACTATTTCTACAACTTTCTAGGAGTCACCCTAAGTTCTGTCCCATGACTGCAAGGTTTAGGGAATACATTGATCGTATAATAGCTTCCCACTTTTTTCAGTCCTGTGACTTCATGTGAACTTTTTGTCGTGTCATTATAATGTATTGTAAGTTGTGCATTATAGTTTAACAGTGAACACATGTGGTCTATGAAGGGTGGGATTAGCTTTCTGGTTTCAGTTCTTGATCATACTATCCAATATAATAAAAGCGTAATATGCAAATTGACCGAACGGCTGAACCACAGGTCAGTGGGAGGCAGGGCCAGCGAGCAGGCAGTACCAGGCCAGCCAAGGCACATGGCAGCAGGCAGATGGAAAGGACAGTAATGGGGGAAGGGTGGCGGTGACCAACAGTAGTTGGAGGGGCTACCAGCTAGCACAGTCCCCTAATCAGCAGGCCTGGTCACCTCCCACAGAGGGAGGCCACTGGCAGCAGCGGTGGAGTGACTCGGGGGAGAAGGAGGATGTCTGCTTGGGAGCAAGCCTAAGCCATCAGTCGGACATCCCCTGAGGGCTCCAAGACTGCAAGAGGGTACAGGCTGGGCTGATGTAGACACACACACATACACACACACACACACACACACACACATACACACACTGAGTGCACAAATTTTCATGCACCAGGCCTCTAGTTTTTTGTAAATGCATCCTGATCCTCAAGAGAAGTGTGGCTACAAGGCCAGGCACTCTTCTCACTCCCTTTCTTGTGCTATTCCTATTTGGTCAGAGACACTAACAGGCTATTGTAATAGGACAGTTCTTTGAAGCATCATATAAAATGTTTGCTCACTTTCCTACATAACGAACCTTCACATATTTGAAAGTAAGCAAGAAAGATATATTTTATTCCCAGGGTCTAACTCCTTAATTATTTCAGCATGCTCTTACTGGGAAGGGATTCAAAATCCTTAACAGTCTCTTCTTGATGCTTTCTAGTTTGTTAACAGCCCTCTTCAGTCATAAGCAAGGTGCTCAGCATCTGCTCTGGACAAGGTAGGATATGGTAGGGTTCCTTCCTTCCTTCCTTATTCGAGATCATGTGACAAAATTGTGCAGTTGCAACATATTTCTTTTTTGACTTTTTATGACCTTCACCATATTGATGGTCCATATTACGCTTATGATCACTTATTTGTCAGAGATCATTTTAATGTGAACTGGAATCCTCAGGCCTTTTTCTCTTGTGCAGCAGAGATTTGTTGGGTTATTTTTTAAGATTAAATGTAGGGTTGGCATATATCCCAGCCGAATCTTATCTTCATTTTACATACACCTTCCTTACCCATCATTCCAACCTACTGAGATAGTTCCGAATCTTTATCTCTTCATATACTAGTCCTTTATTTTAGCTTTGTGCCACCCATGGAACGGTTAAGGTTTTTCTATTTTATTAATTCAATCAACATGTCACTAGGACAAGATCAATGACAAAATAAAGATCTCACTCCTGATCCATATTTATTCAATTATCAATCCTCTTAAAAGTCAGTTGCTCAGCCAAAATATGACTCTATCCAATTGTTTTGGTGCCCATCTAGTAAAGAACATTACTAAAACTTAGTAAAATGCTTTGCTGATAGCAAAAGGCATGCCATTTCCCTGATCTACTAGTCTTAATAACTTTATGAAATGGAATTGGGCATTATTAAGAATAGCTTTTTTTCATCTATTCTTGCATGTTTCAATATTTTAACCAAACTATGTTATATCTACTAATTATTATGTGCCTTTATTCGCATAGTTGCACATTTTAAAAAATATTTCAGCCCTAGCTGGTTTGGTTCAGTGGGTTAGAGCATCAGCCTATGGACCAACGAGTCTTCGGTTCGATTCCAATCAAGGGCACGTACCTCAATTGCAGACTCCTCCCTGGCCCAGGCACAATGCAGGAGGCAAACAATCGATGTACTTCTCTCACATCAATATTTCTCTGTCTTTCCCTCTCCCTTTCACTCCTTCTAAAAATCAATGGAAAAATATCCTCTGGTGAGGATTAAAAAAAAAAATACTTCAGCATAAACCACTCTTATGAAATCCTTTCAAACAGATTAATGAAACATATTTTCTTAGTGATTATCTCCATTTTAAAGATGAAGAAACTTAAGCTCAGTGAGGTGGCTAAAACCCAGATATTATTATTTTTAAGCAAAGCTTTCTTTCCATGACACCATGGCTGACAGGATTCAATTGCATTCTACTTACATGATTAGGTGCTCAGTGAATATTTTTTAAAGGATGAATAAGTTTGGGTAAGGCCCAAATTTAAATACTGTGTTACCAAGTACATCAAGACCTACACCAATAAGTACATAAAATAGGTCATTTTTTTAGAGGCTGCATGTGTGATATTTACAATGTTTAGAACTGTGTTTCTCAAATCCTGACCTGAGCCAATCCAGGATGAGATTTCCAATGACCTGCAGTACTCTGGTATTCTGTTATGGCAGTCTAAGCAGACTAGGACAGCAACGCACCGAGATTTGTATAATATGAAAAGTATTCAATTTAATACTGTATTAGTCTGCCCTTTATTCTGCACTGCTTACTTTTTTGCTGTTGTTAAAGTATGAAATTATGGTAATAATGGAAGTTAATTTGGGGTGAAATGGAATATGCATTTACTTAAGATAATAAAAATTAACAATACAGCCCTGGCCCTGTAGTTCAGTTGGTTAGGGCATCATCCTGATACACCAAGATAGTGAGTTTTGGCTCAGTGAATAGAGCATCAGCCTGCGGACTGAAAGGTCCCAGGTTTGATTCTGGTCAAGGGCATGTACATCGGTTGTGGGCACATCCCCAGTCAGGGGTGTAAAAGAGGCAGCTGATCGATGTTTCTCTCTCTCATCGATGTTTCTAGCTCTCTATTCTTTTTCTGTCCTCTCTGTAAAAAAACAAATAAAATATATATTTTTTTAAATAGTGAGTTTGATCCCTGGTCAGGGAAAATACTGCAATTGTCAACCAATGAATGGGTAAATGAGTGGAACAACAAATCTATGTTCCTGTCTCTCTTCCCCTCGTACTTTTTTTTTTTACTTCTAATTTGCAACCCAAACCTGTGCCCATATAGTTTGGAATTTAACCAGTCTACAACTTCATAAGTATAGAAATCATTGGAGTGAATAAATGATCTTTTGTTGGCCAACTGACTTCCACCAAGAGAACTCTGTGAACTACAAAGAACTATCTAAGATCTTTGCAGAAACTTAGTAAAGCAGATGGGAACAATATTGTTCTTAGCAATAGGTTGGGTCAAAAAGTGATCAAATTATATAAAAGCAATAAAAAGAGGCAATGTGAATGGAGCAGAGTCATTTTGGTAGATCTTTGCATGAGAATATTTATTCAACATGGATTGATCCTCTTCCATGTGCCAGGCATTGTGCCAGGTAAGGATGATACAGTGGACATGGCACATTCCAGGCATGGAAGGGTCTCTCTGGCCAGTACCCAAGTAGAGTGAAAGGAGCATTGTGGTAGAAGTGAGCACAATATTCCAAAATAATTCCAGAGAGAGACCCCAACCCATCCTGAAGGGTCCTGGCAGGCAGAGATAATTCTGGGAGAATGACGCATGGAAAGGCAAGAAATGGCCAAGGGTATAAGGGAAGTGATGACATCAGTCGAGTCTTCATTTGGAGACATTTGCTGGGAGAGGAACTAGAATGATAAATGGGTAGTTTTAGACAGGGAGAATAGCTTCAGGGTATGTTTTGGTTTGTTGTTTTGGTTTGTGTTGTTTGTTTTGTTATTTTAGTTTGTGTTGTTTGTTTTTTAATCAGGATGAGAGAGACTTTAAGCTGAGGGGAAAGTTGCCAGTTAAAGAGGAGAAGAAGGGGAAGGAGAAGAGAAATGGAAAGAGGGAAGGAAAAAAGGAAGGAGGGAGGGAAGGAGGGAAGGAGGTAAATAGAAGTTTACATTCTAAGAAAGGGATAAGAAAATTGTTGAAGCAGTAATTCAGAAGACAGAGTGAAAGGCACAAGTAAAGAGGAGTCTTGGCTAGGAGGAGGGCACTCCTACCCATAGACTGGCAGGAATGGGGTAGAGATTGCTGTGGCAATAAGTAACAAGGAGTGTCTGGGGAGCTGAGATAGATCAGCACTGATAATCTGCACTTTCTTAATGCAGTTCAGACAACGCAGTCTACTAACAACAGATCAGCTTGAGTTGTATGGGGAAGGGTTAGAGTGGGATCACCGAGGAATGGAGAGAGAGAGACATATAGTCCAAAAATGGGTAAAAGAGGCCTACCAAGGTTAGGGAGCTTGACTTGGTAATGGCTGCTATCTCTAAAGCTATGGGCTTTTTCTCCAATAGTAATTCGCCATTGCAAGAAAGAGAAAGAAACGGTAAATGGCAGCTCTGATTCAGTGTGGAGGTTTTCCTGGTTGAAGGCAATGAGAAGCTAGACTTCTATAGAAGGTGCTTGTGTGGGGGCCGGGGCGGGGGGGGGGGGGTATTTAAGGAGGATGGTAGGCTGAAATCAAAATGAGGTATCAGTGGAAGTGTTCTGAATGAAGCACTCTAGGAAATAAAATGAACCAGACTGCGGCCCGGTGATGTCTTGAAATTGCAAGGTCGCAGAGTATATGGACTTCTCACAGAGACATTACTTTCTCTGGTGAGGCTGTCGGAATTGGAGTGAAAGGGAAGTATAGAACCAAGAGCTAGAATCTTCAATGAAAAAGGAGGAGCAATAGGAGATTCAATTTATATTGATCCGTGGTTGGCAAACTATGGCTCATGAGCCACATGAGGCTCTTTGGCCCCTTGAGTGTGGCTCTTCCACAAAATACCACGGCCTGGGCGAGTCTATTTTGAAGAAGTAGCATTAGAAGAAGTTTAAGTCTTAAAAAATTGGCTCTCAAAAAATAAATAAATAAAAATAAAAAATTGGCTCTCAAAAGAAATTTCAATCATTGTACTCTTGATATTTGGTTCTGTTGACTAATGAGTTTGCCAACCACTGATATAGATGGATGGCCTCAACTTCAAAAGAGGTGGGAGAATTAGGATTGGGAAACAGCAGCTCAAAGAGAGTATCTCTTCCTGCAACCTATGTAAGGAGGTATGGAAGCAAGAGAAGAAGTGTGCCAACGGTTGACAGGTCTCCATTAGGACCAGGAGGTGCAGAGGCTGTGCAAATGGTGGCGGTAAAAGAGTGTGTGAACAATTAGGTGAGGATGCCACTGGTCCAGGAGAAAGGACTGGGAGGAGGGCACAGAGGAGACAAGAGTAAGGAAGTTCTAGGCAACACATTGTGAGAGGTGCTTCAGTGACCTACTGCTCTGTGCAAATACAACCAACTAGTGGCCCGGTATGTGGATTTGTGCATGGATTTGTGCATATTGAAAGGAAATCAGGAGCCAGCGTCTGTGTGCCCAGAGAGTTTCCATGTCCCCGTGAACCTCCAGGAAGGCGTGGAGAGTCTGTCCTCCTCCCTGCAGCTTCCTGAAAAAATATTTCCAAGTGTCCCTTCCTCAGCCAGGGTCGCACCTTGCTGGCTGAGTGGTCCCCAGTGAACGCCTTGGGCCATCCTGGATGCTTTCCACTGCTAGGAGCCAGACAAGAGATGCTTCAACGTGAAAAATACAAAGTTGGGGATCTTGGGGAATGGGGGTGCTCTGTGGCCCATCCCCCCACCCTTCAGATCCATCTCTCTTTGACTTTTACCCCAATTGTCAGTCGCCACCTTGTGGCCACTGTTTTATTGCTGCCTTCCTCTGTAGCTCCAGGGCAATTGGTAAGGGATGAGATTTGGTTTTGATGCCCGAGGCAGAGTTTCAGGAGCCCAGTAACAGTATCAGGCTCCTCCTGGTTACTCCAAGTGTCCTCGCTAGAACAGTTCTCTGGAGATTGGAACTACAGGCTTATGGGATATGATGGACTAAGCGGCAGGCAGCCAGGGAGGAGCTGGAGCCTGAGTCCAGGCCAGGCACCATGCAGCTCCCACTCAACCCAGCCCCACATCACCTGCTACCGCTGGAAACAGCAGCAGCTGCACTCACTGTGAGCCTGGCTTCTGGCTGAGCAGTGCTCCTGCTGTGGAAGCACACTGACCACCAGGGGGCAGCTCCCGCATTGAGCCTCTGGTGGTCAGTGTGCATCATAGCGACTGGTGGACCAGTCATTCCAGTCACTTGGTCCTAATGGTCACTTAGGCTTTTATATGTAGAGACTAGAGGCCTGGTGCATGATATTTGTGCTCTTGGGTATAGGGGGTCCCTCGGTTCGGCCTGCGCCCTCTCACAGACTGGGAGCTCTCACAAGCCTGCCTTCTGGCTGAGTGGCGCTCCCCCTGTAGGATCAGGCTGAAACCAGCTCTCCAACATCCCCCAAGGGGTTCTAAATTGCAGGAGGGCACAGGCCAGGCCGAGGGACTCCATCAGTGCACAATCAGGGCTGGGAAGAAACATAGAAAGTTGTCCAGCCAGGGAGGGACCCTGGGAGGATTCCAGGGCGTGTCTGGCCCATCTTGCTCACTCTTGCTCAGTCTTGTTCAGCCAGACCCCAGCAGCAAGCTAACCTACCAGTTGGAGTGTCTGCCCCAGTTGGTCCGTGCATATCATAGAGACTGGTTGAAGAGTCGACTGTCTGCTCACTCTTGCTCAGTCTTGTTCAGCCAGACCCCAGCAGCAAGCTAACCTACCAGTTGGAGTGTCTGCCCCCAGTTGGTCCGTGCATATCATACTGGTTGAAGAGTTGACTGTCTGCCCCCTGGTGGTCAGTGCATGTCATAGCCAGCAGTTGAGCTGCTTAACCTATCTTTAGTGCATTATGCTTTGATTGGCTGAACGCTGACCAGTCAACCAGACATTTAGTATATTAGGCTTTTATTATATAGAATGACCAAGACAACCCAGATCCCTGCTTTCCTGCAGCTTCAGTGTCGAATGGTTTGCCTTTCGCTTCATAACAAATGATTCTAGTGAGCAGAGGAATGGTCTCAAATGACTGCAAAACTACCGAAAAACACCTATGTGTTATTTGCTACATTTGCCATAAACAATAGTTCACAAAAATGAGTTGCAAACCAGAATGGAGCTTTGAGCCTCTCCAGCTGGTACCATGGGCTAATTACAATGTTAATAAATTAATGTATAGTTTGGTTTGAAAAATATTCTAACATCATTGTGAGACTTAAGCCTGTGATAATCTGCCTTGAAGGTAAAACACGTCTATTTTTTGTACTTGTTGGAGCATTCTTCCAAAATTATCTTCAATGCCAGGCATTTGCACAGCGTTGGGGCAGCCAGCCATTGTGCTTATGAGAATCAGCATTCTGTGGCAATTAAGAACAGGCATCTAGGAGACAGACGGATGGGGTTTGAATCCCATCCTCCCTCTTACAATGGGGATGTAACAGTGGACCTGGTTACGTGATCTTTCTGTGCCTTGGTGTCTTCATCTGTCACATGGGCATGCTAGTGACACTGCTACCACATGGGGTTGTGTGGGGATTAAATGGAATGCGCCAAGGGCTGTATGACTGTGTTTGCATATAGCGTGTCACTCTCTGAAAGGCGTTGTAGCGTCTAGAGTCGGATCCTGCTGGACAAAGTATTGGCAGCACTAGCTCTGCAATTGTAATCCTGACCTAGTAACAGCTGTGCCAGATTGCATCAGCAGAGAGCAATGTCTGGCGCTGCCTGACGTTCTGCCCACTAATGGAACAACTGGAACTGACTTTTACTTGGCACCCAACCACATCGTGAATCCGGGCTGCCATTTCAGCAGCCCTGAGCCTCTTGTCCCCTTTGTCAGTGCTCGTGGTTTGAATACTTAGGGAAGGCAGCCTGCTTCCTTCCGGGCAGTGAGTGAAATGCCTGGCCACATGGTAAAGGACACGGGTATCTGGCTGGTATGCTTGTTAACCGAGGCGTCTGTGTCTGCCTGCATCCGAGAGAGACATTCAGTCTGGGTTTTGCACATTAGCGTTTTGCAATCCAGGGTCACTTCTAGGCGGGGCACGGTACTGACAACAAAACAGGTATGAACAGTATTTATGACCTCAGTGACGGGATGCATGGGCCCCGATGCACGGCTTTATTTACTCAACAAATATTATAACTATGTCTCAGGCACCGTGCTGAGCCCCGGACACGCTGCCTCCAGAGAGGAGGAATTCAGATAGATGTGATAAAGCAGTGAGGGAGGCAGTGGTATGCAAGCAAGTGGTGGAAGACGGAATGCCATTGGATGGGCTCTACTTTTGTGGTATCTTTATTACGAACCTGTCGGAGCCTAGGCTGATGTGACTGCTGTCTGTATACTCTTCAGTCAACAAGACTCCTGAGTGCTCTCTATTTCCAAATGCTTTTCTGAGTATCAGATTCTTCTGTATCAGATGTGATTCACGCACATGGGTGACTCTCGCACATGCTGCCCTGTGACCCAATCTACCCAATACAAGGAAGGACACTGGCCTTAGCTGGGTTTGCTCAGTGGATAGAGCCTTTGCCTGCAGACTGAGGGGTTCCGAGCTCGATTCCAATCAAGGGCATGTACCTTGATTGCAGGCTTGATTCCCTGCCCTGGTAGGGGCACGTGCGGGAAGGAACCAATCGATGTTTCCCTCACTCTGCTCCTCCTCTCTTCCATTCTGTCTAAAAGTCACCGGGAAAATATCCTTGGGTGAAGTTTAAAACAAAAAAGAAAAGACACTGTATATGTTGGAGCATTTATAACTGTACTCTACACTAACGGTGTCACTATTACCATCTAAGTTCTTTTTTTTTTTAATGTTGTCAGATCTCTTTTTTCTAAATAGTTACCTAGAATCCTATAGAGAAAAAGGTCTAGGATGTTTAAAAGACGTGCTTTCAGACTGTTGGAAACAAAATTATTTTTTTTTCCTCTCATAAATGAAATAGTTTTAACCCCCATATCTTTAACCCCAATTCCTTCCCTTTAAGTTGCCATCTTTGTAAATGGCCTCTAAAAATCTCAGTTCTGGGCAAAAGTGTTACCTGGTTCCTTAAGCCAGCCCACTGCCTTTCCTTCCAATCGGGCTTCCTCAGGACCACTGTCCCTGGTCCAAAATTTACCAGGAAACAGATCCATGGCTTGTGCAAAGTGTGGTTTTAAGCATTTTAAGATGCTGTACATCCATCTGAATAATGTCTGATGCTGGAGGCTGGGCAGTATCCTCACTTTGATGTCCCTCAAGGGAAAAGAAAAGTCCCCGAGACAGTGATTGGGGCGATTATTTAGGAGGGCAGCTGATTTAGGAGGCGAAACCCGAAAGCGCCATGAATGAATGGAGGGGAGCAATGGGGTCAGCGAGGAGCACCACGAACATTTGATGAGAAGACTGGTGCCGTGGGAGGGTGTTCCAGTGCCATTGCAACAAAACCACCCCAAAGCCCAGTGGTAAACCAGCCCCTAATGATGCTCCTGGAGGGTGTGGGTCAGGAGTTAGGGTGCACAGGGGCCTCCTGGGAACGTTTCGAAGGCCAGGGTGGCTCCACAGCTGGGAGCTGGGGTTCCCTAAGGTTTCTTCACTCGTGTCTGGAGGTTGATGTTAGCTGTCAGCTGCCATCTCAGATGAGGCTCAACAGAGCATCTACACATGGCCTCTCTCTACGGCTTGGGCTTCCTCCCAGCGCCACAACCTCAAGGCAGGCAGACATCTTTCTGGGGCTCCCAAAACAAATGTCCTCGGCACAAAGGGAAGCAGCACCTCCTCTTCTGACCTAAGTTGAGAAGTCACACAGCCACGTTCTGTTGGTTACAAGCAAGTGACAATCCTGCCTTCATTCAAGGAGAGAGAAACAGAGCTTAGCTCTCCATGGAGAGCTAAAGGCTCTCCATCCTCCTTTTATAAAAGCAAACAAAAAACCTGTCTCTGTGTAGTTCTTCCTTCTTGACTAGAATAATTAAAGGTATGGGGGGGATTGTGAATGAACAGATAATCACAAAGGAATATACAGGGAATAAGAAACAGAGGAGAGGTGCATAGCTTGGCCATAAGGTTCAGAGAAGGTGGATGGCAGTCCATCAGGTGACGAGAGGCAGGGAGGAGATTTCAAGTAGAAGGAATAAAAGCATCGCTTGGTATGCGCAGGTTGGTAAAGTGGACCAGAGAGTGGCCGGTGAAAGTGGAAACGGAAGGTGATGAAAAGTCTTGAATGTTATATTAACAGGCAAGGGCCTTATTTTTAGGCGATGGAGAGCCTTGAAGAGCCTTTGTGAGCATACAGAGGGAGGGTTACGAGAGCCTGAAGAAAGGAAGGATAGCTGAGCTAACAGGGAGGAAACAGATTTGAGAAATCTTTTAAAAATAAAATACCGTACTTAACACCTGCGGATTCATTGGGAATGGGAAGTGTCGGAAAAGGAGAATTCTAGGTCTACTACCGGGTTCCAACCCTGGATGCTTGAAGGCATGGTGGTTCCCTCAGGTGAGGAATTTTGGAAGAAAAACAATTTAGGGAGGAAATGATGAGCATGGGGTGGTTGTGGCCATCCAGGTGTGTGTGGCCACTAGACAGGTTCATGTTATCTCTAAATGTGAGAGAGAAGATAGAATAAAAAAAAATACCAATTTGGGAGTCATCTGTTTAGAGAAGGTGGAGCTCAAATACTGAGAACAATTTTTTAAAATATATTTTTATTGATTTCAAAGAGGAAGAGGGAGGGAAAGGGAGAGATAGAAACATTACTGATGAGCGAGAATCATTGATTCTCCTGCACACCCCCTACTGGGTATCAAACCCACAACCTGGGAATGTGCCCTAACAGGAATTGAACTCTGACCTCCTGGTTCATAGGTCGATGCTCAACCACTGAGACACACTAGCTGGGCCTGAGAACAATTTTTAAAACACTGAACAAAGAGAAACAACATTCATAGCTCAGGGAAGGGAAAAGTTTAAGCTGTTAATACCATGCAAGTCTTTGTAATTGTTTCTGATATCTTCTACTTCTCCTCTGAAATTCAAATCTTGAGTCTCATTCACTAAATAGGCAGAAGCATTGCTAAAAACACGTTAGGGGGTGACTGGATAAAGAAGGTGAAGGAAATAGCTAAAGGACATATATGCATACCCATGGACACAGAAAATAATTTGGAAAAGGTAGGACAGGTGGGGAAGGGTGAAGGTGGGCAAAGGGTGGTGGGGAGGGACGGGGACTCTTGCAATAATGTCAACACTGACATTTTTTTAATTAAAAATCCTATTTATTATCTGCAGCTGCACTTCACAGTTGATTTCAATTTCTTCTAATTCACACGTACTGAGTCATCAGAAAGCAAGAAAATCATTAGCCACCTTCCAATTTAAGCCTTCCCAAATAGAAACACCTTTAATGAAAAGGAAGGCGAGTTGTTGTTGTTTTTATTTTCCCTCGGTGTTCAGTATTTATTATTCCAAAACATCTCAACCGTCTGTACTTGTGTGTTTCAACAAGGGTTTCCAGCTGATGATAGATACCAGGCGTCATCTGTAAATCGTCATTGCTATACTTGCATCTGAACCACAAGGAATTCAGAGTAGTGCTGCCCTAGGAAAGATGTCTTTCCAAGAGGAATTGGCAGAGGAGCAGAATGTCTTTGAAGACCAAAAAGACAAGATGAACTAGGCTTTCTTCCATAGGAGCACATATTGCCTTACTCAACAGATGCTGGCGGTATAATTACCGTCAAGTTGGGGTGCATAGTTGTTGTTGTTGTTGTTAATGTGTAAAAAGGACCCCTTTTAGTTTAAAAAGAGTTGAAAATCACTGGTTTAGCTAATCCTAATCCATGGATAATCCCCCGTCTCCCTACAATGACTTCAGTTGCCTTCCCCAAGAAAAGCTCTCATCAGCGCTCCTAGGGGTGAACCAAATGGACAGATCTGAGCTTTCCCCCTCCTAATGAAGCATAGTAAATGACCAAAAGGCAGGCTGCTAACGGAGAAGTGAAAGGAGCCCAGGGTCTGGATATCTCAAACTGGCTAATTGGCCCCTGAAAGATAGGGAGTGGTGTGCTAATGCCTCCTACTTCCTCACTGCGCAGCAGGGTCTTCATGGAAGAATAGCTCACCAACTGGAGGGTCATGGCAAAAGGGAGCTCCTCAGCCAGCGCCCTTTGTTCCCAGTGAGAAAACTGAAAGCTTCTCGTCAGAGTGTTACATTGCCATTTAGAGGGGGAGGAGGGCGGGAGGGGAAAAGCATTCCTTATGTTTCCTCCGCTACGTTCATACATTCATGAAGAGTCTTACCATAGTATTAATTTTTTGAGCTACTTTCCTTTTAGGGTCTACACTTGAACCTGATGTAGATTATAAAAACATACAAAAAAGTATAATGAGTTTAAAAACCAGAAAGCATGGAATAAGAAACGGGGGTAGGGGGCTGGGGTGGTGAGTAATGTGCCTCGGGTCAGGTTGGGAATTCTAGCAAAGGAAAACTTGTGTGCCTGTGAGATGTTGTCTCCCACTTGTTCACACTGAAGGTGTTTACAATAGATATTTGCATATTCCTTCCTAAGTGGCCTTTTCTTAACTGTTAATTGAAGGCACTCCTCACCTCTTTGGATAATTTTTAAGCATCTGCTGTTATGTCAGTTGAGTAGTTCAAAGTGTCCCTACAATGAGAATACAGAGCTACAATTTGACCTTCCATAGTCCCCATTATTGAAGAGTAGTGTTTCTCCACCAGACATTGATCCATGCAAGAATAACTTATATGTAGAAAAGCTCCCTTGCTGTCTCTCTCTCTCTCTCCTCATAGATTTATTTCCCTTTTCTCTCAATCCTGTCTTTGGCCTTTCTTGCCCTCTCTTTCTCAACTTTCTGAATCTGATTAGAAGAGAAAGCCAAAGCTACTTAAAACTATTCATAACTTAATGCTTTGCATGTTGAACCACACCTACCTGCTGTCAGGGTGACAGAAACAGCCTGATAACCTGTGCTGGTAACTTGTGTCTCCAGGAAAGGTTGAGATTTTACACACTTAGGGGTTTTTTCCCAATTGAAGATATTTTCAAATTAAATCCTATTCAATCCTATTTTAAAATGTGAATAGAAGTTGGTCATTAATACTTCAGCTATCCCAAGTTACTAACACACACACACACACACATACACATACATAAACATATACATATACATATACATATACATATACATATTGACAAGTGATTATTGCTTCCTTTTCCTCCACCAAAATAAAAAACATCTTAAGGAAGATGAGGTGGACTAGACCACGTGACCATCACATGACGCCAGCTAAGGTTGTTTTTCTGTTCCTTGGAACTGCCAGTCCTTTCTGCATCCTTGAATCCGGTTAAGCCCCTTCCTTCTTCTACAGCTTCTGTGGCTTAGAGAACACTATTATGGGAAGAGCAAGTCCAGTCTGGTGAGCTGGAGAGAGACATGCCCAGGGCTCCAGAGACACCCACTTGAAGTTACACTTCCACCGCAGGCTGACGTCCGTTCCCTTTGGGAGTTTCCATAAAGAGCTGAGAGGAAAAAGTCCCCCTAATCGTGTTCCCATGTGTCTACCGTGCATTTGAAGATTAAGATTATTTATGTTTAGAGAGCCGGCCGCCACTTGGAGAGCTCTCCGCGGGCCCAGGCTGGAGGGATGCACTCGTGTTTATCACTGGCACCGGAGCAAGCATTACAGCAATGCGGTTCCTTGGCTCCCCTCCCAAACTCTGCTTTCTCTCCGGCTGACTCCAAGCCACTTTGTAAATTGTTCTGTTGTGCGAGGAGAGTATTTCTCTCTAGGCCACGGCGCTGCAGCAGCCAGGATTCCAACACGCTTCTCCTGGAAGGCTTCCCGGTTCTCACACTGCCCCTCCGTGGCTTCCCCTTTGAAGCTGGAGAGTGTGGCTCAGGCCTGAGATTACATATCAGGACCCTTTCCCTCTTGAAGCCTGTGCCTACGTGTGTGTGTGTGTGAGTGATTTTCCTCTTGAAGTCTGTGCCTACGTGTATATGTCTGTCTGTGTGTGTGTGTGTGTGTGTGTGTGTGTGTGATTTCCCTCTTGAAGTCTATGCCTATGTGTGTGTATGTGTGTCTGTCTGTATGTATGTATGTATGTGAGTGTGTATGTGTGTGTGTATGTCATTTCCCTCTTGAAGTCTATGCCTACGTGTGTTTGTGTGTGTGTGTGTGTGTGTGTGTGTGTGTGTGTGTGTGTGTCATTTGCTTCACTGGGTGCGGAGAGTGTGCTGTAATGTTGGCTGGGACCCTGGTGTCGGTCCCCAAACATTATCCCCTGAGGAAGGCTCCCTGGAGCTGCAAATCCAACTCAGAGCCCTGAGGATCCTTTGGCAGTTGACGTGCTGGCGGTCCGTCTGAGGAGGATGGAATGACACACCCTGCTTGCTTCTCCTCTACAACCCAACGTGGACGCCCTGCTCCAGTTAGTTACCTTGGACTTCTCACTGTTCCACACCCTTCTGTCAGCAGTGCCCATCTTTGAGCCTTTGCCTATGCAGCACCCCAATCCTGGAATAGTCACCCCAGTCTTCTCCAAGGATTTAGTATTGTTATGATATGACATTACATGCTTCATCTAGGACGCCCACCCAGCCATGTGCCTGTAACACCCATCCTTGTTTCTTCACAATAAGCACCAGATAAAACATTCTGTTAGTGGCTCTTTGTAGATGCGAGATAAGGAACCTTTTATCCTAGGACCTAGGTGTATAGCTCAAAACCCTCCCACCTGCTCTCCTTTTTACATAAAACAGGAAAGAGGAAAACCAAGTGGTTGTGTATTCAGAGCCAGCCTTCCAGATCACACCACACTGCCTGGCTTTGTGCCGACTGCCCAATTAGACCACGTTCTGAAAGCAGGGGCCTGTCTTCCCGTCACTCACACGCTCCCACACGCTCGGCAGAATGCACACAGTAGGCTCAGCACAGGCTCACTCAGCTTCTGAGTGTTAAGTACACACCCTCCTGGAACTGCCCCTCAAAGAGCCTGTACATCACTGGGGAGGAATGGCTTTTATAAGATTCCAGGAAACGAGGTTGATTGCAGTTGCCAACTGCTGTAACCCAGGCCAGGGTTAGGCAGGATCTGCCCTGCTCCGGGGCTCATGGCCAAGAAGCTGAAGTCAGCCTGACCTCAGAGCTCCAAAGCCTGGAGGGGGGGCTGCTCCCCTGAGGATGGGCGGCCTTTCTTTGATTTGTTCAAAGGTGTTGATCCCTCGCTAAGCCACACACCTAGGGGGCCGTGTCTTCTGAGAGGGCACCTTTATCTAACTTATCTGGTGGTTTTGTATGGATTAGCCAAGGTTCTGGTATAACAGAGGGTAAGGAAAAATGATCAAGTTAGTTTAGTAAGTTGATAGATTTTAGTTTTATAGTATCACAGTCAGTATATCGATATATTTTTAGATTGCCTTTAAAAAGATGAAATACGTATATCTACAATATAAATAGAAATGTTAGCATACACCTATTTATATACACACACAAGCGTACAAGGTACTTGATTTGGGGTAAAAAAAAAAAAAAAATTAGGATAAATGCCAACCTAAATGTTTGTGATCATAGAGCTACCCAGTATTTATTAACGTATCCCAAAGGATGTAGAATCCATGCTTTTACTTGTTCACTCATCTATTCTTTCAATATGTGTATTAGCTCTGTGCTATTTTAAAATAATCAATTACAACCCAGAAAGAGATGTGCAACTTTGTATGCTCTATTCTGAGGATACTACAAATATTTCTCGTTTTGTCAAAAAGGCCAAAACAAAGGGGTTGGGGGGAGTGGGGGAGGACAACACAGTCAGGGGTGACCAGGCCAGCAGGGGAGGGCAGTTGGGTGGAGGGACCAGGCCTGCAGTGAAGGACAGTTGGGGGGGACCCAGGCCTGCAGGGTACAGCAGTTGGGAGGGGGCCAGGCCTGCAGGGGAGGGCAGTTGTGGGTGATCAGGTCAGCAGGGAGGGCAGTTAGGGGTGACCTGGCCAACAGGGGAGGGCAGTTGTGGGGGGTTGTGGGGGACAGGCCTGCAGGGGAAGACAGTTAGGGGTGACCTGGCTAGCTAGGGAGCAGTTAGGCATTGATCAGGCTGGCAAAGGAGTGGTTAGGAGATGATCACACTGGCAGGCAGAAGCGGTTAGGAGCAACCAGTAGAGGCAGGTGAGCGGTTGGGAACCAGCAGTCCTGGATTGTGAAAAGGATGTCCCAGATTGGAGAGGGTGCAGGCTGGGCTGAGGGACAAACACCCCACCATGCATGAATTTCATGCACCGGGTGTCTAGTAATCTTTATAAAATAGAGTTGAAGGGACCTTGAAACCATCCAAGCCAGCAGTCTCTTCATTTCGCAGAGAGAAATTAAAATCTTAAAAGGTTCAAGGATTTGTATCTCATGTGTAAATTTACAAAGGTTTTAGGACCAAACATACCTACTGGTTCCTAGAAGCCAAGAACATCTTGTTTTTCCAGCACCTCACAGATCCTCTGGGCAAGGTAGCAAAACCCTTTGAGATAGAGATGATCTTGTAATGTTGATCTCAAGTTGTACTTATTTCAATAAACTCATAACAAAATGTGGTAATCATTGCCCTGCACAATATTTACTCAAAATACAGCGAATTTATTCTTTTGGATCCATCTTTAAAGCAAATGCAATAGGACTTACCTATGTCAAAGTTGTTTTAGGAATAGTGTCAGAGTTTAATGGTTTCTTTAAAGAACCCAAGGCCCTAGCTGGTTTGGCTCAGTGGATCAGCCTGTGCACTGAAGGGTCCCAGGTTCAATTCTGGTCAAGGGCACATGCCTAGGTTGCGGGCTTAATCCCCATTAGGGGACATACAGGAGATGGCCAATCAATTGTTCTCTCTCATCACTGATGTTTCTGTCTCTCCTTCCCTCTCCTTTCCTCTCTGAAACCAATGAAGTTATATATAAAAATAAATAAAAAAGAACCCAAGAATCTACTGTGTAATGCACTCAGATGAGTTAGTATTTTTCTTTTGTTCATGGTAGACATTTCTGTAGGTAATTTCCGATGGATATGAGTGAAGTAAATGTATGACAAGGTTGATAGCTTAATTGGTGGGCTAGGGATCTTAAATTTTAATTCTGTTTTTCATATCAGTTTACAGAGAGGAGCAGACAGAATCTTTTAATCACATCTTTCATTAGTTAAGGTACAATAACACTATTCACTGATGTCAGACAATCATCTTGAATAAGATTATTAAAAAGAATTAAACGAAAAAAATATAATCCTTTAAATTTATAGAAAATCAAGAATCTGTAACCATCGGTATTGGAAGAGAGAGTGAGACATTAAAAGATTATGCTCAAAGAGATATTTATATATCTTGATCTTGCAACAGTTAATGCTGCCAAAACACTATAATAGATTCTGCCTTCAGCATTCTTTTTATCCTTAAGTAAATTAATAATATCTTCTATTTTGCATGGTTTTAAATGTTTTGTGTTCATGGGATGTATTTTAGATTTACCATAAATAAATTATTCAGAATTTCAAAAATAGGTTTCATTTTTAACTTCAGAAAATGGGTAACATCTTAATTGTAGCTCTTTTAAAATTTCACTTTGCCTTTTACTGCTTCTTCCTGCTTCCTACTATTAGCGTTTTGTGTAATAAGTACCAAAGGCTCTAGTCTTCAAACATTCCTTCTGACAACTGTCAGCTATTTATAGTCCCTTCCCCTCGATTTTGCTTTAACGGATGCTTTTAAAGCTGTTTGAAATTAAAGGTCTCGAGGCTTGAATGTGCGTGTGACAATTTGTCCAAATTAACTTATTATTGTGATTTGTTGGGTGGTGATGAGCCTCTGGCTCCATTTTTTAGGAATATCCTTCAAGAGGATGATTTCTAACAGAAGATCTAATTATCTTTCATCTAAAAAAAAAATCTAGGTAGCTTATGGATTCATATTATTGTTAAATTTAAGTTTAAGCAAAGTCTGTCTTTCAATAGCTCATCTATTTCTACTTCACAAGAAAATGGACACAAGTTAGCTCCAGAATAGCTATTTTCATACACAGATTTAGAATATCACACTGAACAATGTCTTTCTGCAAAGATAAATGATCAAAATTAGAGATATCGGATACACAAATTTCCTTTTGGCCTTAAAACTTGAGGGGAATGCAGTGTATTCTCTCCACATTTTCCTGATAAATCTCAAATGAAAAAAAGTGCCACTTCAGATCCAGCTGTGTCCTCATTCTGTGAAGTTAGATAAGGCCCATTAAATGGCACTCCATTGTCAGAAAGACATTACATACTTCATTTCATCTGTAAAACTGAAGTAAAAATTAAACTATACCTATTCCTTTCACTGCCTCCCTTTCAAATTTTCATTTCCGGAAGGACATACTTACAAAATTGCAAGCAAACATAAACTTACTTTCATTATTAAATAACCGTATAAGACCCGGTGTCAATAAGAATACCCAGAAGATAATGGCTAATATACATACGTTAATGAAATGTATTTTACACCTTTATCCATGTTAGTTTTATGCTCTCTACACAAGTTGATATTTCTCTGGAGAAATATCTGGCTGATAGCATGCAGCAAATGTTAAAAGTACACCGATTACTCCTCTTTTATTGTAGTAGCGTTGCTAAATCTTATCTTTTAAAATTAATAAGCCAGGGCAATTGGCACTTGGAAGACAAGCAGGTGCGTTATACATTGTCCTGCCCACATAGTACAAGTGACTCAGGTGCTTCCAGGTCAACGGTCCCGGCAGCAGGAGCCCGCGGATCCTGTCTCCTCACCTCAGGAATGTGGAGGAGCCGGACACCCCACTCCCTGTTCCCTGGCCGCGGCCCAGCCCAGGTAGCTGGCCTCGCTGTCTCCTGAGCTCCTGACCTTCACCCAGAACCTCACGTTTTACCCTCTGCCTTATGGATTCAGACCAACTTTCAGAAGCTCCAGAATGTGGAGAGGCATCTGGCTGGAGGGCCAAGAGCATGGGCTCTGGGGTGCATGAGAATCGGGTTCCGATTTTGTGTCAGTACAGTTAGTTTGTAGGGAAATGGCCTGGGCCAAATATTTAACTTTTCTGAATCTCCGTTTTGGTGTTCACCTCACCATGAGGCAGAGTAGTATCTGATGTGTAAAATGGCAATGACAGTTAAAGGAGATAATTTAGGTGAACTGCTGACTGCAGAGGTGGGAACACAACCAACACTGGAAATGAGCTTTTCCTTCTTCCTTTTCAGAAAGAAGTAGAATGAGGACAAAACCTAACAGACAAGGCTGGTCAAGGCGACAAGCCCCAGCATTCAGTCTTGACTATCCATGCATACCATGGCTAAGGGTTTCAAAATAGTTTCTGGGTTGTCTTCGTTTAAAATCACATTATTTACAAATAATCGTTTTGGTTTTTCATTTCGAAGACAACTCTTTCTTTTCTTTGCCAGGATCCCATGCCAACCCAACCCAACAAAATTCAACTTTTCAGCATCCGTGTGCCTTTCGTGATTTAGTGTGGCTTCAAAATTTAATCTTTACACTCTCCAGTGTTCATTTGATAAATGTAGCTTGCATACACCATTGTTTGATTTTAAGTGGAACTTAAGACAGATGTTTAGAAAAAGGAATGAGCAAAGGTATTCTGCCACTTACCAGATATTCTCCTGGCTACGCTCCTCGGCTCTAAGACGGTACTGCTAAAAAAAATGGCTCACTTTATTTTTAACATTGCCCTCAGATTTCCATATATACAGGACTTTCCTCCATAAGATGAGAGTGTTATCTTAAATTACACAAATAGCCAAAATATAAGTACTAATTAAGGCTGATTTGGGGATGCTAATTAGAATTAGAGTAGGATGCTTATGTAAACAGGAAATAAGCTTGAAGAGATCTGCCCTAACTTACCCAGCTACTTACTATACATTTTATTGGAACCTGCATTTAGCTTCCACTAATGGGTCAGGGACCAGTGTCTAGTTTAGAGTTAATTGCATGTCCTTATCAGGTGTGGTTTTTTTTAATACAAATACATAGGTTGTATGAAAAATAACTACAGCATGATCCAAGATTGTAAACTGATTGGAATATACCCCAGTATTTGTTTTCTTTAGTCCTCACCCAAGGATATTTTTCCATTGATTTTTTTTTTAAATATATACTTTATTGATTTTTTTACAGAGAGGAAGGGAGAGGGTGAGGGAGTTATCCATGAGAGAGACACATCGATCAGCTGCCTCTTGCACACCCCCTACTGGGGATGTGGCCACAACCAAGGTACATGCCCTTGACCGGAATCGAACCTGGGACCCTTCAGTCCTCAGACCGAGGCTCTATCCACTGAGCCAAACCGGTTTCAGCTTTTCCACTGATTTTTGGAGAGAATGGGAGAGGGAAAGACAGAGGCATATCGATGTGAGAGGAACACATCTGTTGGTTGCCTCCTGCACTCGCTCTGACCACTGCCCAGGCTGGGAAGGAGCTTGCAACTGAGGTACATGCCCTTGACTGAAATCAAACCCAGGACCCTTCAGTATGCAGGCTGACACTCTATCCACTGAGCAAAACTGGCTAGGGCTGTCCCCCATTACTTTTAAAGTAAGAAAGACAAAATAAAAAGAAAACATTTATTAGTTATAGCTTGTGAGTGGTTGAGACTTCCAAGGCATTCAGTGGTGTTTTATGAGCCCGAGAGACAATAAACCAATAGAATTCATCTCTCTGCAACCAGATCCTCCGTTCAAGACTCTTACTCTAAGGATTTATGACAGATGAAGGTTTTATTTATTTAATACCAAACAGCTGGATGAAAATGAACAATTCAGGCGTATCCAAATATCAAAACACTGCATTGGCGAAATATCCAGATGACAGGTTAAATTATTTTCCTTTCATTCATGTGCTGAAATATTTTATTGAAACTGAAGCAGTGTAATAGAAGATGAGGTGCATAGCTGATTGGGAGATAATAGGACCTGTATTTGAATTTTCTATGAAGTAAATCCTTATCTTATGCAAATTCTCTTTTATGAATGTACTCCATGATTCAAATGAAGTATTTTAAAAATAATATTCAGGTTTAAGATATCGTATTTTTTCAGAAAAAAAAAATTAACTATTAAGGAAAAAAGGAAATGTACTAATAATGTGTTGAAATTTCTCTCAGATAAATATGAGTGTCTGAAATGAGGATAACAATGACCAACCATTGTAAGCAAATATAAGCCAGAGTTGTGAAATGTCTAACAGTGGTCAAAAGTGCGACTACGTACTATATTTTCAATACCTCATTTTATGTATTATGCCACTATTTCTTCCATAAATAGTGTTGCTCCTTGAGGGAAAGCAAGCAAACAGACCAACAAGTGGAAAATTATTTCTGATAAAAAAAAAAAAAAAAAAAGCTCCACCTATCACAGAAAGAGACAACATAAGAAGATAAATAGCTACTGCCAAAAACTCTGACTAATGCAATATGATATTTCTACAACTGCCAAGGCAACATTAATGTCACCTGAAATGAATGTGGGTAATGGCAGGCAACCTTTCAGCCACAGTTCTCTTCACACTCGGAGACGTCAGTTGAATCATGAGGTTGGAATGGCAAAGAATGACTCCTCTGCATACTTTGTGTGTGTGACTGACTAGAGAAAGAAAATCCTAAACTGGGCCCACATATCATCCCTACCCAACTTCAGCATTCCTAGGTCCAAGACAGTCTATAGTCCCCCTCCCAGGAAGCTTGGCTACTTCCTCTCCTGATATTGATTTGTCACTGACCTCATCCTGTGTGTGCTGCAGACACCAATGGCCACGTGACATAGGGCCGCCTCCTTCACTGGACAACTGCTGCCACTACATCAACCAAAGAACTAAGAACCCAAGAAGGGCCATTGCGACAGTCTTAGGGTGAACAAAACTGAACACGGGGGGCTCAGTTGGATGTGCCAGATGTGCAGGGATCCTTGGGTTCTGTGTGTTTTCTGGAGACACCCACAGCTGGCTCCAGCAACCTACAAAAAATAACTACGGATTCCCTTTGGGAAGGAAATATAGCCATGGCCATCCACATAGGAAAGTCATGGTTTAAAGTTCATACTTTTATAGAAATCTTTCAAGGGAAAAGATCAAAATACGTCATTTGCAAACAAGTAGAGGGCAAGATATTTTAAACTACTTGAGCACAGTGACGTGCTCAGTAATGTATGCTGTGTGACCTTGGGCAAGTCCTATCTCAGTCTTCTCATCTGTTTAATAAGAGGGTTGGACCACATAACTGCTGCCCTATGTCTCTGCTCTAACAATCTTTGACTTTGTGTATGAGACTATGAAAAATCAAGGACTAATGAAAGTAAAAGAATTTTCCAACTCTTTGCTTATCTGTGTTTTCTATAAGTAACATATATTCCTTTTGTAAACTGGGAAATAATAACTGATCTGTGTCTTTTTTTAAAATATATAGAAATAGAAACTCTAGAGATCATCTCACTAAACAAAGGAAGTCACAGAAGAGTTAGGTTAAGGAATTTACCCAAATATGCAGTAGGCATCTGGCCAGTGAAGCTCAGTGGTTGAGCATTGGTCCCATGAACCAGGAGGTCAGTGTTCAATTCCCAATCAGGACACATGCCTGGGTTGCAGGCTTGATCCCCAGGAGGGGACATGCAGGAAGCACCCTATCAATGTTCTTCTCGACAATGTTTCTATCTCTCTCTTTCCCTATCCCTTTCTCTCTCTGAAATCAATAACAGCATATTTTTAAAAACGCACAGTAGTCAATGGTGAATCTGGGATCCTGACCAAATTCCTTGGACTGCAAATTCCTTTGATTCCAGGGTTAGTGCTCTTTGGTGATACACGTGTGTTTGTGACACGGTGCCCCACCATTCCCTTCTCCACACCACAGGCAACATGGCAAACGCCTAAAACCCTTTGGCGTGGTATTGCTTCACAGAGTAACCCTAAAAATGCTGTCTCTTTGGGGATTGAGGCCACATTTACTTAACTTCACTTAGGCAACCTATCTCCCCTCAACCCCCCAACTGTCAAGCCCTGAAAGTGGCTTTATGAATTACCAGTGTGTGTGTGTGTGTGTGTGTGTGTGTGTGTGTGTGTGTGTACAAAAGCAAATTGTTGCATGAATCTAATTAGGACTTCCAAGGTGTTCTTGACTCTTGGCTGCCACCGTTTCACACCAGCAGAGACTGAATATAGCATTTTTTGAAGATATCCTATTATCACTCTTTACTGGCTGAGAGTGCAAGGAATGGTTTATTGGCCAGTATTAGTCAAACATCAAAGTCCTTTCTTAGAAAGCAGTGCCGTTTCCCGCCGGTTTGCTGTGCATGAAATCAGTGAACCTCATAAAGCAGGGGAGCCTCATTAGGAAGAGCAGCTAAGTTCCCAGTGTCCTTTATGAGCAGCCAGCCACCACGGGAGAGATCAAAGCCTCGTCCGCAGTGTCCATACATCTGTTTTCTTTTTAGCCAACATGTTATTTGGTTACTTGTTTGACAACATCAAAGCTTTTGGCCATTAGGTTCTTTGATCCACTTGGGGCCAAATTCATTTTGCTAATCCATCTACTCCAAGATTTAAATGTTCCCCCAAAAAAACTGCAGGTCACCAATTTGAGGCAAATGAAAACTTTCAGAATGTATCATTTGATTTTTAGGGGCCAGGGTCTCTTCATTAGCTTGGAGGCAGAGAGCTTCTTAGAGTTTTGTAAAGTTATCCGCTTTCACTGGAGGAAATTTCATGTAAAATTTAAAATCCAGGAAAAATAGTTCTTTCTCTCTCTCTCTCCATAATTCACATACTATTTAATTCACCCATATAAAGTATATAATTCAATCATTTTAGTATGTTCACAGAGTTGCACAATTATAGAACATTTCATCATCTCAGAAAACTGTGTACCCATTAGCAATCACTTTCCATTATCCTCCAGTCCCCTTCTCCCCTCTCTCGACCCCTTGTCCCAATCCTAGGTGAACAGTAATCACTGATCTACTTTCTCTAAGAATTTGCCTATTTTGAATATTTCATATAAATAGAATTATACAACATGTGGTCCTTTATGACTGACTTCTTTCCCTTAGTGTCATATTTTCAAGTGTCATGATTTTGTAGCATGGGTTAGCATGTTATTTTTATTGCCAAATAATATTACCACACACACACACACATATATATTGTATATATTCCACATTTTATTTATTTACTAATTGATGGATCAGTTTGGGTTGTTTTTACTATTATGAACAATGCTGCTATGAACATTCATATATAAGTTGTTGAGTGTACATATATTTTCATATTCTTGGGTATATACCTAGGAGTGGAATTGCTGGGTCATATGATAACTCTATATTTAACCTTCTGAAGAACTGCCAGGCTATTTTCCAAAGCAGTTGTACCGTTTTACTTTATCATCGTCAGAGTATGAGCTCCAATCCCTCCATGTCCCCACCAACAATTGTTACTGTCTGACTTTTTGTTTATAGCTGTCCCAGCAGGTATGAGATGGCATCTTTCTGTGGTTTTAATTTGCACTTCCCATTCTTTATGCATGGCTATTGATAGTGAGCATCTTCTCATCCCTATTGGCCATGTGTATGTCTTTCCTGAAGAAATGTCTATCCAGGTCTTTTGCCCATTTTTAATGGGGTTATTTCTTTTTATTACCAAGTCTTGCATTGTTATATATTCTAGATACAAATCTTTTATTAATTATGTAATTTGCAGATTTTTTTTTCTCTTTTTGATGTTATCTAGATGTTCTCAGATAATTGTGTATTTCCTGTTTATATAAAGAGGAAATTCCTAAAAAGGAATAATGAGTCATTGAAGACATAAAATATATTTCAGAGCCCTCTCTTGACAAATATACAAACTAAAGGGAGGGAAGGAAGCCCTAATAATATTAGACAAAGAACTTAGTAAATAAAAATACTGGGAGTTTTTTCAGTTTTGTTGAAAAAATAATAATTACTCTTGTTTTTATATAGAGTTAGGATTTACAGAGTACCTACCCTATATACATAATTAATCTCTTGTCATTTTCTTAACAGCTATATGAAATATTTCAGTTATCCCAATTACTAATGGAAAAAATAATGGAAGGAAAGGGAACAGGGTTGAGACATTTGGTGAAGTACTTTGTCACACTTAAGTCTAAGTTCAGCCTAAACACCAGCTACATAAATGCCAAAATATTCAGGCCATAGTTAACTCAGTGACATACGAAAGCCATCAAACCAGTTGTGTAAAACAGTTTCTTTTTTTTTAATTTATATGTTTATATGTGATACCTAAAAGTGAGATGAGAAGCAAAACAATTGCTTATGTCATAATAAATTGTCTATAGTTATGATTAAATGATATAAGATATTCAAAAAACTTTAATTTTTGTCATGTCTTACAACACATAAGTGGATCCCCCTGAGAGTGTGTATTGATGTAGGGAACTCAGTATAACCATAGAGCCTGTATCTTCAGGTTTGTTTGTTTGTTTGTTTGTTGTGGTGGTGGTTGTTTTTCACAAACATAGATGTACATAGATGTTCAAGAAAATAACTGTGGCCCTAGCAGGTTTGGCTCAGTGGATAAAGCATCTGAAAGGTCCCAGGTTCGATTCTGGTCAAGGGCATGTACCTTGGTTGCAGGCACATCCCCAGTAGGAGGTGTGCAGGAAGCAGCTGATCAATGTTTCTCACCCATTGATGTTTCTCTCTATCCCTCTCCCTCTCTATAAAAAATCAATTATATACATATATATATATATATATATATATATATTTAAGAAAAGAAAAGAATTATGCATGCTGCTCTGCCATTACTGTGTGATATTGGGAAAATTGCAAACTTCTCCTAAGTCTCAACTTTATCATCTAGGAAGTCCACTAAGATGTCTGTTCCAAGCTTTTCAGGCCTATAGGTTCTGCCACATGATCTCTGAGATGGTGTGGATTTGTGCTTAAATAAAAGGGGAGCCGAGACCGGTTTGGCTTAGTGGATAGAGCGTTGGCCTGTGGACTGAAAGGTCCCAGGTTCGATTCTGGTCAAGGGCATGTACCTTGGTTGCGGGCACATTCCTAGTGGGGTGTGTGCAGGAGGCAGCTGATCGATGATTCTCTCTCATCAATGTTTCTAACTCTTTATCCCTCTCTCTTCCTCTCTGTAAAATATCAATAAAATATATTATAAATAAATAAATAAATAAATAAATAAATAAGTAAATAAAAGGGGAGAAGGGCATAAGAGAAGATGTGGCCTCCTGGTATCTGAATAGGAGAAAAGCAGCAATAATGATATGGTGGTCCAGGTCCTGTTGACTAATCACCATGTAAGACTATATGCAGAACTACATGTAAGACTATATATAAGAGGAGGTGCTTTTATTAATATTATTATTGTAGTAAACAGAGAATTCAGATGAAGCTCAGTAGTCAGTTCCATCCCCATTCGCCATTAATCTATACAGAGTACTAGTGAACTATTTCTCATTTGTATCCAGTTTTTTGCTACAGTTGTTTATGGAGATTACCACCTCCCAGTAATAGTTCATGGGTACCCAAGACTTGGATTTGAACCACTTGAGGAAAGTTCAGAATCAATTAAATCTATACCCGGGACAATCTACTAAAGTAGAACAGACATTACCCTCAGATCAAAATCCAAGCACTTTCCAAGGTGATCAAAACCACAAAGCATCAGGAGAACTCAAAGTTATATTTGTGACTAGAGTAGCCTCCATAGAGAAAATGTTTTCTACAATGAAACTGGTCACATGGTTTAACAATAAAGAACATGAGACCTACCATCTACCATCCTGGAAAATCTAAGATCTATGATTGCCATTTACTTGTGACTCCCAAGAGATGCCATTCGCATCTCCCCAAAGGACAAACTGGCGGTCTGGAAAGAGAAATTCCCATTTCCAGAACTGAAGCTTGACCATCCAATCTGACCATGTAGTAGGTCAACTGTGGGAAAGGGTAGCTGTTCCCTAAGTCAACTGTGTCCAGTCTAGCAGCATGTATTAGCATTAAATGAAATGACCGGGCAGATCACTACAAATTATCAAGTTCTATATGAGCGTTTGTGCTATTCAGGATTATGTGAGCAGCACTGATTTCTCTGTCTCTACTAGAATATGAAAAAATATGGGAAAGCACCTCTGATTCTTGAGAGAAAACTCAAATATAAACCAAAAATACTATCAACCAAGAGGGTTACTTGATTAATCGATTTTTGAAAAAAGTAATTCTCCAACTGTGGGGGGAAAAATAAAATCTCTACTGTTTTTGATATTTTTTTGCCAAAAATAAACTCTTGGGCACAGTCACCTCCCCTTCTACATGCTATGCATTCAATTTGGAGTTCTTCTTAGCTTCCTTCGAACCAGAGATGAGGTCAGAAATTCCTTTTTCAGGGGGAAGAGGGTGAATGGGATGTTTGCCCTCTTTGGTTGTAGGTACCAGCCTGGTGGTTCACATTCCTTCCTACGCTCTTGACTTACCTTGTTTGGGAAATCTTCAAATGTACATGCGATGATTACATTGGTTGGAGTGCCTACAGAGGGAAGCCTTTGAGGGTGTCCTGGGCTCCTTCAGCAATCCAGGGGAACCTGATCTCTGTCAAGAGCCACTTTGAAAAGAAATAGGATTTTCTAAAAGGCAGAACTCTCACCTTTGCATAAGAATATCAGCTTTCTATTTAAAAATCACACAGAGGTATAGAAGAAGCAGGCATTTCCGCCCCAAGGAACAGACTTGAGTTAGTTGAGGGTAAGTGTCTAGGCTCTTGACATTGGCCTTCCATTTCCTGATCTAGATAGGAAAACTTACTGAAAACCTAGCAAAGCAAAGAATTATGGGGTCTCTCCCCCAAGAGTCCATCTTCCACAGTTACCTTGAACATTCCTGAGGAAGTTTCCAACTTTGTTTTTTAGCCTTGTGTTTGGTGCTTCATTTACTTAAAGTATAATAATAGTCTGGGATGGATGACTTGACCTTTGGCCCAGGGAGGAGCAGCTACCATAGAGATAGTGAAAAGAGAGAAAATCTGTAAGCACTTGGCTCTGTGGATACTGCCATATCTGGATACTGCCATATCTCGCCCTTGATGAGCATGCTGTCCTGTGATAATATTGGAGAGCAAGGAAATATTGTTTAGAAGGAAGTAGCTCCTTGAGGAAGGAAGTGGGCAGTGCAGGAAAAACAAATCAGGACCTTCCCAGAATAGAATTCTCCTTTGACGACCACTTAAAGCTCCCCACCCCATGTTCCAAGTCCTGCTGGACATGAATACACATGTCAAAACCTGTCTAAGCCTGCCATGCCCATAAACAATCACAGATATTTTTTCTGAAATTAATGTCACTGATGTTTGTAGCGCTCAGATACTTCTTAGGCTCTCAAGCCCTTCATAAACAGATGAGTCTGCACCATTTGTTCTCACTTTGCAAGGAATTTTGCATTGCTCCAACAGCAGCCAAGAAGCCAAAAAATTAATGAGAGTTCGTGGTATTTATTTGATGGATAAGCTCTTCTGGCCCACAGGAGTAAAATCTGTCCACAGACTATGAGAACCTCTAGAAAATAGATTCCATCTGCTGATGTCTCAAAAACCAATAGATATTCACTTTGACAGATTCGCTATGTTTATAAGAACTTTATGGTTGCTTTATAGAACAAGATGAACTTAATTCTTATTTTATTTCCCCAAAGAATTTCAGCAGACTTAGAAGAGTAAATGAGTCATTCTTTTAGTGTTCACCTGGCTCTAAGTAACCTTTTTGTTGCTTTTACTTGTTGTTGTATTTTTTTAATTAATATATTATAATTATTATTTGTTCAAACAACAGTGATTTCTCATAGTTCTGGAAGCAAGGAAGTACAGTAGCATGCTGCCAGCAGATCAGTGTCTGATGGATCCCTGCTTCTCCTCTTTCCTTTCTGAGCTGTCATCACAATCACCCTTAATGCCAAGGTCCTTTTGATGGGCCGTTTTCTAGCATGAATCCCAAAACTTCTCCAGGATCTGCTGGAACCCAGTTCTGGTCACTTTATTCCTCTGCTCACAAACCCCCAGAAAGTGTCTCCATTGCTTTTGGAGTACAGCTTAAACACTCATGCCTGGCTCTGCATGTCTCCATAAGCTTCCTTGTCCACTCTTTTCCCAGGCTCTCTCACACATCTATCATAAGCAGGCATCATTTTTCCTGCAGTTTTTCCATAGTGGTGGGACAGGTGAATTGCTCACTAGCCCTTAAAGACTTTTGCTTCACAATGGTCTTCTTAGCCACAGCAAGCCATATGGACACAGCTGTCTTTAGGAGGTCCGGTAACAGGAGAACTAGTGAGCAGCCCTGATGACCACCATACTCTGAAACCATCAGATACCAAATGGCAACCGTTTATGTAATACTAACTTCTTATAAATAAAGGATCCCAAATGTTTTTATTTTTAAAAAGCTGTTTTTGTGTCAGAGAGTTTATATGCCCTATGGGCATCTAGTCATTCCAAAAATCACGTAAGTTAATCATGGCAATTCAGGATAAAATAAATGCAAAAATAAACAGCTTCTTAAACATATTCTCGGTACATTTTCTTTTTTTATTAGGGTAGGTTTCAGACATTCTTCACATTTTTAGGAAATCTCTTGATTTGCTTCTGTTTTACTGTGTAATTTAAAACTCTCCACATTTTACTGAGATGTATTAACCACTGAAAAATTAAAAGCAATATAAAGTAGGAACAGTTGAAGCCAGTTTTCAAGACTTTAAGGCTGAAATAATTTTTTTCAAATTACAATGCTCTACTTTCGCATATATGTATTCCTAGCAGGCCAATAAAATGGAGTACTCGTTGTTTATTAGAAATTGACATTCCAAAGGAGTTAGCCAATCAAGTAATTCTTTTTAAAGTTTCCTAAGCAAAAAAATGTATACAAAGAAATACCATGTTTCCCCGAAAATAAGACATCCTCCAAAAATAAGACCTACTTACAGGTTTCCTTCTGAGTGAAATATAAGGCATCCCCCTGAAAATAAGGCCCCCCCTAGGCTAAACATGAGAGATTTGGTCCACTGATTCTGAAAGAAATGGAGCCACAAGAAATTCACCAGGAAATTCAGGAATTGGATTGTTATGATGATGTTCCAGAAGATGATGACATGATTGTCATTGAATAATTGAGTAAATTCTTAATACTATAGGATTCACAGTTTGTCTGGTTTGTGTTGACAACTACCGTACTACCGTACCGTATACAGGTAATAAAATTCCTTTATTTTCATTTAACAATAAATGTTTACCGTATTCTTCTTCATGGAAAAATAAGACATCCTCTGAAAATAAGACCTAGCACATCTTTGGGAGCAAAAATTAATATAAGACACTGACTTATTTTTCGGGAAACAGGGTATTTCTATACCAATTAATGTCAATAGTGTGGGTTTAGAACATTAAGTTAAAGTTAGTCTTATGTGCACTTTTTACCATATTTGATGAATATCCTTGGTGATCAGTTTTCCTCTAAATTTTTAATTCTGATTTCATTGCAGAAAAATTGCAAGGGAATGATCAATATAGACATAACACAAAAAGCAAGGCTTCACACAGGCAAACAGAATATTGTGTTATTTTATTTTTTATTTTTATTTTTATTATTATTTTTTAATCAATCTTTATTGTTCATATTATTTGAATATTGTGTTATTTTAAACTAGAGGCCTGGTGCATAAAAATCAGGGGGAGAGTGTCCCTCAGCTACTGCGCCCTCTCGCAGTCTGGAAGCTTTTGGGGGATGTCCAACTACTGTGGAGGCTGTGGGAAAGGCTCCTGCCACCGCCACTGCACTCACAAGCCACAAGTCTGGCTTCTGGCTGAACGGCACTACCCCTGTGGGCAGCTCCTGCATTGAATGCCCCCCCCCCCCGGTGGTCAGTGTGTGTCATAACAACCAATCGTTATGCTGTTTGGTCAATTTGCATATTAGCCTTTTATTATATAGAATGAACATTCACTGTTCTTTAAAAAGAGTATAGCTGCCTTATGGTACAGAAATGCTGCCCAAGGTATTTGGCACCAACTGAGGGACTGGGGGGATAGGGGATATTTTGAAGGGGGGGATAGTTTGAAGGACCAGGGGAATAAGTTTTATTGAGTTCCTACTTAGGTGCGCTGCTCTGTAATGAGTGGTTTATATATAGGCTTTCATATTATCCTCTTTTTTTCTCCCAATCCTCATCTGGGGATATTTTTTCCAATAATTTTTAGAGACAAGGGAAAGGAGGAGAGAGAGAGAGAGAGAGAGAGAGAGAGAGAGAGAGAGAGAGAGAGAGAGAGAAACATCAATGTAAGAGAGACGTAGTGATTGGTTGCCTCCCACACACACCCCTACTGAGTTTAGGAATCAAACTTGCACCCCAGAAATGTGCCCTTGACCAGGAATTAAACCTGTGACCCTTTGGTGCACAGGCTGATGCTCTAACCGCTGAGCAACACCTGCCAGAGCTTTCACATTATCCTTGAACAAACCTATAGTGTCACCCTTCCCATTTTGCAAATGAAGAAATTGAGGCACAAATATGTAAGAAGACTGCAGAATGTCACAGCACCAGGGTTTCAGCCAGGTTCTTTGATTCCACATCCTAAGCTTCTTCTTATAACAGAGAAAGAAGACTCACAGAATGTTCTAGTACCCAAAATGCAGAATGGTGTGGAAGGACAGTGTCACAGGAGAACAAGCCCCAGAAGCCACAGGGAAACCAGTGAGAAGCAAGAGTTCTGAAATCCCCAAGTGGTGTTCAGAGACAGTTTTGAAATTTTCGCAAGTAAAATTTGGAAACTTCTGGTGAAGGAGCAATTGGATGGCCAGGACTCACGGGAACAGACAAAAAAGAAAATCTCACTTGCCTTTTAAAAGATGTGTCTAACCTACATAAAATATCATCAGTATATTCAACAAAATACTAGTGCGGACTTCAATGTTCCTCTCAAACACTTGGCACACGAGCTCAAGATCCAATATGGGATAATGGATACTAACCACTTTATCCCTTGTCTTATTTATGATTGAAAAGGTAGATAATCATGAGATTTAATAAAAATATATGTTTTTGAGGATCAAAATCTCTCTGGGATATATTCTGTTGCACAGTACCTTGCATGCCAAAGGTGTCCAAGTAAATATCAGTTGATGATAACAATACAAAGGCCTCCTTTCATATCAGGATTTCAATCACTTAGAACAGTGGTCAACAAACTCATTAGTCAACAGAGTCAAATATCAACAGTACAACGATTGAAATTTCTTTTGAGAGCCAAAATTTTTAAACTTAAACTATATAGGCAGGTACATTGTTTTTAACTTAATTAGGGTACTCCTATGCTGGCCTTTGCTAAAAACTCAAGGGGCCAAAGAGCCACATGTGGCTCAGGAGCTGCGGTTTGCCAACCACTATAGAAGACTAGCTAAGTGTCACTTCTACTCGGCAATGCTTCCCTTGACATCAAGAAATAGAAGAAGCCGAAACTGATTTGGCTCAGTGGTAGAGCTTCGGTCTGCAGACTGAAGGGTCCCGGGTTCGATTCCAGTTAAGGGCATGTACGTTGGTTGCGGGCACGTCCCTGGTGGGGGATGTGCAGGAGGCAGCTGACCGGTGATTCTCTCTCATCGATGTTTCTAACTCTCTATCCCACTCTCTTCCTCTCTGTAAAAAATCAATAAAATATATTTAAAAAGAAAAAAAGAAATGGAAGACCTTTGGAAGTCATTTTGCCCAGTGAGTAACATGGGTCTCTGAGTGAGGATTCTGGTGGTCAGCCAGATATTGAGGTCTCTTCCCAGCCTCCCTGTCTCTATGTGGGTGTGCTGCCAGCAGCAATCATCCAGGTCAGTGGTATCTACATCCCCCACAGAGAGGTTGAAATGGTGACACAATAGCTTTTTGTTTATTTGTAGGGAGAGCTTGTGAAAGGTGAAGCCCCAGTGAGTTTCAAATGACCAGGAACGGAAGACTCCAAAGATGGTCCCTTCACCGCATTGTACACAGGTGTACCCTCCAGGGCTCCTCAGCCCAAGTCTATGCCATGAAGTTTAAAATGCAATCAGCCAACACCTTCTTCTGTGGGCTTACCTTTCGTCACTCAGCCCTCGGCCTGTCTTGCTGACACCCTGGGCTGCGGCTGCCGGGCTGCAGGGCTAGTGGTACCTCTCAAGGCTATTGATCTCCATGCAAACCATTAACTATCCCCGTTCCCAATGCTGGGTATTACAAGTTGCACTTCACTGCAATAATAAATCAAAGACAAATTAGCTCCCAACGCAATGATGCATGGATTCGCTCTGGATGGAGAAAAAATAAATACGCTGCGTGTGTCCCCACCTCTCTCCTCCACGGGAACACAGTGTTTGTGAAACAAATGTTATAAAAATGGATGAACTGTGAGTGATCACAAGGAATATATATGCCTTTTTTTCTCTCTCAAGGGTGATAAGGCAATAATATCTTATTATAAAATTGAAAGAGTATACCATCCTATTTTTATGTGTTCATTTTTTGAGAGTTATAGTTAACAAGGTAGGAGGATTTGGTTTCTGATGAAAATATACTTAGTGATTTAAAGCAAATCTTGCTTAGATTAGAATTGTGGAATGAAAGACTTTCCTTCGCAGAAATGATCCTATATTAATTGTTCTTTAATTAAAATCGTTTATATTATCAGACTTCTGGGAAATGGCCTGGCATTTTCAGCACATCATAAGAAGGTAGAGGATATAGGCTCCATTCAGATGTACCTAAGCTTCTAAAGGGTAGGATTGGGGGCTGTTTTGTTCTTTGCTATAACCCTTGTGTTCAGAACAGTGTTCAGAACCCTTGTGTTCATAACATTTGATCATGTAAATCAAACATGATTTGCACGTGCATGCATGAACGGATAAATGAACAAGAAGCACATGTTGTGGGTGCACCCTTTTTGGACGGTTGTGGCTGACGGAGTGCTGTGTGCATCTTCTGTGCTGGGTCTGATAGTATCTGACATCCAATCAGGAACCAAGGCTGTTATCAAAGCTGTCTCCCTGAGACCCATCCACTGACACTCATGCGTCACCACCAGCACTCACACCAAACGTTTCCTCCTCTCCTCTTTACCACCTCCGAACCCCAGCAGACGTAAGCCCATCACGCTGGAAGTGGATGCAGATAAGAGCACAAAGGGATTGCATTTTGGCCCCTCGGAAGTGGCCATCGGTTTGTCTCCCTACACCTCTCTCCATTAGTGTCCTTTCCATGTTCCCGGAGGAGAAAATATTGCCTGCCCATCGCCTGTTGGGCTGCAGCAATGAGGGCTCTTCAATGGACTTGACGATAGTCCAGTTCCAGCAACAGATAAGAGAAGCTTGGAACACCAGCAGTCACCACAGGCCACAGGCTGTGAGGTCCATCAAACAAAGCAAATAGGACAGCTGCTTCGAGAGCTTCCCTCTGCATTCTGAAATGGGAAGACGGGCTTTCCTAAAGAACTACTAGGACAAAACAGAAAGCACTAAGTTGATCATTGAAGGATGCTCCCCCTTTAAGGAGGATCCTTACTTGCATATTTTCCACTTTCTTTGGCTGTCTTGAGTATTTCCTAGCTAATAATGCTTCCCCTCTTTGTACATCAGCTAGCAGGTTGCTCATTAGGATACTAGAAATCTTCATTTGGTGGGGAAGGAAGCCCAAGGATGTTTTATTTGGAATGCATCATCTTATAAAGAAAATATAATAAACAAAATATTACTTACTCTGAAGTGCATTGAAGTTACCACATTTTGCCCTGGTGGGTTTGGATCAGTGATTAGAACGTCGGCCCACAGACCAAAGGATCTCTGGTTTGATTCCTAGTCAAGGGCACACACCTCACTTGCAGTTCAATCCCTGGCCCTGCTTGGGGCAAATGAGGGAAGCAATCATGCAGTGTCTGTCTGTCTGTCTGTCTCTCTCTCCCCCCCCCCCCCCCCCGCCCCACTCCTTCCACTTTCTCTAAAAATCAATGGGAAAAATATCCACCAATGAGGATTTTTTTAAAAAGACCAAATTTTCATTAAACATTGAATTTAGGTTTTCTTGTACTGTGGATTACTGCAGACCTGCAGTACATAGGTTGGGCTTCTAAAAGGTGCAATTTCATTATTGAAGAGGAATCGAGGAGGGAAAGACAATCTGCCTTGGGGTTTCTCTTCTCTGAACATGGAAGTCCTTCAAGTCTCCAATGCGATTCATAGAAGAAGCTTCCTTAATTTATTAGGTTTTGGGTTTGTTTGTTTTTAAAGATGCCATGTCCTTTAAAATAGTATACCCCAGGTTCAAAACTGATCATTTTCCAATAGCTTTATAAATTGTAACTTACTGGGTTTCTAAAAATCTAAGGAGTCCTGATAAATTCAGAGACATTCTCTTTCAATCGATTTTCTTTTTATTATTGAGGTATAATAGACATATAATGTTACATTAATTTCAGATGTACAGCATAATGATTCAATATTTGTATATATTGTGAAATGGTCACCATAAGAAGTCTAATTAGCATCCATCACCATACACCATATTCTTGTGATGTGAACTTTTAAAATCTCTTTGCAATTTTTAAATATGCAATACAGAAATATTAACTACAATCACTATGCTGTACATTACATCCCAGGATTTAAGTATTTAAGAACTGGAAATGTGTACCTTTGCCTCCCTTCACCACTGCTCACCCACTCTCTGGCAACCACCCCTCTTTTCTCTGTTTCTATGAACTTTGGTTTTTATTATTGTTTTTAAATTTCAGATATAACTGAGATCATCTGGTATTTGTCTTTCTCTGACTTATTTCACTTAGCATTTTACCCTTGAGATCCATCCATATTGTCCCAAATGCCAAGATTTAATTTTTTCATCTTTATATTGAAATATTTATAATAATAAAAACATAATATGCTAATTAAACCAAACGGCCGAACAACTTTCTGGACGTCCTTCTGGACAAAGTCGCAATGGCAAGGGCCGAGGCAGAGGCAGTTAGGGGTGATCAGGCAGTCAGGCAAGCAGTTAGGGGTGATCAGATAGGCAGGCAAGCGAGTGGTTAGGAGCCAGTAGTCTTGGATTATGAGAGAGATGTCCAGCTACAGGAATCCCTGCGGGATTTGGCCTAAACTGGCAGTCAGACATCCCCTGAGGGGTCCCAAATTACAAGAGGGTGCAGGCCTGGCTGAGGGACACCTTCCCACACGTGTACGAATTTCATACACCGGGCCTCTAGTAGAAGTATATGTTGTTAGGTCTATATATTTTAAGGATACAAAGTATATCAGAGATTGGAACAACATCCTTGAAGGTGGAAGGGGGTACACAACTGTGAGCATGTATGTAGTAGGTACAGATGAAACATATGTGTTTATGTGTAGTTATTGTACTTTACTTGACTGAGCTACATACAGCCAATAATAATTTGTGAGGACAATTCTGTTTTCCCAGTAGGTATAAGTTCATTCCTGATGTATTTTTAATGTTGATGTTATTATGCAGAATCTTTAGTAAAAGTCTTTCACCTTATCTCTGAGTGAGACTGGAGAGAAAGACAATAAGTTAATAAAATTCAATATGTAAATGTTATTTGTCATTGTGATATGACAAGTAAAATTATTGTAGTTAAACTCCCATGGTATTAAACAAACTTAAAAATTCAAAAAGCAAGTACAGTCATTTTTTAAATCTTTACCATAGCAAATGGAAAGCTATACAAATAAAAATCAAAACGGTGCCCTTGAGTAAAGCAAGCTCTGAGTAGGTCAAATGAAAATGAGCAAAGTCCAGAACTAGAAACAAACACTTGGTCAAATGGAAAGCATTTCTGGACGCCTGCCTTTCAGACCTGCCTGCCTCCCAAGCTGTTATATAGTGATATCGAAAATACTTCACATATCGGAGAGATAACATGAGGATGAAAGGCATGTTTGAAGTTCTTGAAACTATTCTGAGAAAGCTACTTGAGAAAACACAAGCACTGTCAATAATACCATGGAGTCCATTATTAAAAACAGGCAATCACTTTTCATCCTTTTCATCTTTCTGTCATATTTTTTGACATTAAGGTATCACATTATAATTAACCTTTCCTAAATTAGTCTTCTTTCTCAAAATAAATGCCAAAAGCAATACCAAAACCAAATCCTCATCAACTGAAACAAGCAAGAAATATGGTCTTAGGAAGTTAACAAATCTGTTCATTCATTCATTCATTTATTCATGTTAAGCATTGTGCAAGGCACAGAGAATAGCAGTAAATAATACAGACACAATTCCTGCCCTTGGGGCACTTCTAATTCAAGAGGAGAAATGACAGGTCGGGCTGAGGGACACCCTCCACGTGTACGAATTTCATGCACCGGGCCTCTAAAAGAAGTATATGTTGTTAGGTCTATATATGTTAAGGACACAAAGTATATAGATCTATGACTGAATGTTCCAAAGACAAAGCAGGGTGCTATTGAATCTGTATTAACAGAGTGACCTAACTTAGTCTGGGGAATGATCAGGGATACTGACCGGAATAGAGTCCACTCTGGAAGCTTGGAGGGCCAGCATGGATGGTCATCTTTTATGACCCAAACGAAAAGAATGCCAATCAATTAATGTTGTTGTTTAGTGCGATGGAAGTCTTTTTAATGTAAACTGAAATTCTACACAGAGTATTTACATATCTGTACCACTGTTCATTTACACTGGGGTCATTGGTTATTTCTTATCTACCAGCATGCTACCAACTGTTTGTAGGAATGACTTCTCTCTGGTGTATTGAAGTCCCGGTTATGATTTCTTTAAATACGTTTTCATTGGTGTTTTAGAGAGAGGAAGGGAGAGTGATATAGAAACATCAATGATTAAAGAGAAACATTGACCTACTGCCTCCTGCACACCCCCTATGTGGGATCCAGCCTTCAACCCAGGCATATACCCTGACTGGGAATTGAACTGGTGACCTCTTGGTTCCTGGGTTGGTGCTCTTGAGCCACATCGGCTGGGCTGGTTATGATGTATTTAACCTCAGCTTTAGTTTGGCAAAATAACAATGTGAGTTCCATTCAGTTTTCATTCTAGAATGCTGACATATACAATCACAGGGTTATTTTGCCTGCCAGGACTTCATGTACGGTAGATTTAGAAACAGTCCTCCACTCCTCAGTGTGGGATTTCCTTTGTTTTCTTTTTCATGATTTCATATCGAATACCAGCCTCGTTTGTATTTCTGTTTTACAGCTATCATGCTATAATGGTTTCAAGTTTAAGGAACTAGAAAATAGAAATTGGCATTTCCCCTACCAAATCATGTTTTGGGATTATTATGTTATTTGTGTAATAGACAAAGCAAACATGGCTAGTATTTGTTGGTAATTCATATAGTAGCTTCCAATTCGTTTAGAAATAGTTCAATATCTTAAAAGTTCCTTGCAGCCCAGCCGGTGTGGCTCAGTAGTTGAGCGTTTACCTATGACCATGGAGATCACGGTTCAATTCACGAGCAGGGCACATGCCCGGATGTGGGCTCAGTTCCCAGTGTGGGGCATGCAGGAGGCAGCCGATCAATGGTTCTTTCTCATCACTGATCTCTCTCATCTCTCTCTCTCTCTCTTTCTCTCTCTCTCTCTCTATTCTCCTCTTAAATCAATAAAAATATTTTTTAAAAGTTCCCTGCAGAAGTGTTGCTCTCCTTCTCATTCCTTTTACCTGCTTCACTTTTATTTGATTGGTGGTTATCAGTCTAGAAGAATGAGGAAACTGAAACCCTATTCATTTTAAATTTCAATTCTCTTACTATAGAGAACATGACCTAGAATAAATAGATTATTTCATGCTTATCTAAGAACTTCAGAACACAGAAACCTTTGAAAGCAGCAAGAAGAACAAATGCTGTATGTAGTTTTCATTTTTAAGATAAGCCATAAGACAATTTTTTTCAAAAAATGTTGTAATAGATATTTAACTGAGTCACTAAAACGTGGCAAACTTGAAGTGAAACCTCCGGATACCAAAAAACAAATGAGGACTATCTGCCTTGCAACACCAAAGTATCAATTTCTTCTTTTCAAAAATCCAGAGAAAATGCATTTCCAAAACAGATTTAACATAATAAATTAATCTGCAAAATATTTTTGAAGTATGATGTCTTATCAAAAATCATACTTCCTATGGTTCCTATTCCCTTTATGTCCCAATTTTACAATTTATTATCAGGCTTAGTTTATTTTTATGTATTTCTTCTTAAGAAATTTCACCAACAATAAATATTATAATTCTTGTTGATATATTTTAACTTTGATCTCCTTTAATAAATATTTTGTATTACTAAAACAATATTAAACTATAGCCATAATCTTTGCATTTGAAAGCCCATAATTGATTTTAATTTATCACTTAGACTTGCCTTTCCCACACTTAATATTTAAAGGAATTTTATGTTTGTCTTCCTGTTTTCTTCTGTGGTGTTTCAATGAGCAAAACCATATTATGTAATCTCAAATAATCTTTAATTTTGTCAGGGAGGCTGATGGGCAGAAGTCAGCTAGCTTATGAGTAAGTTTAGTCAAATGTCCAATATCTATATCTCATCATGATTTTATTTTTCTCTACTTAAAATTGCATATTCAGTAACTCTCCTAAAGAAGTATTCTTTTTATTGGTAAAATTATATAAAATTAAAATTCTATATAATTTTACCAATTAAGACTGCATAAACTCTCAAAAATCTTGAAATGATCTTTATAGATATACCTACATATATATCTAGAAAGATAAATATATATACATCAATATATATTAAATATATATATCAATATATCCGCTAAACTGAATAAACTTCCCAAACAACCCAATCCCACATCACTACCAAATATTTTTTTCAAGGGACTTTTATTTTTCTAGAATTTGCAAGCTTTAGGAAAAATTTTTAGAAAAACCAAAGACAACAGTGGTCCTTGACATTCTTTTTATTTTCATATTCTTTAACATTCTTCATATTTTTTAACATCAACTAAAAAAAAATAATATATGGCATGTAATTAATACAGACAATATACCAGGCAAGCAATTTTCCTTTTTAGATAGAATGTTATGATCTTCTTCCCATCCTCATCTCCTCCAAGTTTCAAAGAAATACTTGTAAAACTGTCTTGCTTCTTTGCATTAGACATACTAGAAAGGCTATGTATATGTGTTTGTGTGTGTGTGTGTGTGTGTGTGTGTGTGTGTGTGTGTGTGTGTGTGAGTGATGGTCCTATTTCAAATCTCCATTGACTTTTTAATTTTATAACTCAGCTCCTAAACCCCTATTCCAAAGTCATGACTCATGATTGTCCTGAAACTCTGCGCATTGCAGAAGGAAAGGAAGCTTGAACAACATCAGATAAGAACAGTTTAGAGTTTGAGAGTGATTATTGCACCTCTGAGCAGTTGTTAATCCCCAAACCCTAACCCAAAGATAGAAAATAATTGTACTCGCCTTTAAAAGTGAAAATGTAAACCTACAGATTTTTGGTAAGATTTAATACTCTTTTATTGAAAAAAGTGATGGTAAGTACTAAAAATCGTGTCTAACTTCACAATGTACTTTTGGAGACAGACTAAAATAAAAACAAGAAGCCTGATAACAAAAATTTTTAACTGTGTTTCTAAATTCAGTTCTTTGCCTGAAAACTCATGGGCATTAAGATTTGAATAAGTTACATGAAATTGATTTTAGTGCCCGTGATGTGAGATTAAATATCTTGACTTCTATATGCAAATGGATCTGACTTTGTTTTAAGCATTTTATTTCTTTAAACATTTTCGTACTTTAGAAAAACAATAAAAACCAGCTGTAAAGATCTCCTACAAATGTGGCCTTGCTTACTGAGAATCCTTCTGTCAACCCATGATTTATACTCACCGTGGTAAAAATGAGGGGAATTTTAAATAAAAATACTATGGTGAATTTTTTTTAAATACCAGATATTTTGTGCTTGGAACCAGAAAACATCTCAGCTGGGTCATTCAACCTCTCAGAAGTCATAACTTACAGTGGTCTTGCAATATTTTTAATTGAGTACACAGATGAGTAAAATATTTTTAAATACACACTGTATATTACATATATTTATACTTATGTATCTCCAATGCAGGGCTTCTCAACCTTTGCACTATTGACATTTGGGGCCAGATACTTCTTTGGCATGGAGACAGTCCAGGTCCTGTGAATTGTGGGATATTTAACAGTATCTCTGGCCTCAACCAACTGAATGTCAGCAGTATTTCCCCAGTTATGACAGCCAAAAAGTATCTCTAGACACTGGGGAGCAAAATCACCCCAATTGAGAACCACTGGAATGAATCATTTACAAGTAATATTGTAGTAATTGTCTATTTTGATGTTAAATTTATTTTACCTTTTAGTAGTACAAAAACAAGCCCACATTATGTTTTCTCTATAAATATTATCATTTATAAATTTTAGAGAAATTAATGTTACAGAAAATAATGTTACAGTATAAAAACAATTTCAAGTTGTTTTTAAATTTGGGTTCAAATAAGGGGTTGCACCCTAATTCAAACTTCTGTTTGTTTCAATATTTGATTCCTTAGTGCATCAAGGTAGAAAAAGATATGAAATTCCACCCATCTCCCAATCCCCCACCCTCCAGCATTTACCATGCCGTTGTGTGTATATGTTCTTTGCCTAATATTTTCACATTCTTTAATCTATTGTAGTCCCTCCAACCTCCTTCCTCTGAGATCTGGTTCTAATATGTATGTTTGAAATTATTGCAACTTTGCACATAGAAAAAATTATAGCTGGTTAGAAAACCATGATTTTTTAAATGTCGTTACGGGAGTTTTAATGGGTGTTACATACACATTTTCACTCATAAATTCACATAACAATACACACACACATTTTGAAAACACTCTGTTTTATAAAGCAGTTGCTTCACTCTTTGTTTAAACATCATCCTTATCTGAGAAAAATACATATTATGTAGGCTTTTTTTAAATGTATGCTCAGTTAACATAGTAGTGACAGTGACTTGTCATCACAGAAATGCCAGCAAATGTGAAATATTTGCTTTTAGTTAAAGAAAAATTAACTCACCATCAGGTTCAGATTCTTTGCTATGGGATAACCAGTGAACCTCTATGGCAAATGATTTTTGTGGTCACTCTCTACTTCATTTCAAATACTGTAAAAAAAAATTCACTACATTTTAGAATTTTTTAATTAAAAATTTAGAATATCAGTGTCATCCTGTAGCATTTTGTGTACTTTGGCTTTAACTGCTTTGCTAAAATAGCTCATCTATTAATTTTGCAATGTTGTCTCTGTAAACTAAACCTAGAATTCTTTCTGCGGTTAACTTAACGGTTTCTGAACCATACCATAAGCTATTCACTTCTTATTGAAAATATCAACTCATTGGTTTTTCTTTCCTTTAATGGCTCATAAGAAAGTAGAAAGGTAATTAATTGTTCATATTCCATCATTGAAACAAAATTTAGCAAATGCTACAAGCTGAAGCCTATTAGAAACATCTGTACTTTCATTTAACTATATTTGCCAAAATTTTATACTACCTACTCTGTTATAACTTGTTTCTTAGGTTTCAAACTATGCTTATTGTGCATTTTCTATCAGTGTTTATTCTCTACATTTACTATCAAAGTACTGTAGTATAAAAAACACACACATTGTTTTCAAAGAAGCTTTTAGCCATTTTTATCATAGCAAGAAGAGCAAGTGTTTCTCAATGTGCATTTAGCTCATGGGCTATTAGTAAAATCTTTTAAGTATTGCTTTCAAACATTTAGCATTAAACATTAAATTGAGTATTCCATAACATAAGGTAAGGGAAGAAATCAGGAGAGTACATTTTGGATGCATACGTTTAAAATTTCTTGCTAGTCTTGCTGAATTTTTTCTATCCTTATCTGACATCTCAAAGCACAATTTTCCCCTTCGTCAGTCAAGGTTCACTTTGAAGAATGAAGAATGTATATCAGTATTTTGATAGTCCTCTTGATAATTTCATGGCAGAGGGAGATGAAGGCAGACATTTTGCCAAATCTGATTTACTTATCAACACATGAAGAGTTTATATTAAGAGTAGAAAAACTTTCAGTAGAAGAAATATCAACTTGTTCTTTATTTTGTATTGACTTACTACCATTATTTTTAGTCATTTTTTTTTCAAATAAGATACTATATCTTTAAGCTTGCTTATATTCATCCAAAGGCCAATTGCAATATGTATGGCTATACTGAGAGCAAATGAATAATTGTGACTTTGTCAACCCATGAAAGACATGACACTCAAAATCTTCTCTCAGTAGACTTTGGATACATGTTAAATATCAACAAAGCCAAATTTTACTCCCCTTTAATAAATAAATGAAGTATCGATATTAATAGAAGTTAGAAATATTTTCTCCCCAGACTTCAAAGATTATTACTGCATACTCTCTGGGGTACAAGACACCACTTTTGAGGCCCCGGGAGTCAGTACTAACTATTCTTAGAGATTCAAATGATGTATGTGTGACTATATTGCAGGCTGAAGTGAGTTCTGTTTTCCTAAGAAAATTAAAACTTGCAGTGCATTTTTTTTTTCCTAGTGTGACCACCCAATAATGCCATCTGGTCTATAATAGTTTCATTTTGACATGTGATCACAGTCTTGCTCCATTGCAAGACTGGCCAAATTCAGGCAGTATGATCAAGAAGGTGCTAAGAACCAAGTCAATTAGTGTCATAGTCATAGGGTTATAGTTACAGTTCAAAATACAAGTCAGGTGTTTATAACCACTAACAGACTGAAAAGCATTCTCTCTCCACCTAGTTATATATAAAGGCAATGAAGGAATTTGACCATAGCATTTTCATAAATTTTTAAAAACAGTTCCCTGGCTGAGCTAATAAATGAATGAAATAGTTCAAATTTTCCAGCCAGAGTGTGACAAGTAATTGGTGAAATCTGTGAAATATCTAGTGACCATTTAAAAAGATGTTATGTTTTTAGATCATTAAAGTACAGCATTTTCTTGCAGTGATTTATTTCATTTGTAAAGTATCCCACTCATAATGAAATAGCCATGAATTTAACTTAATAAAATATTTTATTGCTTTTAAAAACCTGTGAGTGTGAACATATACAGGGTGGGGCAAAAGTCGGTTTACAGCTGTAAGTACACAAAACAGAGTTTATTCTTGTACTATTATATAGTAACTAGAGGCCCAGTGCATGAATTTCATGCATGGGGTGTTGGGTACCCTCAACCCAGCCTGCACCCTCTCTAATCTGGGACCCCTTGGGGGATGTCCAACTGCCAGTTTAGGCCCAATCCTGGCAGTTGGACATCTCTCTCACAATCCAGGACCACTGGTTCCTAACTGCTCACCTACCTGCCTGCCTGATTGCCCCTAACTGCCCCCCCCCCCCCGCCGCTGGCCCTGTCACCCCCAACTGCCCTCCGCCGGCCTGGTAGCCCCTAACTGCCCCCCTGCTGGCCTTGTCACCTCCAACTGCCCCCCACCGGCTTGGTAGCCCCTAACTGCTCCCCCCCTGCTGGCCTGGTTGCCTCCAACTACTCCCCCCCGCCAGCCTGGTCACCCTCACTGCCTCCCTCTAATGGCCTGGTCACCCCACACAGCCTGTTTGGTCGTCCATTCAGTTGTGATGGTTGCTTAGACTTTTATTATTACAGATTATTGTATGGTGATGACCAGAGGGAAAAGGGGTAGGTAGAAGAGGGTAAAGGGGGTATCAATGGTGATGGAAGACTTGACTTGGGTGGTGAACACACAGTACAATATATAGATAATGTATTACAGAATTGTATACCTGAAACCTATATAATTTTATTAACCAACGTCAACCCAATAAATCCAATAAAAATATAAATAAAGTTTAGAAATTTGAATTGGCCTAGCTGGCATGGCTCAGTGGTTGAGCACTGACCTATGAACTAGAAGGTCTTGTTTCAATTTCCAGTAAGGGCACTTGCCTGGTTTTCAGGCTCTATCCCCAGTATGGGGCGTGCAGGAGGCAGCCGATCTATGATTCTCTCTCATCATTGATGTTTCTATCTCCCTCTCCCTTTCTCATATATTTTTAATTGAATTGTTTTATTTCCAATGTAAATATACTTTTGCTCTACCCTGTATGTGAATAGATAAATAGATAGATAAATGAATGACTTGAAATTTCCCTCAAACTGTCTACAGCTACAGTAATTTATTTATTTATTTCTAGGCAGAAAGTTTTAATCTGGAATTTGAACTTTACCTTTATCCATACTTACCAAGAGAATGCTAACGCTCTCTTTAAGCCTAAGGGAAATAGTTTATTTAACCTTCCAGGGCCTCATCACCTGACCTTCAAATAAGTGAGAGTCAGTGAGCTTTGGATGGCCTTGAGCTCTTCCTCCTGTGGAAGGTTAGTGCTTCCCAGGGACCCTCCGCTTGCCAGCCCTCCAGCTCACACAGACCTGTTTTAGCACACCCAGCAGAGTACATCAGTCCCGGGGCCCATTTGTCCTCATCTTTGGCATACACTGGACCAAATGAAGATTTCAGAAATATCTCTGGCTTGACAGCAATATGTTCCCTAAAAGGAGTCTTTTTGGCCTGAGCATTTTTGCCCCCTCTAAGCGTCAAGCCTGTCTTCAAAGCCACTACTGTGATAGGGGTGCTAGAGTGATACCGTTGACCCAAAATACATCAAAGACCCAAGATGTATGTGCAAGACTCGAATGGTGTCTCCCTCCAGGGTAACAGCGGAGGCAGGGAAGTGAGTCAGCACAAACCATTAATAAGTGAAGAGGGTGGATTTAAAATTAACACAAAACTACAGAGCTATTTTCTTATCATGTTTATTTCCCAAATGTTTTTGTTTTGTTTCCCAAAGGTTTATTTCATTTAAGACATAAGAGCCCTATCGCAAAGCTATTTTAAAAGGCATTTCCTCTTCTGTCCATAACTCTGAGGAACACTTGCCTTCAAAAGTAGAAGCCCATTGTTTATAACTAAGTATAGAAGGAGGGGAAAGATATTCTGAGACTAAAATGTCAAGAACAGAGGATGGGACTTGAGTGCACTGTATCAAGCCACTTTTGTTCACTGAATAAACAACCGGCTCACTGTAGATGCAACCTCCAGGTTTGCTCAACTTGTTTTCTATAGAAAATTTGATCTTCATTTCACTTTTGGGAATTGTCCCAAGATAGTAATACTCATCCCCAACATAATTCCAAAAATAAGAAGAGAAATTTGGATACTTCTTGTCACCTCTTATTTCTCTTTCCTAGTTTGTAATTTCCTAGTCAAATTCTATATCTGCTCTCTTGGTTGAGGAGAACCCAGGGATTGTTTGGGGGGGAAATCAGGCTGAGGGACCCCACTGGTGCACAAATTTATGCAATGGGCCTCTAGGGTAGATATAAAATAAAGAAGATAACTTAAGAAAGTCTGGAAAATAAAGACCAAGGTCATTTGTCCAAAATGTCCAAGGATAAATATTTTATATACAACATTTGAGATGTATTTTAGGGAAACATCAGAGATGAGGAATTCAGTATTGTAAAAGTATATATAAGAATGTCTAGAACATATTCTGGGGATTTTAGAGATACAAAAAAAAACTCAATGACATAAATTATTGTTTCTTAATTACTAAACTACAATAGTGTTTAAATCATTATAACAGTGACTGTGAATTTCATTGTAATATATTAGAAGTTAGAAGTTTTTCTTCTTGCACATATTTTCAGTTATATTTTAGGGTTATCATAATTGTTAAATATTGCTTTTCTAAATTTAGATCCTTAATAAATGGTATTCTTAATTGATTATCACAGGGCATAAAATATTTGTTTTTATTCATATTTTTGTTTTTACTTGAGTTTTATACTCAAGGTGGTTTTACAATGTAAACTGTGCTGAATATTTTTGTTTCTTTTTTTAATGTTCTACATGTGAAAATTCTTTAACGTAACATCTTGACACATCATATTTTATAAATTATTTTCATCTCAAGGTTGTTTCAAAAGAGAGTAGCTGCTTTGAACATTCTGAAATGCAACTCTGAATGATTCCTATGACCTTGAATGCAATCCCAAACAAATCAGAAACAAGTTGTTGGCTTGATCGTATTTTCTTTTTCCCCCACAGTTGTCAGTTTGCTTTATTATTTGAAGTAGGAGGGAAGGCAAACCAAAAATAAAAGCCCTACTTGTTCCATAATAACTATCCATATGAAACCCAATGTATTCAGTCATCTGGATCAACTCTTTTGTACTATATAATTATAGTTGAGGCTATAAATGGAGAAACAGAGCCAAACCGTGCCATATATACTTTGCATCAAAACTGAAACCCATCTTGAAGATAGAATTCATGCCCAAAGTTCCACAGAAGAGAAAACACTAGTATTTAAATCTAGTTTCATTCACATTATGGATTCCAAAGCCAGACCACCTGGACATGAATCTTAGTTCTGCTGCTCTTTAACTGGGTGACTCCAAACATATAATCTAACCATTCAGCACCTCAATTTCCTTACCTGTAAAATAAAGATGATAATAGTACTTACAGGATTGTAATGAGGATTGAATGAAATAATACATCTAAATCTCGTAGGACATTATCTGGCATAGTTTAAATGATAAATACAGCCGGGACCGGTTTGGCTCAATGGATAGAGCGTCGGCTTGGGGACTGAAGGGTCCCGGGTTCGATTCCAGTCAAGGGCATGTACCTTAGTTGCGGACATATCCCCAGTAGGGGGTGTGCAAGAGGGAGCTGATCGATGACTCTATCTCATCAATGTTTCTAACTCTCTATCTCCCTTTCTCTCTGTACAAAATCAATAAAATATATTTTTTAAAATAATAATAATAATAATAAATACAGGCTGTAAGAGTCATTCTTGCTTTTCTTAAAAGTGTAATTACCATCATTTTAATAAACAAAAACAATGATGATACTTGTCACGTTTGGTGAAATTGAGCATCACAGCATGCTATGGAAAGTGATGCTGCAGAGTGGAAAGGGAGTGTATTGGGGACCGAAGACCTAGTTTCAGACTCAGACTCTATAGCTTACCAGCTCTGTGGTTTTATTCATTTCCCTAGCCTCTATGTTACCATCTAAAAACTCACAGGGCACCAGGACCAGTTTGGCTCAGTGGACTGAAGAGTCCCGGGTTCAATTCCAGTCAAGGGCGTGTGCCTTGGTTGCGGGCATGTCCCCAGTGGGGGGTGCGCAAGAGGCAGCTGATCGATGATTCTCTCTCATTGATGTTTCTGACTCTCTGTTCCTCTCTTTTCCTCTCTGTAAAAAATCAATAAAATATATCTTTTAAAAAATGTTTAAATAAATAAAATAAAAATAATAAAAATTAAAACTCACAGGAATAACAGCCTCCCCTCCCTGTCTTGTGTGGAAGACATACATAAAAATAATGTTAATGTGAAATAGAAATGATTTTTAACATAAAATAAGAGTAATTTTAGTATAAAATAAGAACCATTTAACAAATGTATGTATATGATGAAAACACATAAAAGGCAGTAATAGTAAGTCTGAGCTAGTGGAACAGGAAGGACGGCTCCCAAAGGGAAGTGATGTTTCAACAGTTTTCTCAGGAATAAAAAAAAAAAAACTGGTTTGGAGAACATGGGCCAGAGATGAGTTTATCTGGGACCATCCATTATAAGCTGTAAACCACTAGGAGTTGTAAATATTGGTTGAACTTCATCATCTAAATGCCATGCCGAGGAGCTGTAACTTTACCTGAGCTTTTGATACATTCATTGGGAGAGTGAACATCTAAAGCCAGTGCCACATCAGTACCAATTCAAGACAAGTGATAGAGCCATTTGATTTGGAGAGTAACCGTTTTCTGCTTTGTCCCTTTGCTCTCACTATTTTAAAAATTGTTACTTCAGATCATATTCCCAATTGTGAGATTCTACACTGACATTAGCTTCCAGATTTCTTCAATCTTTTATTTTCTTTCAATATTTCTTCCTTGTCTTACTCTAGTCCTATTCTTCTCTTTCTGCCCAGAGGTAAATATAATACATTTCTTCTGTCGTTTGTGGTGTGTGTGTGTGTGTGTGCATGGTGTGTGTGTCAATGTAGAATATGTAGTATTAGTTATTGTGTTTTACTTTACATAAATGGTCTGTATTTCATAGAGCTGAATTTATGAATTGATTATTCAAGAACTATACATTTTTGCATTATTTCTTTTTCTATTCTCCTTAGCTTAAAATATCCTTTACTTTTTAAACCGTGATAGTAATAAATGGCAATTCAAATATCCTTAATTGGCAAATGAAAAAGCTGTTGCCTATATCTCTGCCATGATACCTTTGCTTATTTGTTTTTAATGACCCTTGAACTCTAGAAGAAACAGAATAATGATGTAATAAAATCACAGTGTTTCTGCCATGTGGTCATCAAGCATCCGTTTGGACACCTCCAGGGCAGGCCATGGTGTTTGGGACAGCGGCATCATCTCTATGGAGCTGTGATAGAAAATAATCCTTGAGTTGGTCTGAAATCTGTGTCCGAGTGGCCCTATTCTATTCTCAAGCTCACATAAGCAAAAACAGATTTCATTCTTTTTCATAGATGTCCTTCAATCACACAGAGAAATTACCAGATTTTTATGAATCTTCTTTCCTACAAATTAAGTATTCTCATTTCCATCAAATATTCATCATGGAATATGGTTCTAAAAACTAGCTGCCTTCACAGTCGCTTCAGTTTGATTGTTCACCATTGACAAGAGCTATTTAGTTATCTATGAAGGCTCAAAAGTGCCACTGTAGCTGCTGCCACTTGTAAGAATATGTTTGATGAGAGACCTTGTCTTTTGATCCTACAATAGAATGATTCCTATCTCCAATTACTGATGAACTAAGTTCATTTCAGTGGGTGTCCCAGAGTGCCCAACAACTCCAAAACTCTAGCAAATTGGTGCTGTGTGGGATTAGAACCCAAAGACTGAGGGTTTAGCAGTTTTTCCCCACACGATACAATATCCTGTATTACTTTTGTCCAAATAAATGAGAAATAGCAATACCCAAGGGTAAAACCGCACTCAGTATGTTTCTTAGTGTTTATATAGCATTTTTTTTAAAAAAAGATAGATTGATTTTCCTGGGTTTACTTTCTTATCCATAACAAAAAAAAGATGCTCCTTCAAGTTGGCTCTGAAGGGGATAAAGTTAATCCCCAGAACAGAGTCCTGGTCCTTTCGCCAGCACTGGCTACCTCTGCCCGGACACCCTCCCAGATCAGGTGTGGAGACTCAGACTCAAAATAGCATTTGCAAACATTTTTGGAACTTGTCCAGCTCCAGCATACACAGCTCACCGGGGCCTGCTTTTACGCCAGGACTGGGATGCCATCAGGAAAAGCATTCTTTACAAAAATGCAAGGGTTTCTTTTCATGCACCGCTCCAAGGAGACCCATAATGAGAAGTGCAGCAGGGGAGAGATGACTAACGGCTACCCACTTAGCTCCCAGGGAGGATTCTCAAGCTGGCGTTGGATCATTCCACAGTGGCTGGCACAAGGGCCTTGAGAGCCGGTCTGATTGCAAACACAGTCCTCTGGCTTTCTCGAGGAGGGGGAGGGTGTACCCCCCTAAGGGACCTTGGCTCACTGGAAAAATATGGCATTTGATAGGTATTTTGAACCCAGATATGTTTTCTTACTCAGAGAGCGAGTGTGCATGTCTCTGTGGGTAGATAATGCAGATTTTTGTGAGCTGAGAAGTTTGCTCTTATTCTGAGGCCAATTGCTGGCCACTCTCTGTCATCAACTCTCTAGCGAATGACTGAAGTACATATAGTGCACCTTTAAGCCTGCACACACAAATATGCTGATAAAAGAAGCATGACTTACGAAACTCTGTATCAAGCATGCTTTCGGACCTTCTCGGGGCCACCGATATTCTCTTTGTAAAAGACCAAAAATAGATGCTCATTTCCTTCGATGACTTATTTAAAATGAATTGCTGGTTGAAATCCAATGAGCACTGGCAGAGTTCCACCTCCCAGGGAAGCACCATGGTAATTACAACTTGTTGGCATTCTTTTCGGCAGTTTCAGAAGGGATACCGAGAAGTAAGCCCTCAAAGAGGCTGAATCATCCTCTCACCCTTGAACGTACTCACTTCCTTCAGTTCTGGCCAAAGCTTTTTTGGAAGATACTCTTGTGAACTTCCGTTGCTGGTGTAAGCAGTAGAAAAACAGAAGGCAACAACCGGGATTGAGTTGCTACAGCAGAAACCAAGATAAATTCCTCTTGGTTTTTGGAAACAATGGGAAGGAGTAGGGGACTTCAGCCATAACTGTTGTTATGCTGTTTATAACTTTTTAATGCAGATATAGCACTAAATAGTTGGTAGGGTGGACTCAATTATCTTTTGCCTGTGGAAATAACATTTTTTAATTTACTTTTATGTATTACAGATACCTCCCAATCCCCCCACCTCCACAAATAACATTTTTAAAGGCTTTTTTTTTCTTTACCATTTTTAGCCCTAAAAGGGCTTCTCTATCCTAATTTAAAAAAAAAAATTCTAATATTTCAATCTGATATAAGATATTGTCCCTGATGGTCTTCAAGGGACTAACTTAGTGATGGAGAAAAGATGACATGTTGAAGTGATAATAATATAAGACAGTCACAAGGAAACTGATATTCAGTTGCCAAATGAATAATGGTTAGTGTGCTCTGAGCTGGAGAACCCTTTCCACTTGAAGATTTGAAGATGGAGAGAAAATTCTAGTTGGGTTGAATTGGAACAGAAAGAGAGTAGGAGGAGAGTGTTGAACAAGAGTGGGAGGCAGGAAAGAAGAGAGTCTATCAGCAGAGGAAGTTTCATCAAGAAGCTAATTACATTAGTTTGCTCAGGCTGCCATAGAGAACACCCCAGAAATTTGTTTTCTTATGGTTCTGGAGGCTGTGATCCAAGATGAAAGTGCTAGCAGGGCTGGTTTCTCCTGAGGTCTCTCTCCTTGGCTTGTAGCCACCTCCTCCCTGCTTTGGCCTCACACATTCTTGTCTCTGAGTCCCTGGTATCTTTTCCATTTCTTCTAAGAAGACCAGTTGTATTGGAGAAGGGCCCACCCTAGGGTCTTCATTTTAACTCAGTCTCCTCTTTAAAGCTTATCTCCAAATGAAGTTACCATCTGAGGTAGCAGAGGTTGAGACTTCAACTTCAGTCTGAGGAGTCACAATTCAGCTCATAACACTAATGAAACCCATAACACAATTCAGCTCATAATACTTCAGAGACGCTGACTTAGGTGGGCTGGGTGAGTGCCAGGAGCCTCAGTGTTCAAGGTGAGGAGAAGGAGCCAGCCTGGAATCAGAGAACACACTGTGTAAGTGTATCTGGTAAATTGCCAAGGGAGAAGATATCAGAAGACCTGGATCTTCAAATCTCGAGGAATTCCTTGTGATATCTTTTTTTTTTTTAATTCTAAATCATTATTCATGTTCGTACCTAATTTTGTATTAGCAATGTTGTTATCTCTTTCTTAAAGAGGGCCTCATCCAAAATTGAGTGACATTAGGTTTCACAAAACTTGGATCCCCTTTTTGAAGTATAAAATACACAGCAGATTTCAAAGACTTACTGGGAGATAAAGAATGTGAAATATCTCATTAATCATCTTGATGTTGAATACCTATGGAGATGGTGATACATGGGACACATTGGGTTGAATAAACTATATTCTGAAAATTAATTTCATTTCTTCTTTTGATGTTTCTTTAAAGGGCCCTAGCCAGTTTGGCTCAGTAGACAGAGTGTCGGTCCATAGACTGTGGGGTCCTGGGTTCGATTTCAGTCAAGGGCACATACCTTGTTTGCAGGCTTGATACCTGCTCCAGTCGGGGTGTGTGCAGGAGGCAACCAATTGATATGTCTCTCTTGCATTGAAGTTTCTCTCTATGTGTCTCCCCTAGCTTCACTATCAAAAATCAATGGAAAAAATATCCTTGGGTGAGGATTAATTGAAAATAAATAAATAGTTTTTACAAATAAATAAAGTAGCTACTAGACAATTAAAAATTGCAAAAGTGACTATATCATATTTCTATTGGCTTGATCCTTGCCCCAGTAGGGGTGTGTGCAGGAGGCAACCAATTGATGTGTTTCTCTTGCATTGCAGTATCTCTCTGTGTGTCTCTCCCCCTTCCTTCACTGTCTAAAAATCAATGGGAAGAAAAATATCCTTGGGAGAGGATTAATTAAAAATAAATAAATAAATTGTTTTTAAAAATAAGTAGCTACTAGACAATTGAAAATTGCAAAGGTGGCTGAAACCGGTTTGGTTCAGTGGATAGAGCGTCAGCCTGTGGACTGAAGGGTCCCAGATTCGAATCCAGTCAAGGGCATGTAACTTGGTTACGGGCACATCCCCGGTGGGGGGTGTGCAGGAGGCAGCTGATCGATGATTCTCTCTCATCGATGTTTCTAGCTCTTTATCCCTCTCTTTTCCTCTCTGTAAAAAATCAATAAAACATATTTTTAAAAAGTTGCAAAGGTGGCTATATCATATTTCTATTGGACAGCCACTCCTCCAAAGTCTCCAAACACCCCATCCCATGCCAGGCCTTCTCTCCTCCCCCATGAAACCTGGAGCTGCAGGAAAGCAAAGGCCAAGAGTCTCGTCTTCGTTTGCCTTCGTGCCAATTGCCTTCCTCATTTGGATCCGAGTGCATTTTTACTTAATTGTAATTACGTTTAGTGGTTAGGACCTACCTGAATATCATCCCTGGAGTTCTCTGAATTTAATAGGTTTTTTTGTTCTTTCTTGGCTAGAGTTTTAATCATGTTGGTGCTAAGAGAAGAATATTTAGAGTTTAACACAAATGGCTTAGAAATAACCGAACAAAATGAATCTGCACTCAACCTGAGCAGAAAGAGGCTATTGTTGCCTTTATGGGTGACTGTCTCTTACATAAAAGCTTGGCGCAGTTGTTTTGTCACGGGAAATCGTTACGCTATCGAAGTGACTTTGGTGGGTTTAAATCAAATGTACACTGAAAATCTTTAAATGATTATTTGAGAGGAGTCTTGGTCCAGAAGAGCAATTTTAAAAAATATTCCATAAAGACATATGTTTCATAGAAATATAGAAAAAGAAATATACTGAGGCACCTTTGTACTCACCTTTAGCTTAAGAAATTAAGTGAGCTCTCTTAGAAGGTCCCTCCCCCTTCCCAGAGGTACTACTAATCTAAATTATGTGCTTATCATGACTTTTCTTTTCATTGGAATTTACTTCTAAAGGAGCAGCTTTAAAAACTGGTTTGGCCGTTTAAAACTGCCTCTGTTGCATGGACCTACCTGTTTAAAATTATTATCCTGGATTCTATATAGCAGCCCAAACTCCCAAAGCAACTATTCTGTTTTTAGGAGCACTTTTCCATTAAAGAGAAGGAGGAGGAAGAAAGGAGGGCAAGATATGTATGTATATATATCATTAACTTGTATGGTTGTACTTTTTATATAACAAGGTGTCACCGTATAGAGAAACACAACTATTCAGGCTGGAGCTAGAGAGTTGAGGGGCCAAGAGAACACTAATGAGTCACCCCTGGAAGTTGCATCAAAAAGTCTGGCACGTAATAAATATTCCACAAATGTTAGTGGCTCTCCTGAAGAGAAAGCAATGGTTACTGCCTTGAGGATTTTTTAGGTGACTATGATGAATTTTCTCACTCCTGTTCTCTGGATAGTAAAGGTCCAGATTCTCTCCAGCTTCCATTTGTTTCCCACATTCTGTGTACATTTTTATGGAATGTAAAATTTACTCCCTGTGGGTTTGTTAGTTAACTGGCTTTCTCTGTCCCTCCTATGTAGCTCTCTACCATCCTCCTGTCCAGCTTGAAATGCAATACTCAGAGAATTATAGAGTGTGCTTTTTCTTCAACAGTTCACTTCAACAAATATTAATGACCACCTACTCTTTGCCAGATCCATATTAAATTGTGATGACAGAAAGATGAATAGGACAGGACCCTCGCCCCAGAGGAACTTATATGCTAGCGAAAAAAGCAGAGAGGTTAAAGAAGCCCTTTCGTTCAACAAGTATTTATTGAGCACCTATTATGTGCCAAATAGTCTTAGGCTCTGGAGACGTATCAATGATTAAAACAGACAAAATTTCTACTGTCATAGAACTTACATTCTACAGGTGAGAGGCAAACAATAGAAAAATAAGTAAGTCAATTATAGATATACTAGTGGCCCGGTGCACGAAATTCATGCACATTCAAAAAGAATTAATTGGAAGAAATATTTTAATATTGCTATTTGTCCTTTCTCTATAGTAGAAGTGTCAGAGATGAGAGAAAATTAGTAAAATGCATATGAAAATCTTCCTCCTGTCAGAGTCTGGGGCTTGCCGCGGGACCCAGAGTTAAGTTCCTGCCCTCCCATGCACACCTCAAAATTGAGTGAGACCCAGACCTGGCTGGCCCCATCCCCATTGGGCTAGATCCAGACCCAGCTGGCCCCACCCCAGTTAAGCCCTACCGAGCTAGGGGCGCAACCTCAGGTCCCCTAGCCCAGTACTGGGCCGGGGGAGGGGGGCCACAGCCTCATGTCTCCCAGCTTGGCACCAGATGGGGGGCGCAGCCTCAAGTCCCCTGACAAGCCCCACCAGGCAGGGGGCACGGTCTGAGGTCCCCAGTCAAGCCCTGCTGGGCAGGGGGCACAGCCTCAGGTCCCCCCCCCCCAGCATCACACAGCCTCAGGGCTGATCACTCATTATGACTTATTACAGGAACCCCACCTCCACTGTGGGCACAGCCATCTTGTGATGGTGTGAGGGGCAATTTTCGTATTACCTCTTTATTATATAAGATTATGTGTATATATATTGCCGAAACCGGTTTGGCTTAGTGGATAGAGCATGAGCCTGCGGACTGAAAGGTCCCGGGTTCGATTCCTGTCAAGGGCTTGTACCTTGGTTGCGGGCATATCCCCAGTAGGGGGTGTGCAAGAGGCAGCTGATTGATGATTCTCTCTCATCGATGTTTCTATCCCTCTCTCTTCCTCTCTGTAAAAAATCAATAAAATATATTTTTTTAAAGATTATGTATATACTATTCTGTTGGAAGGTAATAAGTGCTATAGGGGGGGAAAGTAAAGCAGTGAAGGGGAATGTGAGTGGCATTTGGAATAAGGTAGTCAAAGAAGGAATCCCTGAGATGGTGACATTTAAGTAAAGACACGAAGGGTATGGCAGCAGCCCTCTCGCTCTGGGGAAAGAGTTTCTAAGCAGAGAAAACACTAAGCCCCAAGGCCTTGAAGTGAGAACAAGCTTCAGGTACTTTTATTCCTGAGAACCATTAAGGAGGCCAATATGGGAAGAGGGATAAGGGAAGAATAGTGGAAGAAAAGGTCAGAGAGGTGACAGAAGGGAGAACCTGGTAGGACACTAGTAGGACTTTGGTTTTTTGACTAAGGTGGAAAGCAGGTGGAGCGTTATCAGCGGAGTCTTATTAGTTTACTTAAGACTTAATAGGAGTACTCTGACTGCCACACTGATAACAGACTCCAAAAGGACAAGAATGGAAGCAAGGAAACTAGGAAGGTACTGAAAGGATCCAGGCAAGAAATATTATCAGTTTGGACTAGGTTGACAGCAGTGGAATTGGTGAAAAGGGTTCAGCTGTGGAAGTATTTTGAAGGTTGAACCAACAGGATTTACTGATGGATAGGGTATAGAACATCAGAGAAAGGAAGGAGACAAGGATGATTAGAAGATATGTTGGGGAAATGGAGTTGTCAGAAACCAAGATGAGTAAGTCTAAGGGAGAAACATATTTTCAAGGGGAGAGCAAAAGTTCACTATTGATTCAGTAATTAAAGTTTAAAAGCCTATTAAACATTCAAGTATGTGTACAGTTGGGTGGAATTGAGAGAAGTGTGGACCAGAGATATACATTTGGGAGTGATTAGCATGTGGGTGGTACCAAGGTCATGAGACTGGATGAGTTCACCCCAGAGGGATTTAATTAGTTAAGATGTCCAAGGTGTCTGAGCATTCCAGACTTCCAACAATAAGATTCTGCGAGGTAGTAGCACCCAAGAAGAGGCTGATAAAGCATGGCCAATAAGATAAAAGAAAAACTAGGAAGTGTAGTGCTATGGAATCAAGAGAAGAAAGGTTCTCAGGGATGATTGAAAGTGATTAACTTATCAAATAGTGCTGATTAATCAAGAAGTAGAAGCCGTGAGAACTAACCATCAGATCTGGTAACAGGAGAATCTATAATGACTTCCAGATAAGCAGTTCTGGTGAATGGTGGAAGTTAAAGCCTAATTGGGGTGGGTACATAGAGGGAGGAAGGAGTGGAATTGAAGACAATTGAGTGTGAAGACTCTCAAGGAATTTCAGAGTAAAAGGAAACAAGTACTAGATGAATTGAAATACCTAGAGGGTTATTGGATTCAAATGATGGTTTTTATGCTGATGATAATGACTTAGAAGAAAGAGAAAATTTGTTAATTCCGGAGGAAAGAAAAGAGTGCTAGAGTCCTTGAATGGGCAAGAAGTGGTGGGATCTATGCTTACTTTTATTAGATGAATGTATAAATGAGATTAAGGACTACCTGACAAAAAAAGCACATGATGAAAGAGATGAAAAAAGTAGGAAGTTACCAACCTGAAGTGTAACCTTCTCTCTGTACCACTACTCCCCCAAAAAATCATTTCAATTACATCTTACCTTTTCAAACTTTCTGTTGTTTCCATTAATTAATTGTGCCTCTATGAAATTTCATACCAGACATTAATATATTTCAGCTAAATGGGACCTATTTCTAATAAATTTACAAGTATACAGGGTGTCCCAAAAAAAATGTATACACACTTAAACAGCTGATAGCTCAGTTTTGAAAATGAAATGTATTTTAATAAACACTGCCTTTATCATTATTCAAAGTGTGTGCATACATTTTGGATCTTCAATAGCAAAAAAGGGAGCAACCAATAAATAAGTAGAAATCCTGAATGAGAAAACAAATATTGGTTCTCATTTATACTTTATGTCTGACAGTATAGTTTTAGATTTACACATACTGGGCAACTCCATTTTCATTCTTTGAAGGCAGCAGATGTTCTGTTTTTTAGCCATTTCATTTCATGTGATTGTTGTGTTCTTAAGAGGATTCTTGATCAGTACTGAAAATATAAGACTACTAAGAAATGAGATGAATTGTATAATCAATAAAAATGGTATTGCAGGTATTTACATGTGATTGAATTGCTTTAGTGACCAGTCCTATAACATTCACTTTAGGAACTCTTAAATTCAACTTGATACTTCTCAGTGAAAGTTATTGCCAAAATTGTCTCCTTTCTACTCATGGTTTATTGGACAATGGCCAGAATAAGAAAGTGGAAAAAGGCAGTTGAGAAACATTGGACAATGGCCAGAATAAGAAAGTGAAAAAAGACAGTTGAGAAACATTGGACTCTGATGTTCATAAATAAGTTATAAATTCTTGACATGATTGTGTCAATAAAATGCACAGTTGGGCTGTGCCTATAGCAAATGTCACTTTGGCAGGGTGTTGTGTTGGTCTGTGTGCTCCGAAGCATCAGAAGCACAGCTCACAGAAGCAAAGCCTGCTCTTCCCCAGCGCTTTCCTCCAGCACAGAAGCAGTAGCACCTTCGTTGTTATCTATTTTTCTGAAGTTTTGTTAAGAATCTTAGGGAAAATATAATGCAGTTTATCTGAAGGCCATACTTAGGTTTGATTTTTAGCGATGCCTGGCTTTAAAAGACAACAAACCCGTGCCCTGGCTGGTTTCTCAGTGGTTAAAGCTTCCACCTGCGGCCAAAACTGGTTTGGCTCAGTGGATAGAGCGTTGGTCTGCAGACTGAAAGGTCCCTGGTTTGATTCTGGCCAAAGGCATGTACATTGGTTGCGGGTACATCTGCAGGAGGCAGTTGTCCATGTTTCTCTCTCATCGATGTTTCTAGCTCTCTATCCCTCTCCCTTCCTCTCTGTAAAAAATCAATAAAAAACAAATATATATATATATATATATATATATATATATATATATATATATATATTTTTTTTTTTTTTTTTTTTTTTTTTTTTTTTTAAGCTTCCACCTGCAGACGGAAGGGTCTCAGGTTTGATTCCTGGTCAAGGGCACCAATCGATGTGTCTTTCTCATGTTGATCTCGCTTTCTGTCTTTCTCTCTCTCTCTCTCAATGGAAAAAATATCCACCAGTGAGGATTTAAATTAAAAAAATAATATATAAAAGGCTACAAATCTGGAGTTCTAGCAATAATCTGACACTTATTTCTATCTGATATATATAAGCCACTGGCTCTGTGACACAAGAGGGGGCTAACAGCCCAGTGGATCAGACGGATTCATAAACAGCTAGGTGACACGTCATCAGTAAAGGCGTAAAGCAGAGGCGCGAACAAAGCACCATGGAAGTGCAGAGCAGCTGGCTGTGGCTGCGACTGGACTGAACACAATAGGTTGATTTCAGGAAAGAGATATCCGTTGGTGGGAACCTTGAGATATGAATTAAGGAAGTAAAGGAATGTCTGCAAACACAATGTGCATTTGCTAAGTGCTTGGATGACTAATCTATATAAACTCGCCGCAAACCCAAGAGTGGCATCTAAGGCTGACACTGATGCTCAGTCAACCCCAGCAAATCCACTGCCACAGAGCCCACCATGTGCATATTTTAAAGAGACTAACCAAATCGGTACATCAAGCATTTTAACGTTTTAATAAAGAATGATATATATATACAGAAACATGTGTGTATAAGGATACAGCTTGGTAAATTTAAAAAGTGGGACACACCTATTTTACCAGAATCTACATGAAGAAACAGCCCTGGCCAGATTGACTCGGTGGTCAGAGCATCAACCTGCAGTCCAAAGGGTCGAGGGCTCAATTCCAGGTCAAGGGAATTGTTGTAGGAACCTTTGTTGTAGGTTCAAGGGTTCAAATGCGGGAGGCAGCCAATGGATGTATCTCTCTTCCCCTCCTCCTTCCCTTCCACTCTCTCTGAAAATCAATGGAAAAAAATATCCTTGGGTGAGGATTTAGAAAAGAAAAACATTGCCATCCCCTTCCAGTCAATCACTACCATAGCCCATCCTGAAGGTTCCTGATTTCCAACAGTGGAGATTCCTTCTGCTTTCACACTAAGAGTGTCACACAGTATGCACTATGTGTGTCTGGCTTTCCTTAGAATTTTGCTCAGGAGATCCATCATGTGGCTGTGCGCACATGGGAGTGTTCATGCCCATTGCTCTGTGGCATTGTATTGATAAGCATACTACAATGGATTAGTCTATTCTGCTGTTGATGTCATCCGGATGGTTTCCTGTTTGGCGCTATCACAGATAATGCTGTGACCTTCCCAATCCTGGTGCTTTGGTGAACAAGTGGAAGCATTTCTCCTTGGTGAGTTTTTATTTTGGTATCTGTTTGGTAGAATTGCTCTGTCACAGTTGGTAGCTGCTATCAAATAGTTTTCCAAACTGTACACATTTGTACTCCGACCAGCAGTTCATGAGTTTCATTTCCTCCACATCCAACACCTGCCATTTCCCACTTCTTTCATTTTAGCCATGCTGGAGGATGCATAGAGGATTGTTTATCTTTTTCTTACTGGTTTTTAGGACTTCTTTTCTATAGTCTGGATGCAAACTCATTCATGGACTGTATATATTGTGGAAAATCTCCCAGTCTCTTAAAGGTGATGAACTTGTGATGAACAGAAGTTCTTAATCTTAGTTTAATTCATTTATCATTTTTCTTTTATCATTAGTAGATTTTTTTAGGTTAAATATGAAGACTTTTTTTAAAAAGTCCCAATTTTTGCCGAAACTGGTTTGGCTCAGTGGTAGAGCGTCGGCCTTCGGACTGAAAGGTCCCGGGTTCAATTCCGGTCAAGGGCATGTACCTTGGTTGCGGGCACATCCCCTGTAGGGGGTGTGCAAGAGGCAGCTGGTCGATGTTTCTCTTTCATTGATGTTTCTAGCTCTCTATCTCTCTCCCTTCCTCTCTGTAAGAAAAATCAATAAAATATATTTTTTTAAATATATTTTATTTCAGATACTCACTAATATGCTGAGACAGTACCTCGTCCTTGCACTTCCCAACTTCCTTAGCTTCAGACTCCTTCTTCCACCTTCAAAACCAACAATAGCCATCAAGTTCTTCTCAAGTTACATCACTCCAACCTCCTCTTCTATCTCCCTCCTTCACTTATAAGAACCCTTGTTATTACATGGGGTCCACCCTCAGAATCCAAGATAATCTAACTATTTGAAGGTCAGCTGATTAGCAAACAATTCTATCTGCTAGTGACTAGTCTAATTCTCCTGTACCACGAAGCATGACGCATGCATAGGATTAGAACATGGACATGGAGGGTGGGGTGTTAGGGTATTAATCTGCCTGCCACAACTATCTTCTCTAAAAGGATGTAGGTTCTTATTTGCAGACAGCTGTCATCCCTCTTTTATCAATTTAAAACTTCTTGTTTCATTTATTCCCCAGAGAAAATGGAGAACAAATGAAAAACATATTAAAATTTTGCTTTAGAAGCCATAAAACCAAACCAGGGCCTGGCCTGATTGTAATATATTTTACTTTTATGAAGTAAAATAAGGAAGCAGACAAACAAAGCAGGACACTAGAAATATAATTTAACAAAATAAGATTCTATGAAATTTGATTTTTTTTTTGAGATTCGTATCTAAAAAGTGGGTAAATTTATTCTCCATTCATAATTTGAAAAAGCAGTACATGCGTATGACTCCATCCATATAACATTCTATGAAAAATAAAAATAAAACAAACAAGTGGGTGGGTGAGGACAGAAGAGGGAAGGTGTTATTTTAAAGGAACAGCAGTAGAACAGTTGGAGAAGCAACTAAATTAACAAGACAAGGGACTCAGAATGAGAGTAATTCAGGGTTTGTTTAATTGAATCTTGCAGTCTCTGGAAGATTCTAGAAGCTGATTACTGTGTGCTTTTTATGTAGATATTAGCTCCTGTTAGATGATTTAAGCTAGTGAGAAATAAACCTTCCATATTCTGATATTTGAACAACCATGCAAATCTATATCAGAAATTTGCTCAAAATAATACATATTCCTGGTGAACTGAAGTCTGGCAATTTTGTCACTGTTTTGTCACTTGCTAATTGCACAAATTGGGGAAATCTCTAAAATAAATCAAATCTAAATTGCATCATCTGTAAAAGGAAATTATAATAATGGCTAATACTTAATGAAGGATTGTTTTGTTCCACACCCAGATCTAAATACTTTGTGTATGGCCTCATTCCATCTAACTATAAAAATAACACTTACTGAATTATATACTACTTTATCTCACGGGAAATGATTAACTACGAGGAATAACCAGTATTGTGTGGCTGGAACATTCTAGGTATTAAGTAACTGTTGATTTGCTTCCTAAAGTTTCTCTTATTCCAGTATTTTCCTAAAGGTGATTTTGGCTTGAGGATCTGCTGGCCGTACCATGTTAGGGATCTCTGTTAGTGGGGTTGAAAGTATATTACTAAAATATTTACATAAGCATTTTACAAGGCTAGGAACTTAAGTCTTAAAATAAGTAATTACCTCTGTAACTCCCCAGACTCTATAAATTAGTTATAAAAGTAGCAACCCTAAATAATGTCTATAAAAAACACATCTTTCTCAAAAGAACAGCACCATACAGATAAAGCGTGATTATTATTCTTGTTGGGCTGATATTATTATGATTAATTTTTTTATGTGGTGATATTGTGTAGACTTACTGAACTTCTTAGACTTAATTCTGAGCCTGCAAACTAATCCTACGCTTTGCTCTACCGTGGATGTAGGCCTGTTCCCAAGGATAGGCATTCTTGAAGCTGCAATAATAGGATTCATTTGGAATTCACTTTGAGCCCAAACTTCTCCTTCCTTCCCCAGTAAGTTATCACCTGGGCATCACCGAAACCAGAGATACTAGGGTCCCCTAAGAAATTCAAGCTCAGGGTAATCCTTAGCAGTACCATTTGCAAGGCCTTATTTAGGTGTTTAATGTTAGAGCCTACACAGACACCCATTTTCTCCTGTATGTCAACTACTACTTAAAAGGAACTAGAACATCTATAGAAGTTCAGTGAATTCTTGTCAGTCCCCACTAACTTTACATCTATTAGAAAAATGTTTTTAATCATATTAATTGAGAATAAGAATAAATTTAAGTCAGTTCATGCTAAAATGGCATAAATCCTACCATTTTTTAAAAAAAATATCCTCATGAAAACATGCTCAAAGTCACTAATTGTCCGAGAGATGCAAATCAAAACAACAATGCAGTACCATCTCACACCTGTCAGAATGGCCAACATCAACAAATCAACAAACGACAAGTGTTGACTAGGTTGCGGAGAAAAAGGAACCCTCGTGCACTGCTGGTGGGAATGCAGACTGGTGCAACCACTGTGGAGAACAGTGTGGAGTTTCCTCAAAAAACTGAAAATGGAACTCCCATTTGACCCAGTAATGCCACTTCTAGGAATATATCCCAAGAAACTAGAAACACCAATCAGAAAGGATATATGCACCCCTATGTTCATAGCAGCACAATCTACAATAGCTAGTATTTGGAAACAGCCTAGGTGCCCGTGAGCAGATGATTGGATCCAAAAACTATGGTACATCTACACAATGGAATACTATGCTGCCATAAAAAAAGAAGGAATTCTCATCATTTGCTGCAACCTGGATGGAATTGGAGAACATCATGCTGAGTGAAATAAGCCAATCAATGAAAGAGAAACACCACATGACTTCACTCATTTGTGGATAATAAAGAACATTATAAACTGATGAACCAAAATATAGATATAGAGACAGTAAATCAACAAGCAGACTGTCAAATTACAGTGGGGAGGGGAGGAAGATCTAGGGTAGATAATAGATCAACCAAAGGACTTTTATACATGCATATAAGTACAACCAATGGACATAAAACTCTGGGGAGGGAGGAGATGGGTGGGAGGAAGAGAGGGGGGCAAAAAAAAAAATCAATATATTTAAAAAAATAAATAAAATATATATATATATATATATATATATATATATATATATATATGTATATACACACACACACACACACACACACTATATAATAAAGAGGTACCTCATAAGATGGCTGCCTGCAACCAGGTTGCAGGGGTGTTAGTGAGGGACAATCAAACGACTGAACAAGCAGGCTGCATGGGGCTACCAGGCCAGCAGGGCGGTTAGTGAGGGACAACCAAACAACTGAACAGAAGGCTGCATGTGGTGACCTGGCAGGCAGCTGGGGGCCAGTTAGAGGCTATTAGGCTGACACGCAGAGATAATGAGGGGTGATCAGGCTGGTGGGGGGGAAGGCAGTTAGAGGTGACCAGGCAGGTGAGCAATTAAGAGACAGTGGTCCAGGATTGTAAGAGGGATGTCCAACTGCTGGTTTAGGCCCAATCCTAAACGGGTAGTCGGACATCCCCCAAGGGGTCCTGCATTGGAGAAAGTGCAGGCTGGGCTGAGGGGACCCCCCACCTGTGCACGAATTTTGTGCACCAGGCCTCTAGTACATAGATACAGATATAGATATAGATATAGATACAGATATAGATATAGATATAGATATAGGCATAGGTATATAGGTACAGATATATAGATATATATCTCTATGCTAATAAAAGAGGAAGATGCAAATTGACCATACCACCAGCCAATCAGGAGTGAGTTTGCAAATTAACCCAACAAAGTTGGCAGATTAATTTGCATACACAGGCACTGAGTGGCTTGGGGCGGGATGCTTCCATCATTTCCATGGCGACGACACAGGCGTTCTGCACCATCCCAGCAGCTCTGGGCCTCAGGGCAGCATGGGGAGGTGGAAAGGTGGCTGTGGGCCAGAGCGATGGCACTGCTGGCAGCCAAGGGAAGGAAGGTTCTTTTTGCATGAATCATCATGCCTCTAATATATATATATTTGATTTCAGAGAGGGAAAGAGATAGAAACATCAGTGATGAGATTCATTGGTTGTCTCCTGCACAGCCTACACTGGGGATCAAGCCTGCAAACTGGCCATATGCCCTTGATTGGAAATCAAACTGAAGCCTCCTGGTTCATAGGTCGACATTCAACCACTGAGCCTCATCTACTGGGCAATCATACCATTCTTGAAACTTGCATGTATTCCTTTATAAAAACCTTTGACAGTTTATTGGGAGGAGATAGTCATTCAGTAGCAGCTTCTATTTCTTTCTTGTCTGCATCCCCAGTTATACCTAGAGGAGAGGGGTCTTCTCTTATTTCTCCTGTGCCATTGAAGGATTTCTACATATTTCATAAGTTTAGCAATTTACTTTTCCCACTACTTCAGCAGCCTCTGAGATGGCTACCCAACAGCATGTTCTAATAACCAGTAAATAGTAGCAAAATTAATATACTCAATGACCATGAGAGGAGTTGTGTTTCACAAGTCACAGGATTTCAGAGTTGTAGGCAGCCTCAGCTACCTGGTCTTCTATGGCTACTAGCCCTTTGAAACAGGGTATGAATGGTTGGGTTCTTAGGTTAACACCAGGTTAAAAACCCATGATTGAGACCACCTCTTTCATTTTACTCACCAGAGACACCCTAAGTGACTCTATTCCACTATAATTTTATGTCTGCAAAATAGCATGAGCTCATGTTTTCTGTAATGTATAGACGCATATTTTCATAGTGGTCTTTTGGAATCAATAATGAATGCCCACTTACATCTTACTAACTCAACTCATAAGACTTCTGTTAATTTCTAATTGCTATGAAAGACTGTTTAATGCGTGTTCTTCTCCGTGACCATGCCTGCATTTTAAATGAGACATTCTACTGTTTGCCTCAGCATACAAGAATTGTTGGCTCTTCAAATATTAAGAAACATAGACATGCATTTTGTAACTTTAGCTCTGAAGAATTTTAGTATGCATTGATAGCTTTCTCTTGCATAGCATTTCCTAATAACAAGGAGCAAAAATTAAAAATTATACTAAATAAGCTTGAAATCAGTTTTATTTCATAACTCACAGACATTAGAGCTTAAGATACCTAAATCATGAAATGTTCTTCCATGTTCTGAATCCTTTGGAAAATCTGATGAAAGGCAATAACACCAACAGGATTTTTTTTTTTTTTTTAATCCTTACTTAGATCACCTCTTTACTTTTTCACAGAAGTCAACTGAGGTTCCACAGGATAAGATGTGGACAAAGTCACAGAGCAAGTCCCAGGACCAAACTGTGGACTGAAACCCTGAAACCTGACTGGTGCTAGGTTTTATTAGCAAAAAGAACTGTTGTTTCCTGAGTTTCTACGAAAAGCCAGGCAGTATTCCAGGATACTTTCCACATATTAGCTCTAAATTTAAAAACAATAAAATACTACAAGGGACGGATTATTTCCCATTTTACAAATTCAAGGGATTAAGTAATTTGGCCAACTTCTCATAGATATTTCAACAACAGGGCCAAAATTTGAATCCCTGTATGTGCCAAACATCAAAGAAAAGAAATGCATGCCAATTCTCTCTAGTACTTAGATATTAAAATATAAACATTCTGAAAACCGTCTCACCGGACAGAGTTGATTTATCTGTGAGAGACAAATACATCACAACTTTTTTTTTAATATTTTATTTTATATTTATATTTTATTTTTTTATATTTGATTTTTTACAGAGAGGAAGGGAAAAGGATAGAGAGTTAGAAACATTGATGAGAGAGAAACATCAATCAGCTGCCTCCTGCACACCCCCTATTTGGGATGTGCTGCAACCAAGGCACATGCCCTTGACGGAATCCAACCTGGGACCTTTCAGTCCACAGGCCGAGACACTATCCACAGAGCCAAACCAGTTAGGGCATAAATCACAACTTTAAAACGAGTAGTGTTGAGTAGGCCGTAACCTTGTGCTGTCTAGCAGTAAAGCCCCAAAATTTCCAAGTACCATGCATCACATTTCCTGCTGCCCAGACCATGCGGAAGATAAAGACGTATACCTATGTGCTATATCTGGACTAGTCATAAACTTCACAGAAAATTCTAAATCCCCATTTCCTATATTCATGACCTTTCCTCCCATGCAGAGAGGAGTATGTGCTCCCCCTAACATTAGGATAATAAATTAGACTCTTCTATCCAACGGTCATAACCGCAGGGTCACCATAAAAAAAGAAGAAAAACAGAGCTCTCATCGCCGAGTCCATTTCCTGACTGCTGAGGGGGCCTCTGGGGGAACCTCCTTAGGAAAGCAGATAGATGTAATGAGAGGGTCACTGATGAGGCCCTATGACCAAACTAATGCCCGCCCATCAATAATTGGTTTGGTGTGGACTTCGCTTTGGATGTTAAAGGCAAATGTAAAACAGCCAGTTGTTTATCTCTCCTTCTTCCCAGAGGAAGATCAAAAGGAGGCTTATCAGGACTAGCGACAGTTTATTTCTATCTCAGAACAAAAGACAAAAGATACTATGTCTTTTCCTTTCCTTTGAGGTTCCTGTCTCTGTTCCTTTCCACTCCCTTTCCTGATTGGCAATCACATCCTGACCATTAATCTATGTATTTTAAGCGTAAGAACCCATTTCTGGGACCCAACTCTCGTTTATTTTCATGACAGGAACCGTGGAAATAGCATCAAGTTGCAATTGGGGGCGAGAGAGACTTTAAATATCCTGTTAGATTTTCCTTTCTGACACCTGATGTTGCAATGCGCTGAAGTGAATCCAGCCAAGATATACTCTAATAATACTCAGTATTATTCATCTAGGAAATAATACTGGCTCGGCCAACCGTGGAAATTATTAAGTTTCTTTGTAGAGAAGCAGTTCAGATCTAAACACTATTTGTGCTGCTTTGCTCGTTTAAAAAGAAGCCTTAAAGACACTTTTTTTAAAAATTTTTATCTTAGAAGTGGCCTCATAAGAAAGATAAGGGGAAAAGAAATGGAGCGTAAGTGTGACATTGTTATTAGAGATATTGTCTTGGTGACATAGAGAAGCCTTATCTGAGACAAATTCTAGCCTGATCCCCATTTTCAAAAGCTTAATGTCCCTTCGAGCACAGAAAATTTGAATTCGTTCTTCTTTTCTTTTAGAAAACAAAATAGCAGCTTGCATGGACTAAATAAATGATACTCGGTATGTATATTGTATACTGTCAGTCACAGACAACCGAATTGTTTGAGTGGCCTAAAAATGAGTTTCGCTTTTGCTTTTATTTTAAACCATGGTGTTCTGTGATGAATGTTAAGGGTGACTTGGAGATTTTTAGGGCTAAAACAATCCATGCAGGCGATGCTATGGGAAGGACCGTATGGATCAAACAATCATTTTGATCCAACAACTGACTCAACATCAGTGGTTATGGGAAGTTCACGTAACTGCCATGGAGACTTAGCACATAGCAAGGCTCACATGAGGAGCTGTGCTCGCCTCAGCAGCCCGCCTCTGATTTCAGGCATCATCAATCAGGCAACAAATAACAGCGTCAAGACCCAGGAGATAAATGACCCGACTTTGCCCACTGAGAGCCATTCCGTCTTAATCCTTAATCCTGGTGGAAATGAGTGTAAGGGCCTCAGGTAAATCCAAGGAGAGCCGTGGTCCGGGTCACACACATAATGTGTATAATTCTGTGTAATCAGACTCGCTTACTAAAGAGCCCCCAAATCCCTAATATAAAGATTGAATTCCCTCTCCACCTTTCAGGAAAAGTCACGACCAATTAGATTTAAGAACATAGGAAACGGTAAGACAAAGGCAGGCTTAGCCAAGTTTACTGGAGTCCACTTTTGTAGCTTTCACCCGCTTACTCCCTTTGTGTCTGTTTTCTGGATTATCTTCTTGCTGAGTGTTTACCCTAAAGGGTACACAGATTTCTTCCACCAGGAAAGGTCTTTTGTGAGTTTCCTCTGCTTGTGTGTTTCAGCTCGTTGGAGCCTTTTTATTGTTCGTTCCGAAGTCCATCCATTTTCCAGGGTTTTGTTTCCTTTAAAAGGAGATGAACTGGACAAAATTCCTCTCGCTCTTAGTTTTCATCATATGGAAGTGGGTCCGTGGCTCAGGAAGCCGGCCTGCCTTCCTGCCAGCTAGGACAATGAAGGAGTTCTCTCAGGGGCCACAGGACAGCAGCTTCCCAGTAGCCCCTGGACTTACTGGGCAGCCCCCTACCTGGTTCCCAGCTTTTGCAAGCTCCCTCTCCCGTAGCTGGACTTAGCATGACATGGGGAATCTTTGAAGGATTTAAATAGGCAAGTGCATAATCAGAGGTGTGATTAAGAAAGATTAGTCAGCAGTCTGTATATTTTGGCTTATCTAATCAATTTAAATAAGATGGCTTAAAAAGCAGAGAAATCAGATATAAGGATAGTAGTTCATGGTCCTTAGTATGATGACAAGTCATGATGGCTTGAAGGAGAGTAGCAGCAAGAACAATGGAAGATGCAATGAAGAGGGAGTGTGTATTAGACTAAATAACTCTTCGGTTATAGAGGAAGGGAATAACATGAAGATGCCAAGGTGACATGGATGATAGCATGCCATTAAGGAAAGACTGAGATGAAAGCTGGTGAGTTTAGTTGGGAAGTTGGGAATATGTTCTTTGGCCAAACACTTTAAGATGAAGAGACACAGCCCCTTCCAAACCTCCTAAGCCCCCTTTCCACCTCCAAGGAAATTGATCTTCCATGGCCAGTGTGGCACAGTGATTGAGTGTCAACCTATGAACCAGGAGGTCACAGTGCAGTTTTCGGTCAGGGCACATGCCCGGGTGATGGGCTCCATCCCCAGTGTGGGGCATGCAGGAGTCAGCCAATCAATGATTCTCTTTCACGTTGATGTTTCTGTCTCTCTCTACCTCTCTGAAACCAATGAAAATATATTTGAAAAAAATAAAATAAATAAATTGTCCCTAACTCAATGGCAGGATTAGTGATAGAGTATCAGGTTATAGCACCAGGAGGTGTAATACCCACGGACCCAGATTAAATGCTTTTTCCTGGATTTGCCATCTGAGTGACTCAGATGGGCCAATTTAATCACATGTGCTCAAGGCAATGGGCCCAATAAGGCCATTCACCTTACTTCTAGTCAAGGCCACAAGATTGGGTGGCAAGAGAATCGCTGTCACTCATGCACGGTCAGCCCATTTCACCAGAGTGAGGGAATACACGAAGGTGTGGAGACGAATGTTTTCATTGGAATTGCCACTGTTTTAGTTATACTCTTCAGGAAAATGTAGCCCAAGTGGCAGCTCCTTACGTTTCAGGGATCCTGGCCAAATCTTTCTTTCTGAAGCCCTGGCCACGTGTCCACCTTTACGACCAGGAGTGCTGTGTTGGAGGTGCCAACGGAACTCTCAGGTGAAGACCACGAGCTGGCCGTTGAAGCCAAGTGCTCGGGACTGGAGCCTGATAGGATGACAAAGGCAGAATATCTGTAGAAATACTTTTCAACCCATGTGCTATTTATCTAGCAGCTATCCGTGCAGTGTGTCCTGCTTATTCCCTTGGTGAATTAGGCCACTTATCTTTCGCTCATTTGCATTTTTAAAAATATATTTTATGGATTTTTTTTTTTACAGAGAGGAAGGGAGAGGGATAGAGAGTTGGAAACATCGATGAGAGAGAAACATTGATCAGCTGCCTCCTGCACACCCCCTACTAGGGATGTACCTGCAACCAAGATACATGCCTTTGACTGGAATCGAATCTGGGACCCTTCAGTCCATAGGCCGACGCTCTATCCATTGAGCCAAACTGGTTAGGGTTCTCATCTACATTTAAAAAAAAAATTTTTTTTTAATTGATTACAGAGAGGAAAAGAGAAAGAGAGAGGTAGAAATAGCAATGATGAGAATCATTGACTGTCTGTTTTCTGCACTGGGATTGAGCCTGCAACCTGGGCATGTGCCCTGACTGGGAATTGAGCCATGACCTCCTGGTTCATAGGTTGACGCTCAACCCCTGAGCCAAACTGGCCAGCCTTTTTCATCTCCATTTTTAAAATTAACATTGAGAATCCCTTAAGACCACAGTATGGAGTAGGGTTACTAGATCTAGCAAATAAAAATACAGAACACCCAGTCAAATTTGGATTTCAGATAAACAGTGAGGTGGGGGTTTTTAAGTATAAGCATGTCCCAAATATCACATGAGACATACTTATACTAAAAATTACTTGCTATTTATTTGAAATTCAAATGTCGTTGGACATCCTGCATTTTTATCTGGCAATTCATCTACCGGGAGAAAAACTGAAGCCCAGTCACAGAGCCAGATCTGGCTCCATGCTGCAGCTCACCGGTCCTGATGGCACTCCTTCTAGCTGCTCTCCAGGGCTATCTCCTGCACGTGCATTTGCAACAAAATACAGCAAAACCCACCAGAAACAGAAATCCAGACTCACCCGCTCTGCTGAGTCAGACTTAACTTCATAGTCATCAGAGTTCCTTTTTCACTAGTTCACTTCTGCGGACTATTCCACTGTTGATAAACAACTTTGTCCTGGTCAACACAATCACACGTTTTTGTCTAGAACATTTGCCAAAGTTCCAAAGGAGAAGTCCCTGATGAAAAAGTTTGGTCACAAAAAGTGTTCTCCTGTTGTGTAAGTATGAATGTCTGCGCTGGTTATGCCTGGCTAGCTCCAGAAGGGTGCAGTTACCAGATCAAATCGTACAAGGTGTTCTATACCAGTGGTCCCTGATTCATAGTTTTACATAGATATTATCTGGTTAAATTTGCCAGAGGCCTTCAAAGGGAACACCAGGAATTACGATGTCACAGAAAGATGCTAGGAAACCAAAGGAAGAGATCAGGCCAATCTGCCTATCAACTGGTCCCATTGCTTTGACTGGATGAATATTATCACACCACATTGGACCATAAGTAGCACCTTCTTCTGGCTAGCTCCTTCTTCCCAGACTGCCTAGTAAAGAGTTTATTCTAGACGCAGTAAGCACCTTTCCTACTGCTTCCCGCTATTTCACCCATTTCAATGCACTACAACCCCTGACCTCTCCCGCCCATTGCCCACACACAAAGAGCAGAGCCATCCCAATTGGTGTTAATACATCCGGCTGAATTAATCTCTCAGATGAGACGAGAGAGCCGCTTCTCTTCCACCTTAGTCTGTCAACTCTAGAATAAGGAGTCTGCCATCCATTTTCAAAATCATTTCTTGGCTCGGGGTACTTCCTGGGAGGTCTTGCAGGCAGTGCTGAGCAATACATGAGTAATGTTCCTTTCTCCCAACTTTAATCAGCTAATCATGTGATTCGCCAATCAAGCAATCACATATTAACGGGATGCAGGGAACGTGCACTTTAAAGGTGTGAATTAATATTTGTATTATATTGTAATTTTAACTTCTATTTTAGAAAGGTGGTGATATTGTAAGAGGATGGATTCTAGCTGACTCCTGGCCAGGTCACAGACATTTAGGGTTGAGGCTAAAATCATGGGCTGCCTGGAAGTTCTTCAGCTGTTTGTGTATGCATTTGGAAGTATGCCTATGATAATAAGACTTCGTTATTTCTTGAGGAGGCTTAAAGTCTTGCTTAGGGAGGCTACACGGTGTCAACCAGATACACAAGTGCAGACAATGACTTTCAGAGAGATCTCCTGCCAATTTGATAAGTATCTATGAATTCCCAAACCCAGTTGTTTAAAACTATAGCCTACCACCGTTTCGTTGCCAAGACAATAATTGCTTTTACTTTGATATTCTTCAATCTCCGAAATTGTTTCAGTTCCTCTGCCAAGCCATACATTTGTTTATCTTTTCCTGGATTTCATCTTAGAATGATGTTTCTATTAAGTAATAAAACGTCTCCAATAAACACTGAAACTATAGTGTTTGGTTTTATCACAAGTCTCTCTATCTAAGCAGGCCCTCTTTAGCAGTGGTTCCCAACCTCTCAGGCATAAATTCTTTACCAAAGGAAAAAAAATCCCTACAGAATTGTATCTTCACTTTAATTTTCTCTTGACTAAAATGCGGTACCAAAAAAAGCTGCTATAAATTTAGTACACTTTGAAATGAATTTGTATTTTACCTATCACCAAAATATCTACCTAGCCCTAGCCGGTTTGGCTCAGTGTATAGAGCGTCAGCCTGCGGACTGAAAGGTCCCAGGTTTGATTCCGGTCAAGGGCATATGCCCAGGTTGTGGGCTCAATCCCCAGTAGAAGATGTACAGGAGGCAGCCAATCAATGATTCTCTCTCTCCCTTCATCTATGAAATCAATAAAAATATTGTTTTTAAAAATCTACCTATATTTTAACAACAGTGTACATATCTGAGTGAAATAGTCCATCCCTTCAGTCTACAAATACTACAAATATTGATTTACCTTTTACAGGAAGTGTAAGGCTCCTAGCATGGGTTCTTATTCCACAGGTAATGAAGCACTGCATTGTTTGATATATTCTTTATCTCAGAAGAGACACTGACCAGGGAGTGTTCTCTCTAAGAGACATACTACATTTCCATAAGTAACGGAGGCACATAACCCAGTCAGTCTTATTCCAGAAGGTGTCAGGGGGAGGGAATGTAGGTTAAGCTGGGATCAGGATCGAGGCCAGGGATTTTTCTATGAAAAGCACCCTTAGATTTTGCTAAAAGATCTCCATCGGGCTTTCACTCCATGGAAAACTGCTCTTAGAATCTTTAGGGGATTGTTGTTGATGCTGTTATGCTAGAGTTGTTAATAAAATGTATTCATCCAGGTTTCAGTTCTGCTTCACGTACTCAAGGGTCGTATCTTTGGTGAGGAGGGAGATCAGATGATGTTCGTTAGATATAGAATAACCTTTCATAGGCCCATCTTCCCCACTGCTAGTCCCCCCAATCCATCCTGATCTCCTTCTTTTCCTCCTCCACAAAGTATTTCCCCAAAACATTAAAGGACATTGACAATTACTACCTATTCCTCTGCCTCTGCCTTCCTTGATAAAAAGTCCTCTCTTTTAACAGAGTTAACATGCAATGAGCTTTCTGTGGTTTCAAAGACTAATCATTCTGGAGGTTTAACTGATGCCAAGTAAGAGAGAGAGAGAGAGAAAGAGAGAGAGAGGAGAAGGGGGGGGTGAAAGGTATGTGAAAGTAGGGAGACATTCCCAAGGCTCACCCTCTGAGGCGAGATGAAATGGAGATGAGTCGGCCCAGCCGCCAAACCCAAGAGGGCAGCACCCCTGAACACCATGTGCAGATGATGAGAAACATGTCAAGGTTTTAAATCAAGCTGGGACAGGCACTGGAATACTTGCTCCCTGAGTCAAACAACATCCAGTCCACTCATCAGCGTCATTCTTTATGATTCAAAGGTGCATGGCTTGAACCTGGCGCTACAGTCCTTGCCGTCGCTCCCTCCCCTTTCCTTGCCGGGTTTCCTCTCCTTCCCTCTGTCTCCTCCTTCCTTTTTCCCTTTGCCATATTCGCCTTTCAGACTCAGGCGCCAATTGGGAGAACATTCCAAGGACCATGCATCCACTACCCCACCTAGGACTCCAGGGTGGAGGCAGACCTGGCCCTGGATGGTGCCTGGAGAGACGGTGGACATGGGTGGGACCTCTCCCGTAGGACCCATGCCAGCTCACCCAGGAACACTCTTAGACTGTGGGGAGTGGGGGTGCGGGGAGGGGAAAGCCCCTGTCTGCGTTATAATTGAGGTGATCCACGCCGAAGTTGCACAATAAATAAACAAAAGAGAGGATGTTGAATGAGATGGTGCCTCAAGCAAGGGAGAGAGTTCTCAGGCTTCATGTCGGGGCACAGAGCAAGGAGAGCCAACGAAGTCGCTGCTCCACCCGTACAAAGACCTCAAAGCAAGAATGTTCAGCTGTCTCCCAGCTTCTTGATAAACAGCAGAGCCCTAGAGCCATCCTGAGTGACCCAATCCCGGCCTCCGGGGTGGCTCACACCACGGCCTGACAAGGGGGTGAGTCGGAGGTGCCCAGCTTTGCTTCCCCTGGGTGGATTTCACTTCGAAACCATGACCCCCCAACGCCTGGGGAGTGGACACGTGAGAATGTTCCTGCCTCCATCTCGTACAGTTTCTTGGGCTCCTGCCACAGTACTGGTATTTGACTTAGAGGCCTACGAGGGAAATCAGTCCCATGTGAGTAGATAACAAAACACTCTCCACCTTGGAATCATGATGTGGAATTCGGATCTGAAGCCAACAAATCCTATCTCTGCCTGCTCCGCTAATTATATAAATTTCCTTGCTGGATTCTGCAGCTATTCCTAGGAACACGGCTCTGGTTTCCCAGAAGTGGCACCTCTGAGCACAGGGGCGCAGGGCACTCGTGCCCGGTCTGGAACTCAGACTCTTGAGTGCTTGCGTGTCCTCTGTCTGTGGGCTCTGCGAGGTGACCCTGGATGTATCTCACGCGTTCACACGGGGAAGCTAAACAACTGCCCCTGGTGCAGAGATGGGAAAGAAGAGGAGAGGGAGAGTGGGCGCTGGGAGGGTGTTACTTGTGCACAGTAATGAGCATCAAGATGAAGTGCAGGGACCTTACAGAGAGAGTGTCGGGAGGGAAGCGAAGAATTCCCTGGAAATAATATCTGTGCCTCCCTTTTGAATAGCCCATCACTGTGTTTTAAGGATCTCAACTTCACAGATATTCCCCTTAAAATACCATCTGACGGTTTGGCTCAGTGGTAGAGCATCGGTCTGCGGACTGAAAGGTCCTAGGTTCGATTCCAGTCAAGGGCATGTACATTGGTTGCGGGCACATCCCCAGTAGGGGGTGTGCAAGAGGCAGCTGGTCAATGTTTCTCTCTCATCGACATTTCTAGGTCTCTATCTCTCCCCCTTCCTCTCTGTAGAAAATCAATAAAATATATTTAAAATACCATCTGACCCAGGCAAGAACAACCAGATATTATGGGATGCATTGCCCACCCCCTCCTCTTTTTTTTTTTATCTGTCCCAGAACCTCAACTTCCTCGTCTGGCAACTTTCACCTTCATTTTCATTAGTAATAAAGAAGTTAAGGGCTTCCATTATAGACCTGAAACTAATATAATATGTTGACTGTAAATGAAAAATAAATTAATTTTTTTAGTTAAAAGAAAAGTTAGAGAAAAGGCACAGTTGCATAACCATGGCCAACCCCCCACCCCCACCACCACTACACGCCCATACTCAAATTATTTTAGCACCACTGCTTCTAAATTAAAATGTAACCTGGTCATTCCAGGAAGAGCAAGTTCGCAGTAAAATCTCGCTTCTTTTGCTTATTCCATTCCTTCTCATAGAAAGATAAACAAGTTTGACTCAACGTGGCTCCCATAAATAAGCACTACACTTAACCAAAGTGAGGCTCACAATTAACCTTTCTTGATGATACGGGGTGATTGGGCTGGGAACCGAGGGACCTACTATGGTTAAAAATGTGAAGGACTCTTTAAATGACACGCAGATGAACCAATAAAAATGTGACCCTTGGCATCTATTAAAGAAGCTATCTTGGTTTCTTTCAGCGAAATATTTGAAGGCTTTAAAAATGTTAAACAAAGCCCAGCTGGTTTCTACACGCCAGTTCCAAACCCTGAATTATTCCCATGGTATCTGATTTCAGGGAATTCTACTACTGTAAACCAGCGAGTCAACTAAACTGCTCAGAGATGTTTTTCTCTTTTAAATTTTTTATTTTTGTTATCAAGTTATTGCACGTGATACATACAAACTGAGGGGGGGAATGTAAACGGATCTGGTGGGAAAGGAAAAAGAAAATAATTGGGATCCAAACGTAATAAAAGTTAACACAAGCTAAGTTCCCACTCCGTATGTGAAAAGTCTACCCCAGAATCTCCAAGGATTTACACTTGGGCGGAATCTAAATACTGTACAGTCACCATGTCCCACATTTAACTTCTCGAGCTCAGGGCAGCATTTTGGAAGAATTCCTCCTTTAAATCACTGCCCGCTGCTCCTGGCGATGCATTTCTTACTGCTGTGGCCCTTCTTTCTCAGTTCAGCTCAGCCAGCCTGTGGTTTGGTAGCCAATAAATGACCATGTGGCGGATAACCAATGCTTTCTTGTTCAGATGCTGTGTTACCTTTAATCTCTGCCCCCCGTCTTGTTTTTCTGCTCTACTTCTTCCTATTGTTCCCTCCGGAGCTCACTACCAGCAGGCTCTCTCTTGCAAAAACACATGTTCTCCTCCTCTGAAGCGCATTTTCTTCTCATCCCTCACTCCTCCCGGCTCAATTTCACTTTCCGCTCTTGCACTTTCTCTAACCCCACCTCCTCAAATTGCATTAAGTTGTTTTGCTTTACCACCAGAAATCCTTCATGTCTCCGAGTTCTTAACGTCTCCATGTTACAAACCTACTTGATCCTGTCTGCCTGCCTGAAAGGGGGAAAAATAGCTGCACGGGTGGTGGTGGGTGGTGGGGGTGGGGGGGAGACTGGATTTGATTTGTAAATGACGGTGCAGAGAGGTATCCAGCAGGCGTCAGACTTAGGGAATGGAGTCTGCAAGGTCAGTGCGACATGCATGACAAGTTCCAAAGAGCTCGGGGTGAGGTCAGTCTGAAGGTTCTGGATGAACAACATCCAGGCAGTTGTTTACACTTCCTGTCTAGAAATCAGATTCCAGCCACTGCAGCTAATCCTGGTGTAACCTTCAGACTTGAAATTATATATATATATATATATATTTCCTCACAAGAACAATAGAAGGTGGCTATTCTTTCTATCGGAGGATATTCGCTCAAAGTCTACCTTTGAGGGGTTGCAGGCCAAGGGCAGAGGCGTCCGGTTTCTCCCCGAGTGTATTTGGGAGTGGTTATGGCACGCTGGCTGCATCCTACACGGGGATGCTCTCAGCAAGCCTGTCGCCCCAAGTCCCTAACTTTAGTTGCAAACAGTCTCTTTCGCCAGATCAGATACAGGGACATTTGGATTTCTCATAACCTTTCATTCTCGAGTTTAGAAACGCGGGGACCCACCCTTTCCTTCTCCTAACCAGCAACTGTGATCACGCCCTGGAAGGAAATGATGGGGAGCATGGGAACACACAGCCCACCAATGACTCAAGAGGCAGGCTTTCCAAGAGAAAATACTGAACGGTTTCTCGAGGCTTTGGTGGGGGAGGAAGAGTTTGCCTCCGGGCCTCTCGCCGGGCAGAACAATGTAAGGAAAAGTTAGAGCGAATATAGAAAAAGCATCTGGTACCCCCGGCACACGCTAACCTTGTAACCTCGTCATCGTCCTGCACAGTGGCAGGAACTCGGAGTAGAACAGAACTCTGTTCCCAGTCTCTTCCGGGGTACTGCAACCCGGACCTTTTGGGATGGCCTTTGGGCCCTGATACCTGTGGAAGGAAGTTGGTGATGAGGGTTGGAGCAGCTTGGGATGAGGGTTGGAGCAGTTGGTGAACAGTAAACTCAAGAAAGCCCAGTTGGCAAAAGCTGCAGCTGAGGAAAGAGCACTCTTCACTGACCGGATGGCTACTAGGTCCACCACCCAGAGCAATAGAACATCTCAACTTATTGGAAAGAAAATGAATCGCTCTGAGAGCCTTACCATATACTGAACTACTTATTTCCCACCTCCCCAAAAAAACTGTGACAAGAGGAAATTAAAGCTAGGTTGAAATCACTGCTAGAATCCAGTTTGCAATTACTTTCTTAAAATTTATGTCAATAGTTTTACTGAAATACTTTTTAGAACTTTTATTTGTGAATTACAGTTAAAAGCTGTATTTTGGCGGAAACCGGTTTGGCTCAATGGATAGAGCATCGGCTTGGGGACTGAAAGGTCCCAGGTTCGATTCTGGTCAAGGGCATGTACCTTGGTTGCGGGCACATCCCCAGTAGGGGGCGTGCAGGAGGCAGCTGATCGATGACTCTCTCTCATCGATGTTTCTAACTCTCTATCGCTCTCCCTTCCTCTCTGTACAAAATCAATAAAATATATTAAAAAAAAAAAAAAAAAAAAAGCTGTATTTTGGCCAGTGCTCTATCAGGCTTTCATTTAATAGTTGACCAGTTTATTTTCTCTAGGATTTCAGTCACTGTTGGATGTTACCATCAGCCTTTCCAGGGTGAACCACTGTGGTGGTGTGCTGCTGGTAGTTTGCATTGTGATAAAAGGTATCCTTCCCTGTAGTGACTTGTAAAAAAGGACCGAGGGCTTTATTACAAACATTCTCCCCTTGAAAAGAGAAATAGTAAGAGAATCAGTTACTACTCAGCCTTCAATGAACCTGTGTGTCAGTCATATTTCTTTTTCTTTAATTGTGAATTATATTTCTATATCCAACTGGGAGCACTTTGGGGCACTGTATGAACCATAGAATAATTCTGTAGAAGTATTGCCTTATGAATTTGCTGCTATTTTAGTTTTGTCTTTGCTATAAAATTGTAGCATTAAACAATCATTGTTGTTGCCAAAACCGGTTTGGCTCAGTGGATAGAGCTTCGGCCTGTGGACTGAAAGGTCCCGGGTTCGATTCCGGTCAAGGGCATGTACTTTGGTTGCAGGCACATCCCCAGTAGGGGGCGTGCAGGAGGCAGCTGATCGATGACTCTCTCTCATCGATGTTTCTAACTCTCTCTCTCTCTCCCTTCCTCTCTGTAAAAAATCAATAAAATATATTTTAAAAAAATAAATAAATAAACAATCATTGTTGTTAATAGGCTTTTTTTTTTTTAAACAACTATGTGAAATACATAGCTGCTCTTGATGAAAAGCAGCTTATTTGCCTTTTTTCCCTTCGAACTTTGAAGCTAGTGCATTAGAGAAATGCATCCTTTCCCACCTTTGGAATGCTGTATTAATGTAGTATAATTATTGCTGCTTTTGTAACTTTTTCTGATAATCCCCTTTCCTGAATTTTTAAAAAATCTTCCCTCTCACACAAAAAAAGAAAAAAAGAATTGTATTTCAGAGATTATTAATCGGACAGTTAGTCATATCTTTGCAAGATGCTCAGTTGATTCTTCTTAACCAGTTAAGGAAAAGAAATGGCTGCATTTTCTCCAATTTTAAACGTCAGAAATGGAAGGACTCCAGGCAAACTAAATCTAAAGGGCACATCACCTTTAAACACATCTAAAAAAGCAGGCAGGCGCCAGAATGAAAACTTAAACAAGACTAGTCTCTATCTTATCTACTTGTACCTGTTGTAATCCTATAAAACAAAAACTAGTTGAGGTTCCTCAGTCTGTTTCATAGGTGTTCGGCCTACAGTTTATTCAGAGAAAGGTACTACTGGCCCTCGACTCTTGGTTCTTTTATTCCTCATTTGAACTGTTAAGTGATAGCTTTACTGCATTTTTATTGATAAGTATTATTTACCAGGAGAGGGTAATGCTAAATTAGCAAGTTTTTTTTAACAGTCATAGTGAGGGCCTTCTCATGATAAACTGTTACAATAAACAATGTAATTTAAAATCTACAGGCTCTAAAATTGTTGATGTTGACCATTTAGTCTCTTCCCCTTCTTACTTGTATCTGGGAGGAGGTGGTTTTGTCCTGTGCTCACGCTAAGCCTGCTTGCACCAGGATATTCACTGAGGTAGGGCTGTAGCAGTAAAGACCGAACACATTATAGGTATCCGTCAACAGAGGGCCAGTTACATGCTTAGGATATATCTATTTAGCAATGCTATGCAAACTTTAAAAAAAAAATTGGGTACATTTCTTTTTGACATGAAGACCTATACATGATATGTTTCTTTTAAAAGTTGTGAATGTAAAAATTTGTGAACAAGAAAGAAAGTATTTTATACATATGCCATATATAGAATATTTATAACACGCTAGCAACTGAGTAGAAAATGGTTTCAATAATCAAGCTGGCTACCACTCTAAAGGGAGTTTCATAAAAAATAAAAAATTAAAATTAAAATTAAAAAAACAAATAAAGGGAGTTTCACGTTAGTGCAATGTTTGATTTTTTATTGTGAGCATGTATTTTATGTATAAGTGTACAGTGGTCACCCTAGCTGGTTTGGCTGAGTGGATAGAGAGTAAGCCTGTGAACTGAAGGGTCCTGGGTTCAATTCTGGTCATGACACATGCCTTGGTTGTGGACTCGAACCCCAGTGAAGGCGTGCAGAAGGCGGCCAATCAATGATTCTTTCTCATCACTGATGTTTTTATCTCTCTCTCCCTCTTCCTCCCTCTCTGAAATCAATAGAAAAATATGTTTAAAAGAAAGTGAGTTGCTTCTAAAAATAAAGATAGATAGATAGATAGATAGATAGATAGATAGATAACGTGTGTGTGTGTGTGTGTGTGTGTGTGTGTGTGTGTGTTTAGTGGTCAAAATAATTACCAAGCTTATTACGTCATAAGCTTAAAACAAATTTCTCTCACGAGTAAAGTTCCCAGGGTAAAAATGGCAGTAGCTTTTGTGATAATTGATGAAGTCCCAGGTGGCTGCTTAGGACCGTTTCTTCAGCATAATGAATATACAATATTTGTTTCAGATTAAAGCTTACACTCAGTCAGACTTCTAACAACTATACTTGCCTGAGAATAAGTCAACTTATTTTCATGGTTGCCTCAATATTCCATGGACGTTAAAACCATTACTTCATTTACTGAGAGTAATCTGTAATCTCACTAATCAAAGATGCTTTCATGAAATCTTGAGATTCTGTTGAAACTTAACAAATATATTGAGTCATTTTTTGGATACATATTTATAATAGTGGAATTATTGTGTCCTATCCAAAGTCTTGCAAATGAACCCAAAAGAATGGTTTGTACCTGGCAAGAAAAGCTCACAAGCTTGTCAACCACTATGAGCGATGACCAATGAGTACTGTCTTCTTTCAGAATACTTCTGTGGACCAGGGTATGTCAACTTGAGAAAATCTGGCATAATTCCCAAGGGATCAGCCTTTCCCCATCAAGCATGCCTCAGATTCTAGCTGTCTCTCACTCAAAGCAACTCGGGCCATGTGTTTAGTAACGTAGAGGGAAAGGAAATTCTGTTCAGTTAATAAGAAACTATAGCCAAGCTGGGTGTGGCTCAGCAGTTGAGTGTTGACCCAGGAACCAAGAGGTCACTGGTTTGATTCCCGGTCAGGGCAAATGCCCAGATTGTGGGCTCAATCCCCAATGCAGTGCATGTATAATAGAAGGCAACCAATCGATGATTCTCTCTCATCATTGATGTTTCCCTTTTCCCTTCTTCTCTGGAATCAATAAAAATAAACCATGAAAAGTGGACAATCGATAATACTATGTAGAAATAGACACAAGACAGCCACATTTGTCTAGGGGAGAGTAAATCCCCAGAGATCCATTCCTTCAGGAACAGGTCTGAATGCCACCTAGCACCTATTTCATATCACACACACATGCACACACACACATACACATGCATATGCGTGTGCAGTAGGTAGTCCTACAGTTTTTTTTCTTTCTCTTTTAAAATAAATAATTTTAATAGACAATAAATGAAAATAATGTAAAATTTAAAAGTGTCTTCTCCCAACCCTGTCAATCACCCAGGTTTTCTTTTTGTTTTGTTTTGTTTCACACTTTTAAATCTTTGATACATTTGGAAAATACTTTGCTGCAGAGGGTGGGCTCAGGTTTAACTCTGTTTCCAGGTGGCTGGTTTACCTAGATGTCTCAGTGTCAAACACTGAATAGCCATCCATCTTTTCCTCCCCTGCTATGCAGTGCTACGTTTCATAGAAGTGAAATTCTTCAATTTGAGTCAATTCCTAGACTCACTGTTCCGTCCCATTGAATTGAAACTACAGATAATGTTTCAACTCTAAGCCTGAATCCTTGGGTTTGAATATCAGTTCTAATGTTTACTGGTGGTGTGACTTTAAGCAAGTTGCTTAAATTTTGCCTAAATTCCTCAATTATAAAAGTGATATAGATAATCACCAGATTACTGTGGGGGTTAAGCTATTTAAGAGATTAAAACACTCAACAAGTATAAGACATAGATGTCACTTAATATATATTAGTGATCATTATTCTTAAAATGCCGTTGGTTTCATTGGTATTTCATTACATTGACTGATTAAGGGAGAACTGTGTGAATACTATCTTCCCAAGTAAACATCATGTGTTTGTGTAATGTCCTGGACTTTTCTTTGGTGTCCAATGTCTTCGGACACTTTCCCACAAATCATTATCCATGTTATGTAAGGATTCACATTCCCCTCTCCACAGCTCCTCCTCCACAGATATTTCATCATCAGGTGATTCTCATTCCATTCCCTGTCATTCCTAGTTCCTACCTCCCAACTGTCCTGCTCCATGTATGGTATCTCTTACCCAGGACACTTCCCTGAGGACCCTGCCCACAAACCTGTCCCTGGCGAAGTGCAATGAGTTGCTGTATTTCTTGAAAACAACTGAGATTTAATAGTGCGTGTTGAGGCTCACGCATGTCTAGGGCTTCTATTCTCTCTAGGGAAACAGTTCTCCGTTGAAATATTTTTTCTGGATGTGAAGTCTGGGTTTAGAAAGCAACTTGAGAAATCAGACCCTTCCCTGGGATTTTATGCCTGGACCCTTTTTCTGCGCTTTCGTTTCATGCACATTAAACTGTTGCTGAAAAGTCTGGGTCCTTTAAAGTTCAGGAGGAGAGTGTTTATAAAGATCTAAGACTGAACCAAAGACAAAGCTATAGCCAGAGGCCTGGTTTCCTGAGAAGGAAGGAGTCCCCCGCTAATCTGTCATGCTTCTGTCTAGCAGGATATTAAAGCCATCCAGGCCCCTTTCTTTCACAGCCAGCCCTGTGTCTCCCAGCCCCGCGTCTGCCCCCATGAGCCTCAGGCCCCTGGTCCACGCCACGGCTCCTCCAGGGCGCCTTGTAAAGTGCAGTGTAGTGAGTAATGGGAGTATTGACGACGAAGAAGAGAGAGACAATGAAACCCTTATTACTAGGTGCCATCCTCCCCATCGCTGCCTAGTGTAATTAGAAGAACGAAATGCAGCTTTAAAGGAATAATTGAGCCTGAGGGGCAAGTTTTTACAGTTCTCATTCTCTGTCAGTGCTCCTTGGTTATGACTCTGATAACATGAAAGGTGAGATGAATTTTAAAAGTAAACACTCATTGCAATTTTTTTTTTTCCATTTAAAAAATGGTTGTTAAAAATCAACGCTCGGAGCCCTGGCCGGTGTGATTGAATTGGTCGGAGCATTGTCCCCTGCCCTGAAGGGTCACAGATGAGAGTCCACTCAGGTTTCAGGTTCGATCCCCAGTCGGGGCACATACAGAAGGCAGCTGATTAATGTCTCTCACATTGATGTTTCTGTCTTCCTCTCCCTTCCTCTCTCTCTAAAATCTTTTTTTTAAATAAAAAATAGATGCACATAATAAAAGAATTCATAGAGCTCCCCAACCCAGCCTATTGTCCTGTCTTCCCTAGACTTCTCTTAAGCTGCCTAAAAGGGTTGGGGATATATTTCCACACACATCCATACATGTATAAATCCCAGACCACAAAAAGACATTCAGGTGGTGCTGGTTTTATGAGCAACACTACACACTTCAGAGACAAATGGCTGATTTAATACTGGCCCAGCGCCGACAGATCTTGGGAAAAGCCTATTATGTCCTCTGGAAGGGCTCTATAAACAAGCGTTGTGGTTACCAGCAGAATGGAGTCTCCGTGTCAGAGTCTGGGAGGAATTCACTTAGGCAAGTCTCCCCAAACCAAGTGCAAACAAGAGGCCCCGTGGCCCCGGGGATGGTTATTGGGGCCTTTTGTCTCACGGTCACCTGTTTTATCCCCCGTCAGCCGAGACCTCGTGTTGTTTAGGTCTCATTCCTTCCCTTGTACAGATGTTCCTCCAGCTGGTAGTGTGGCTGGCCAAGTACATAGGATCTCTTTGCCCTTCTGAAGATGGAGGGGAATGTAATCAACCGTTAAAGAGAGCTCAAGAAATTACTGCTGTCCATGCTTGTCTGGGGAGAGTAACGGTGGGGGGCGGGGGGGATGTTGGGGGGGGGGGGAATGTGTAGAGCTAGGAAGAAGGACCTAGGTCAAATTGTGTAGAATGAGATGAATAGAGAGGAAAAAAAAATATTAAGATCTAATGACTTGACAATGAGAAGGGCATTGACTCAATAAAGGACAAGGGACAAAGAGAAGTTGGCTTGGATAGTTTGTCACTAAGAAAAGAGACTGTTGTCCCAAGAAAAATTCGCTGAAGCCGTATGACCTTTCCTAACCCACATTGGAGGTAAAGCAGAGTCACTTGTACCACATTCTACTCATTGAAGGTCGCAAAGATATAAAAGACAAACACACACACACACACACACACACACACAATTACATCATTTGGTAGGTGAAGAAAGGAAGGTGAAAGAAGAAAAAAGATCAGAAGAAAATACAACAAAATACCTTGCTCAGTTATTGAATGAGGTTATATTTAAGAGCACTGCAAATGTAGAGTAGTATAATATAGTAGTCAGTCTACATAATGACTCGGATGTAGAAGGTTGTAGTGCAAGAAAAGAAGACAGCCACCCACATGTTATCATCTTGTATTAGTTTGCTATTTTTTTCCAAAGTGTTTGTGTCATTGAGAGGAAACGCTTGGGTCCAAAGTGTTCTGTCAGTACCACTTTGGGATGGTGGTTGAGTATTTTTTAATAATCACAGTAGGTTTTTTGGAAGGGAGGGTAAATGTAGAAGAGAGATTAAGTGTATGAAAAGTGGAAAAGTGTGAAAAGTGTGAGAGAAATCTCACCAATAGTGATAGAAACACCCCATTTTGAAAATCCAGTGGGAGGATTAAAATCAAAATATATTATTTGCAAATTAGTGCAGTAACACAGCAGGGGAGCGGGGAGAGAGGAGGAAAAGGAAGACTTTATATTTAAAATGGTCATTTTTGTGAAGAGTCTCAAAATTCTGCCAAACCAAACTTTATGGTCTGATTTCCTTGGGCAAGAGTAGGGACCACATCACATACCTCGTGAGGCCTCAGTGATGGTAGAGGAGAGAGAAAAGCCTAATGTGTGGATTTCTGAGAAATGGGGCTCTGGTACAAGTTAGGAAACAGGAGAAGCTGGCCTTCGAGGGGAAAGAGTTCAACCACAGCGGGTATAGCCCAGGGATATGCTCAGTGGCCTGCAGTTTGATTGGTGTGAATCATGGTGTCTACAAGTGGATGCTATTTCCTTACCACCATTTTTTTTTTTATTTTTTTTTACCAATTTTGAATGTGCTTAGAGGCCTACTAAAAGAAGTGAATGTGAGTATTAATTCAACACTACACTAAGACCTAAAGATAGCTGAAGAAACCTGAGGGAACCGTGGGTCTGACCCTTCCTTTTACATTTGAGGAAAGGTGAGACCTGAAATAGTGCTCCTTGCTGGGACTGGTTTGGCTCAGTGGATAGAGCATCGGCCTGTGGACTGAAAGGTCCCGGGTTCGATTTTGGTCAAGGGCATGTACCTTGGTTGCGGGCATATACCCAGTGGGGGGTGTGCAAGAGGCAGCTCTCATCGATGTTTCTGGCTCTCTGTCCCTCTCAATTCCTCTCTGTGTAAAATCAATAAAATATATTTAAAAATAAATAAATAAATGAAATAGTGCTCCTTGCCCACACGGTTAGACACTAAAGCCTTGGTCATGATCATCATTGCAGACATCCAGATTCTAGTTCTTTGTATGTTTTTTTTTTTTAATTTGTCAATTGCAGTTGACATTCAATATTATTTTATATTAGCTTAAGGTGTATAGCACAATGGTTCAACATTTATATAATTTATAAAGTGTCCTCCCCAATAAGTCTAATACCCACCTAGCACCATATGTAGTTACTAGGGGCCCAGTGCATGAATTCGTGCACCTTGAAAGGAACTGTGGGCCACGAGGCTTCAGTGGGCACAGGGGTGGGTCTCAGCCCATCCCACCCAGCCCCTCGTGCCTTGGCCCCCGGTCCCTTGTCTACTGGCAACCCCACTCCTGCTGCTGCCGCTCCCACATGCAGGTGTCCATCGCACAGGCCCTGCTTGCACCCGCCGACGGCCCAGAGCAATCGGGGCCGATGCGGGAGTGAGCGGGGCCAGCACCATCAGCCCCTACAAGTGGCAGCTGCTTCCCTAGTCACTCTCAAGAGCAGGGGAGGTGGAGAAGCCCTCAAGGGCGATCGGGGCAGCAGCAGGTACGAGTGGTGATTCTGACACCAGCAGTGGGTGCAAGCTCTGGGCGCAAAACCAAGGTGCATGGGAGCAAAGACTTTTCAATAACAACCAGAGGTTCACCTGGTGAGCTGATGATAATGACCAGCACCCTGCTTTGGTCTGGTGCCCCTGCTCGCCTGCTCCACCATCCACTATAGCAAATGCCCGCCGTTTTCCACTCTCTGCCACCTGATGCCGATACCCACCAGTGACCCGTTGTTCGATTGTTCCACCATTTGGTCTATTTGCATGTTAGGGTTTAATATATATAGATTACAAAATTACTGACTGCCTTCCCTATGCTATACTTTACATACCTGTAACTATTTTTGTAACTGACCATTTGCACTTCTTAATCTCTTCATCTTTTTCACCCAGTCATCCAACCCCCTTCCACCTGACAATCATAAGTAGGTTTTTTATACCTATGAGTCTGTTTCTGTTTTGTTTGTTCATTTGTGTGTGTTTTTAGATTCCACATATAAGTGAAATCATATGATATTTGTCATTCTCTATCTGATTTATTTCATTAGCATAATACCCTTATTATGCTAATATCCAACATTAGCATTCATGTTGCTGCAGATGGTGAGATCTCATTTTTCATGCTGAGTAATATATGTATCCACTTATCAGTTAACTAGAAGCCCAGTGCACTACATTCATGCACTCAGAGGTGGGCACTCAGCCCAGCCTGCGGTCTCTCACAGTCCGGGACCTCTCAGGGGATGTCTGCCTGCTGGTTTAGGCCCACTCTCAGTGGGCCTAACGTCCTTAGTGCTGCCACAGAGGCAGGAGAGGCTCCCACCACTGCCGCAGAGCTCTCCAGCTGTGAGCCCAACTTTTGGCTAAGCGGTGCTCCCCCTATGGGAGCACTCTGACCACCAGGGGGCAGCTCCTGCGTTGAGCATCTGCCCCCTGGTGGTTAGTGCACTGGTCATTCTGCTGTTTGGTCAATTTGCATATTAAGGTTTTATTATATAGGATGGACATTTAGATTGCTTTCATATCTTGGCTATTGTAAGTCATGCTTCATTGAACATAAGAGTACATATATCTTTCTGATTTAGTGTTTTGGATTTCTTCAAATAAACACCAAGAAGTGGAATTGCTGGGTCATAATGTAGTTTTATTTTTAATATTTTGAGGAACCTCCATACTGTTTTCCATAGATGCTGCACTAATTTGTAATCCCACCAACAATACACAAAGGATTGCATTTTCTCCTGTCTTCACCAACACTTGCTGTTTGCTGATTTATTGATGTAGCCATTCTGACAGGTGTGAGGTAACATCTCTTGTGGTTTTAATTTGCATTTTTCTGATGATAAGTGATATTGAGCATCTTTTCACATGTCTATTGGCCATCTATATATCCTCTTTGGAAAACTGTCTACTCAGTCCCATTTTTAATTGGATTACTTGGGATATGAGTTAAGTTATAGAAGTTCTTTATTAATTTTGGATATTAACCCTGTATCAGATATATCATTGATGAGTAGGTCATCTACTCGTTTTGTTGATGGTTTCCTTTGCTGTGCAAAAACATTTTAATTTATGTAGTCTCATTTGTTTATTTGTGTGTGTGTGTGTGTGTGTGTGTTGTGTGTGTGTGCCTTGCCAAGGAAATATATCAGGAAAAATTATTATTAACAGCAATGTCAGAGAATTTACTGCCTCTGTTTTTTTCTAGGAGTTTTATGATAAGCTTCAAATTCTTTCTTCCTCAGTTATTAGTGTGAAATCAAGCAAATTATATAACCTCTCTGAGTTGAATTCCTTATCTGTAATAATAATATTAACCTCTAAGTTATATTATATCTTAAATTAAAAGTCCTTAATTAAATGCTCCAGCATTCTTGTTTCACCATGTAAGTCATATCCATTTTTATTTACAAATAATAAAATATATATTATACTTATAGATAATAATATGTAATTTGTGTAGTATATATTATATATAATTTTTTAAATAAGTCAAGGAACAAGAGAAATTATGTGAGCAACTCAAGGCCACTGATAGTGTATGTGACCAAGTCAGAAACATGATTTATACCAGATCTCTTTCCTCTACATACGCATGGGCCTAAGGACTCTTACCGACTTATTTTTTAAATTCAGACCCTGAGAACTCACCAGTTAGGAAATTGAATGTTGTTGTTTTTTTTAAATGTTACCTTTTATATTTTGTTTTGTCAGTCCATCAAAAAGATGACAATAATCGGTACAAAACAGTTGTTTGTTCAACAATAGACTGTTTGTATAGGAGAGATTCAATCTAGACTGTTCTCTCCTGATAAATCTTCAAACATCAGTCTTTCCCAATTCACGACTCTTATTAGCCGGTCCACTTTTTAAAATGCATAATTTGAAGAAGATAAAAAATGCATTATTTGTTGCCTTTCTGGTCCCTCAAATACAGCTTAATTTGACTGCATTCATACGAGATAACTGGCTGAGTTAGTAATGCATGAAAAGCCAAGCATGACGAGACACTGCAACTCCATCCTCCTGTTGACTATTAAAGTAAGTTAATGACCTGGAGCTGCGGAGGGGTTTCCAGAAATAACACTATAAAGGCCAACTTGCTGCAGTTAGCAGCTAAGAAAAAGGACTGTTTATTATTTTTCAGGCGATTGCCCAAACCCATGCTGTAGTATTTTCATTTAAGAAACCAATCTCCTGTGAAGAAACAGCAACAGATTGCAAATGAACGTGAGGCACCGCCTTAAAAACAATCTTACAAATGATTTCACGCAGCTTTTCAAAGCTATTAGATAGAGAATTCTCTTGGAGCAGGTGCTTTAGAACTGCTAGATATTGATGTAAAAGTCAGAGTTTAGAAGGAATTACATAAATGGTTCTTTTTTTTTTCTTTTTTTTTTTAACAGGCTGGTAGAAAACAGTAGTTTTTGCCCACATGGTGAAGGCTAACAATGACTCTTTTGGCATCGTAGTTACTTCCAAAAACTAGGTGGCCCAGGATTTATTTGTTAGTAGATCTATGCACACACACACACACACACACACACACACACACACATTGCATGTATGGAAAATCTGAATGCTTCTCAGAAAGTCAGGAATCCTAGGACTCCAGTGTACACACTGACCCTGCTGGCCTTTTTGTAAGGGACCTTTAGGGAGGCCTCCTTCTACGCATGGCATCTGTTTATGATGCTAGGGAGGTAGAAAACCCAAATAAAACAGCTAAAGTATTTATCTGAGTAAATAGTGAAACCTATGTTTAAAAAAGTAGCCCAACCAGCATGGCTCAGTGCTTGAGCGTCTACCTATGAACCAGGAGGTCACAGTTCAATTCGCAGTCAGGGCACATGCTCTGGTGGTGGGCTAGATCTCCAGTGAGGGGGCATGCAGGAGGCAGCCGATGGATGATTCTCTCTCATCATGGATGTTTCTATCTCCCTCTCCCTCTCCCTTCCTCCCTGAAAACATTAAAAATATGTTTAAATAAATAAGTAAGTAAATAAAGCAAAAGTCCAGCTTGTTGAATGACCTTGTATTGTAAATTGATTTTGTGGCTTAGCATTTCTGCCTTCAAAACATGTAGGGATAACTACTTAAGTAAACTCCTAGTTAATAATTGAAAAGAACAAATAGGTAAGGCCTTTGGATTTTCTTTGAATCTTGTTGGGGTGGGTTTTATATATATATATATATATATATCATAAATAAACAAGCTTAAAAGGCGGATGACAAACTTGGAAAGATGTTTTTATAATAAATGACAAATGGTTAATATCCCTAAATGTACAAATAATATTTAGAAATCACTAAGAAACAACAGAATGTTTCATCAAAAAAGGACTATGTGATTAAATGGGCAACCTTAAAAATAAAATATGACTGGTTTATAAATATGAATATATTCAACTATTATAACAAAAAGACCTGGCATAAAAGGACAAATACTGTATGATTCTACTTAAACGAGGTTCTTAGAATACTAAAGCTCCTAGAGACAGGCATAGAACAATGGCTGGCGGGGGAGGAAAGTGGGGAATTACTATTAAATGGTTATAGAGCTTCAGTTGGGGAAGATGAAAAAGCTCTGGAGATGGATGGTGGTGACAGTTGTACAACGTTGCGAATATACTTAATACCTCTGAACTGTACACTTAAAAATTACTAAAATCATAAATTTTATGTTATGCATATTTTACTACAATAAAAAAAAAATCAGCCCTGAACCGGTTTGGCTCAGTGGATAGAGCGTCGGTCTGCGGACTGGAAGGTCCTGGGTTCAATTCCAGTCAAGGGCATGTACTTTGGTTGCGGGCACAAACCTGGTGGGGGCTGTGCAGGAGGCAGCTGGTCGATGTTTCTCTCTCATTGATGTTTCTAGCTCTCTATCCCTCTTCCTTCCTCTCTGTAAAAAATCAATAATATATATATATATATATATATATATATATATATATATATATATTTTTTTTTTTTTTTAAATCAGCCAGTTTAGTATTCAAACAAATGTAGACTCAAATAATAATGAGATACTTTTGCTTTTTTAATTAGTTAATAGAAATGGCAATTATTGTAATGTTAACAGTTCTTAACATGAAGAGAAATAGATACACCCAGTTGCTGGTGAAAATATAAGGTAACTGCAAACTTTGTGGATGAGAGTTTAGAAATATATATCGCATGTCCTAATACCCTTTGACCGCTTTATTCAAACTAAGGAATGTGCCTACGAAAATTACCATTTTTGCTTTTTCAAAATTTATTATGCAAGAATATTCAATAAATAGGGGTATATGCATAGATGGAATAAGAAACAACTATAAAAAGTGACATTCTTTAGATTATTAAGTGAAATAAAATATTACAAAATAATATGCACTGTGACCTCAATTTTGTAGAGGTATGTGTACTTAAATACCTGACCAGAACGATAGACATGAAAATAAATCTGTAGTTGTTTCTCGTAGTGCAAGTATGAGAAGGTTTAATTCTTTTCTTTATACATTTTTGTAGTTTCTTAACTTTTTAACAATGAACATTTTATCTTTATAAAATTTAGATAATTAGGAAGCAAAAATATTAAATATTGCTAGTACTTATAAAATAATATTGGCCATCCTCAGCTTTCAATGAATCTACAAGCTCAAAAGGCAACTCTTAAGTCAAGGATAATGTCAGCATAAACAAAGAATCGAAGCATGCCGTTAACATTGGCTAATTCAGTGGGACAGTCGCCCAGATTCTTTCATGGAGTAAAAAATAATCGCAATTTTGACTTTTCACTTGGCCTGATTTTTGTGTTGTCAGAGGTCACCGGAGAGAGAGCCAGCACTGGTGAAGGTCAGATGGAGGTGGGGGCACAGGGGCACTGTCTGCCCGCCAACACTTTTGGGTTCACTTCTCTGCCATTTGGATTGGAGAGGCCTTGCACTAACCAGCTACCCGCACTGTTAAATGCAATAGGAGATGCTGCGGTGAACATTGTCTTTCTCTCAGGGAAGCATGCCCATTGGTTGAATAAACCAGTAGAATTGAGAATTCAGTGTGTTCAGACCTCCCACAGGACTTTCACAGAACTGGATCTGTTCCGACTTTCCAGCTAATAACTTTCTCCCCCGAACCATCTCTTCAAGTTCATTGTTTTGAGTCATTTACTGAACTTTTTTTATTGAGGTATAATTGACATATAACATTACATTAGTTTTAGATGTAAAACTAATGATTCTATAGATGTATATATTAGGGAATGATCACCACGTAAAATCTTGTTAACATCCATCACCATACACTGTTACAATTTTTCTTTTCTCGTGATAATCACTTTTAAGGTCTGCTCTCTTAGCAATTTTCAAATATATAATACGGTATTACTTCATTAATTATAGTCACTCGCCCCCACGACTGAATTATCATGTTCATTTTTGTTTCACCAGCACAAGGGTTAAAAGATATTTGTTAAATGATAACAGTACTAAGCCAGCCCTGACCCGTGTGACTCAAGCACATGCCCAGGGCTCAGTCCCCAGTAGGGGGCGTGCAGGAGGTGGCCAAGAGATGTTTTTCTCTCACATAGATGTTTCTCTTTCTCTCTCCCTCTCCTTCACTGTCTCTCTAAAACCAAAAAAAAACAAACAAACAAAAAACAACAAGCCCTAGCTGGCTTGGCTCAGTGGATAGAGCATAGACCTGTGGACTGAAGGGATCCAGGTTCAATTCCAGTCAAGAGTGCATGCTCAACCAATCAGTGATTCTCTCTCATCATTGATGTTTCTATCTCTCTCCCTCTCCTTTCCTCTCTGAAGTCAATAAAAGTACATTTTAAAATAAATAAAAATAAATAAGTACTATGCCAGGCTGGTTCATATTTGGGGCTTAAGCAATTATCCAAAAAGTAGATTTATATTATATTTATGTAGGAATAAGGGACCCCCCCCTTTAAAAAAAAATATTACTACTAGACTAAGTAAGCCTTCCCATTTTTAAACTTAAATTGTTCAAAAATGTTGTCCAAAAGATCTACTGAAAAAGAGAGCTACTTTGATAGCATTTTAAAGGGGTGAACTTATTTCACTGCCTAAGGCTCTCTTGTTCTCCCCTTTCCTCATCCCACACTCCCAGAATTTGAGTTTTAAATGTGTTTGAAAAGACTAGATACCAGGATAGATGGTGAGGGAAGAACCCCAGACTTGGGTCACTGAAGCTTAAATATAAATAAATATTTTAAAAACAACCATTAAATTTTGAATGTAAGTACTTCTGTTAAATTAATACTGTTTAAAAATTATTTTCAAAACTCTCTTTTATTTGTCCTAGTTCCTTTGAGCATGCCAAATAAAATGATTTTACGCACTAATTTCACAACGCTGTGTTGAACACAAATTATATTACGACACTTTCCAAGCTCAGGAATCTTTCAGTTCCTGTGGGAGAGAAATAATTTTTCCAAAGAGATTGCTTGGCTCATATCACTAGAGCAGAGGTTTACATTCATTGCCCCACAGCTAAATGAAGCCCAAAGTTGAAATTACTTGGAATGGGTTTAGATTTTTTTTTTTTTAATTTGTTGCCAGCTTGGCCCTAGCCGGATAGCTCTGTTATTTAGAGGGTCTTCCCATACACCAGGGTTTCAGGTTCCATCCCCGATCAGGGCACATATACAAATGAACCAATGAACTAATGAATGCATAAACAAGTGGAACAACACTTCAATGTTTCTCTCTCCCCCTCTCTCTTTCTCTAAAAATCAATTTTTAAAAACAGATTTGTTGCCAGCATCTAAAAATTGGAAGAGTTTATATAAAAATATAGAAATCTAGGGGCTCTTGAAAAACCTTTAAACCCCAAGCAGTGGGGTTGCTGTGTTAACATTTGCCAACAGGCCAGTGGGCCTGAGTGGCACTCCCTCTTGGAGGGTCCCGGCCTCCTTGGTCCTCACCTGCCTGGCTTGCTTTCCTAACCAGCATTACCTGCCTGAGTGCCTATAGTCACATTTTTGCTGTTTTCTTTCTTTTTTACACTATAAAATGCAAAGGGCTGTCCTTAGTCACTCAGCCTTCCATCATGCAGGTGTTGGCCATGTGATGACTCAAGCCTTGGTAATATGATGTTGAATGTGAAAACATCCAGTTAGACAGGGTATGGATATTATTTTTTATTATTATTATTGATTATGGTATCACATAATTGTCCTCATCCCCCCATTCCCATCCCAAATCCCTCCCCACATATGCCCCTACCCGCCCCTATTGTCCATGACCACTGGTTAGGCTTATATGCATGCATATAAGTCCTTTGGTTGATCTCTCTCCCTTACCCCTCACCTCCCCTACCTTCCCTCTGAGGTTTGACAGTCTGATGGATGCTTCCCTGTCTCCTGTCTCCAGGTCTGTTTTTGTTCATCCGTTTATGTTATTCATTATTTCCACCTCGATATTCTTGTGGACAGATTCCATGCAGCTGATGCCCAAAGAGAGAAGAGCATGGAAACGAGCAAACAGCATAGGGCCTCATATCAAACCTCTTTTCTTTCTTTTTTCTCATCTGCCATTAAGAACAAATTGACAACAATGGTGTACTTTCTTTCTTTCTTTGCTTTTTAAAAATATATATTTTATTGATTTTTTACAGAGAGGAAGGGAGAGGGATAGAGAGCCAGAAACATCAATGAGAGAGAATCATCGATCAGCTGCCTCTTGCACATCCCCACTGGGGATGTGCCCACAACCAAGGTACATGCCCTTGACCGAAATCGAACCCGGGACCTTTCAGTCCACAGGCAGACGCTCTATCCACTGAGCCAAACCAGTTTTGGCTACTTTCTTTTTTTTAATTCCCATGTGTTGAAGGGGTTTCAGAGGGCCATAGACTGCTGGGTGGGGAATGGGCTACATTAATACCTGCCTCTTCAGAGGCCAGGCTTTCCATACCCGAATCTTATTACAGATCAGCTAACACACCCCGTCCAATGTCACCTGCCCGTGACAGACAAACAAAGCCTCGGCTGGTGAGTTGGAGGTTAAATGAAGAGGAAGGTCTGAGCACTACCAGGAACCCTCTTTCATCGGGTTAGGCACCACTGTTTGTTGACGCTCTTAATGACTTTTCCAATCCTTCCTTCCCTCACTTCATCCAGGCTCCTCAGATTCAGAAAGGTTAAAGTCAAGGTCTTATTTTGTTTCAGTCTTCTCCTATATAATTATTTAAATAGAGATGGCATGTTTTGCTTATGTGCCCACCTAGTACTATATAATGGCTAACGTTATCAAGAGCCTACTGTGAGCTAAGCACTTGCATTCGTCATCTGATTCAATCCTCATTAAGAACTCCTTGCAATATGTGCTGTTTCAACTTCCTTTTCAAAGATAAACTGAAGTTTCAGAGGCTAAATAATGTGTTCATCGCACAGCCAGGAAGTCCTTTCAACCACTATTCCACAGGTGTAGCAGCCTTCAGAATGTAGCATGTCCATTTCTATCGGGAGTAAGAATGAAAGCTATGAAGATTGGGGTTTGGCCCAGGACACAGGCACTGACAGGAAACCAAAGAATGGTTAGAAGTGAAAGCGAAATGCCAACCAATACATCACCAAGGGAAATGTCTTTGGAGTTATTAGTCTTTTTAGATGATGAACAATTTCCATAATACAAATCTCCAAAGAGATGTAATGAAATGAGAGAAGATCCAGAGATCTTACACAAGGAAAAAGGAATGTGGCTTGAACAAGAAGGCATGAGTACTTAGTGGGATGGGTATATTGCGATGGCACAGACTCTTAGAAACCTAATTAAAGTAGACGACACCTTCTCCCGGTTAATAATAAACATTAAGAACTTCTTCTGAGAATTAATATGCTTTGGAGGAGATGCTTAGAGTATATTTTTAAGGCTTGGATTTCTAATAAGTAAAGGAAATGAGCATATTTGGAAGGTGTATTCCTAATTTCCAAGTCTGAAGTACACACTGCAGCCTAAAGGATCTTGTCTGAATGTAGATTTGATCATTGGAGACCTTCCTCCATTAAAATAGTTTTTTAAGAAATCCTTAACACAGTTATGCAGGAAATCAAAAGTCCTTGCCTTTGCCCTTTCTTATCCAGGATCCCTTGGAATCACACGCCCCCTTCAGCAATTGTAAGCACTTTGACAGCTCCCCCGGCACCCAAACTTCAATGGGCAGCTCCCTCTTCTGTTGTCTTGGAACAGGCCCTCACCCCTCTTTTTCACGTGCCCCTTTTTGCCTCCTCACTAGGCTGTAAACTCTGAGTAGGCAGAGGTGGGCCTGCTCTCGCTTACCTTTGTGTCCTTGGGAATTCACATCTGTCTGGAGGAAAGAAAGCTTCCTATTGCTTCTATACTCCATTTGATTGATTACATGTTAACTTCTTTCCATTTGGCTACACTTCATCTGGTTGGGCTCCTATCAAGGTCATCCTGTTTACAGCTGTGTCTGCAAAATATTGTCCTACATTTGAACTTTTATCAAGAATAGTATTCAGTAAGAACAGCCCAGACTTCGAGACCCTTGTCCTACCCAGCAGTTGTAGGTAGGTGAAAGCCCTGGACATATTGCTGACTAGAGAAGCTCCGTGCCTTCCGGAAATGCCCTCTTCAGAGCCTCATTCCGGTTTGGGTAAGTTAGGGTGAAAGTAGTGGAGGTAGCCAAAACCGGTTTGGCTCTGCGGTAGAGCATCGGTCTGCGGACTGTAAGGTCCCAGGTTCGATTCCGGTCAAGGGCATGTACATTGGTTGCGGGCACATCCCCAGTAGGGGGTGTGCAAGAGGCAGCTGGTCGATGTTTCTCTCTCATCGACATTTCTAGCTCTCTATCCTTCTCCCTTCCTCTCTGTAAGAAAAATCAATAAAATATATATTTTTTTAAAAAGTAGTGGAGGTAGCAGATTTTTATTGTTTTTGAAACACATGTGAAAAGAATTTTGTGTAAGTACACTAAGACCTAAATATTGAAATCAATACATTTTAAACTAAGAGAGACTAAATTCTCCCACTTGCATTTACCCCAATTCAAAAGTAGACTCTGCCCCCAGCTCTCCTAACCTCTCCCCTGCTTTATAGAGTGCCACCTAAGACACTACACGTAGCTCATGTATTCATCTTGTTCATTGTGCATCTTCCCCACCAGGAAGTAAACTCCAGGAGGGATGGGGTGTTTGTCCTTTATGCTCACGGCTCTATCTTCGCAGCCTAGAACAGTGTTGGGCACATATAAATGCTCTCAATATGTTTGTTGAATTAATGGGTTTAGGTTACTAGTAGTTTTCTTTGCCCAGAGGTAATAGGCAGTAAGTATCAATTAGCCCCAAAGTAAATTTTCATGGAACTGGCTTGGATTCTTTTAAATTTCTTATATTGTTTTCATTTATGAGCTTTAAAAATATTAGACTTACTAGTATTTCAGGGGCCCTCGAATTACAGTGCCTCAGAATCAACAGAGCACTTGAAGAAATGCATATTATCATTTATTATCAAAGATTATAACTCTGCCCAGCTGGTGTGGCTCAGTGGTTGAGCCTCCATCCATGAGCCAGGAGTTCAGGGTTTGAATTCTGGTTAGGGCACCTGCCCAGGTGGCCGGCTGGATCCCAAGTAGGAAGCGTGCAGGAGGCAGTAGATCAATGGTTCTCTCCCATCATTGATGTTTCTATCCCTCTCTCCCTCTCCCTTTCTCTCTCTGGAATCAATAAAAACATTAAAAAAAAAATTTTGTTGTTGTTGTTGTTAAGATTATAGCTCTGCAGTCTGGGGTCCGGTCCTACCAGTTCCAGGAGCTGCATTAGGTTGTAGCCCAAGGGCCAGGATTTGAGAAACACTGGCTGTGACTGCCTGCACACCTCCGATTCAACACGTGCGTTGCGCTGTAAAAGCTCACCCTTCTCCACAGCAGTGTTAATTAACTTACATTGCGCCGAGGGGCTTTAGCAATGAATAATCAGCGCCCAGAAGGACTGCTCCTTTCCCCATTTCACAGACCAGAAAAGGCCGATTTATCCCTTTACCTCCCCACGTCCCCTCTGTTCACGCAGATTTGTGCGGTTCCCATGGACTAAAAGGAAGAATGGCTGAGACTTTTCAAAAAGAGAGCAGAACTACTAAGATAAACAGGAAAAGTGCGCGGGGGAACGGGGGTCCCCGCGGAGACCTCCCGGATAAGTAGGCGCCTCGCCTCGTGGGCACAGCCTTTGCCCCTGCCTCCGGCTCCCAGAGCTGGAGACCTTTAGGCGTTTCCTGCTGCAGACGTGCACAGCCCCCAGGATAGCATTCCAGCTCCCGCCGCGGAGGGGCGGGGCGAGGGGCGGGGCCAGAGGACCGCCCGAGGCCGAGGCTGGCGAATCAGGCCGCAGGGAGGAAAGGGGCGGGGACAGTGGCAGCGGGCGGGGCTAGATGGGTGGGCGGGGCCTGACGGCTGCCAAAGGCAGTGGCTGGCTACCTGGGAGGAGGGGCGGGAGCCAGGTGGCCCCGCCCCGCCAGGCCCCGCCCCTCGGGGTGGGCTGTGCGGCGCGGCGGCGGGGCGGTCGCGCTCCAGGCAGTGCGCTCCAGCCGCCGGAGCGGAGAGTGCGCTTCGCTGCTGCCGGCCCGGCTATGGCCGATCGTCGCAGCCGGAGTAACCGATCCCGGGCTCCTCGCCTGCCCTCCCAGTTCCACCTCTGAAAAAACCCTCCGTTCTTTCTGGGGCCGCGGCGAGTGGCACCCAGAGGCGCGCAAGGATGCGCTGAGGACCGCTGGGGCGCGTGGGTGCAGCCGTGAGCCGCGGCGCGGAAGCCCGGGGGTCCCCTCGGGCTGCCTCGACCTCCCCGCCGCGCGCCCGCCGCCCCCCGCCGCCGCACTTGATGTGCAGGACGAAGCCGGACACCATGATCCTAACACGTAAGCTAGACCTGTGCCTCGCCGCCGGGCCCGCCGCGGGAGCCAGCTGCGGAAGGGACCCGCCGCGGAGGAAGTGTCACGCCGCCTGGTCACGTCGGTGCCTGGCGCTCTGTGCGTTTGAGACGCCCTCCGAGGAGGCTTGGGACCGAGGCGCCCGAGCTTCTGGGCGTGGAGGAGGTGGAGTGTGGGGAACCCGCGGGGGTTTGGGGGGGATGGGAGGGAGGTCTGAATCTGGGGTGATGTCTCCGGGGCGGGGGCGGGGGGGGGGGGGCTCATGGCTTGGGACTCGCTGGCTGGTGCGCCCCGTGGGCTCCGGGAAGGAAGGCTGCGGGCTGGGAGGGAGGGGACCGCGGGGAATGCGGTGAAGCCCCCGCTAGCGTCCTGCCGGGGCCGGGCTGGGGGTGCAGAGCCGGGCTGGGGGTGCAGAGCCAGGCGTGGGGTGCAGAGCCGGGCGACGGTGGCCTCTGACTCCGAGGACCGCTTTCTAGGGGATCTTCTTGAGGCCCGGTCCTTGCTTTCCTTCGCCATCGGAAGGAAACTTTATTTATTTAGGGACGTTTAGATCGAAGTGGCATTTTGAAATTTAAAAAAAACAAAACAAAAAAAACCCTGCACGTAAGTTAATCAAAAAAACTTGTTTTCATTTCAAACCGTCTTGTTGCAATAACTCGGGAAAGAGCCTGACGGCTGCCGCCCCGGGAGCTCCTCTGCGGGGTGCGTGCGGGCCGGGCTGCGGGGTCACGGGTTCGTGAAATGCCCCGCGGAGGTGCCCACGCCCCGGGCCCCGGAGGGGGGCGCCCGCCCGCGCAGAGCGGGTCCCGGGGCGGCGAGAGGATGGAAGCACGCCTCCGGCCCCACTTTTTTTCTTTTTCTTTTTTTTCCTTTTGGAGCCCTGCCACCCTCTGTGACCTTGTCCCCACCCCCGACGTCACGGGCCGGACGCGCTTTTGATGCCGCCGAGGGCGCTGCTCCCCGGGCTGCGGGGACCGGCCCGCTACGTGTCCGCCCGGAGCTCGGCCCGGTCACGAGGGGGTCCGAGCGGAGCCCGGGGGCGGGAGGCCGGCTCCCGGGAGCCGCGTCTGGTGCTCGATGATCCACAAACACCCACTTTCCGCTGCTTGTTGTAGGAGGAAACCCCCGGGTGTGCAGTCAGTCTACATGTTTTTACACTTAAAAAAAAGGCCGTTTGGTTGCCAGCCGCGAGTGAGCCTTGATGCACTCAGCCTGGGTTAGCAAACGGGAAATTTCATTCTCAGAATCCCGAGGCTGGCCCGGCCACGGTGAGGGGGAAGGTATGCAGCCTAGGCACACAGAGATTCATGAGGGTGGCATCTGTGACGCATTTGGGTAGAAAAAAAAGATAAATCCAGCTCTGGAGACTACTCAGAAGGCTACTGAGTCTCAGATTACATTTTTCCCCCCCAAACCCTGCTGAAAGGATGAGGGGAAATAATAGACCAGCAGAACTCTGCGTGTAAATCTATCAGCAGCTTCCAGAGGCTGCCCAGCTCAGCGTCCATCTGGTGCCCTGCAGGGCCGTTTGCAGGCCAGGAGGGTGGAGTGAGTGCAGGCACCCAATGCCATCCTGGCTTGCAGGCTTCAGCAGATGGTCGGAGGGGGGCGCCCTGAAGTCGGCAGCCTTCCCCCCTCCCTCCCCCCCCAATCAAAGAACTGAGATCCTGGAGATGGAGTGTCAGATAGTTAGCAGATGTACCCTCAGAAGTTATTTCGAGACATTTGGGGAGAAAACGTTGGCGATGGCTCGCATGAGCTTTTACTGCATCATGCCAGACTCGGCGTGGCCCCAGCCGGCGTGCATGTTTTTATGATGAGTACTGCTGTCAGAGTTTCAGATGAAGCAGCGTAGACTGGCTTTCCCTCCCAGCTGCTTTTGACAAAAAACGGGGTCTTGCTCTCAATTCTGAGCTGAGGGACACCTTACACACCCAGAGGGGCCGGACCCGGTTTTCCACCTCTGCAGGATGGGAACAAGCAGCTCCCAATTTAAACCTCTCCGCAGAGCGGATGGGAAAGGTGGTGTGGGTGACTTCCTTATGTCTCACCTTCCCAGTTGTGGGTCTTATGAGAAACACTGTGTGGGTGCCTTAAAGAGTGAAGAAGCTGGCTGAAACTGGTTTGGTTCAGTGGATAGAGCGTCGGCCTGCGGACTGAAAGGTCCCGGGTTCAATTCCCGTCAAGGGCAGGTACCTGGGTTGCGGGCACATCCCCGGTGGGAGGTGTGCAGGAGGCAGCTGGTCGATGATTCTCATGAGTCTTTCTAACTCTCTATTCCTCTGTCTTCCTCTCTGTAAAAAAATCAATAAAATATATTCTTTTTTTTAAAAAAAAGTGAAGGGGTTGAACGGACCGGTAGCTAACTATGGCTCATTGTAGGCAGTGATCCAAGTTTCAATGTGCTGGTCTGGTCAAAAGATTTTCCTATGTTTGTGGAGCAAAGGTGGGTGGCTGGCCGAAACCGGTTTGGCTCAATGGATAGAGCGTTGGCTTGGGGACTGAAGGGACCCGGGTTCGATTCCGGTCAAGGGCATGTACCTTGGTTGCGGGCACATCCCCAGTAGGGGGTGTGCAAGAGGCAGCTGATTGATGACTCTCTCTCTTCGATGTTTCTAACTATCTCTCTCCCTTCCTCTCTGTACAAAATCAATAAAATATACTTTAAAAAAAAAAAAGGTGAGAGGCTGGTTGCACTTTAACCTAAAGCCTTTCTTCATTCTTTTTTTTTTTTTTAAATTAATATTCTCGACTGCATTTCAAATACTGTTTAAGGACGTTTTTACATTTAAAAAGGACGCTTGCTTGCTTCTGGAAAAGATACCATATTAACAGAAAAACCTGTTATGATTAAACAAGGTATTACTGTCAGTGAGTGGGTGAAAATTGTTTTCAAACTCTTATTTGTCGAATCAGAGCGGGGGCTTACAGGGGATGTGGCAGGCCCCAGTGAGATGCCGCCCGTCAGAGGCTTGGTGGGATTCCAAGAGGTGGTTTCAAACACAAAAATAAGTACTTGGGTTTCCCTTGGTGTCCCCATGGAGATTTTAAAGCCATGATGCAATGTTCAAGTGAGAGTGGTATTTTTATGACTTAGGTGAGTAAATATGCAGTTTGCAAATACCCAGGAAAGGGTGGAGGTGAGCTGGCCCAGAAGGCAGGGGCGCGCGGAGTGCAGTGGGCAGAGTGGGTGGCGCTGTTCTGAAGAGGGCCCTGTGCTGGACAGGATGGCCCGGTATTGTAAACACGGGTTTCTCAGGCTTAGTTCTCCTTCCTAGCAACAGGAAGACGGAAATGAGGCCATGCAGAGAGGCGGGGGGGAGAGAGAGACCCTGGCTGGCTCCAGACAATACTTGACCCACCCTAGCATTCACCCTGTACAGCCAGAAGGCTTGCAAAAGTAAAAATAACTTCAGATGTTTCCCTTTCCTCCCTGGCTGTTGCCAGATCGCTCAAGACTGAATGCTTGGTGCTTTAGAGCAGCGCTTTTCAACCAGGGTGCCGCAAGAATTTTTAAAACATCCAATACCTGACTATTCCAGTCAGGGGCGTTGACCTATTTTCCCTTGGATTGATTGTCAAATTAAAATTAAAAAAAAATAACAGCCACCACCACAATGGCCATCTGGTATCACTGATTCAAAACTATACCTTTTTGTCAGATGGGCAAAAATATATATATTTTTGGTGTGCCTCAGAATTTTAGTAATTTAGTTTTGTGCCAGGAGATGAAAATGTATAAATCGCTTCTTTAGAACATTCTAGCAGAACCCGGCCTCGGGGTGTAGCTAGCAGCAAGGCGCACAGAATGCCAAGCTGTGCTTGACATGATAAAGCAGACCTGGGGAGAAAGGAGATTTTTGTGTTTGTTTATTTTTTTTCATGTTGGCATAATCCAGTTATTAGAATTACATGAATTGAGATCCGGTGGAGGAGAGAACATTTAGTTTCTGGATATAAAGGTAGAGGAGAGCTCCTAATGCTCAACCGTCAAGTGCAGGTAACCCAACACTCTGTCCCAGAAAGCTCGGTCCGCATCCTCTCTCAGCGGCTGTGCAATTCGGAGGAGCGTGCTTCTCCCTCTCCTCCCAGCCGGCCTGTGGCCATCGCCTGTGGGGGAACCTAAGACGTGAGGGAGGGTGGTGCTTCTTGTAAGGAGATGGGGCTGTCGGGTTAAAGGGTGTTTTCTAGGAATGGGTTGCTGGTGTGAATGCAATCAGTGGTGTTTCCTTTCACCTTCACAGTAGCCAGAAACCTAATGAATGTGAAAGGGGGGAGGTTCCCAGCTGAGAAGGGCAGTCTGCTCTTTTCCTTGGGGGCCCCGTTGGTTAAGAATTACCGTGACTGAAGATAAGGACCAGGGAGCTGTCCTGCTGGGGCTCTTTAATTAGTCTCTATGATGGGCCCTCCTTCATATATATATATATGTAAAATTGACTTTTTACAGAGAGAAAGGGAGAAGGATAGAGAGTTAGAAACATCGATGAGAGAGAGCCATTGATCAGCTGCCTCCTGCACACCCCCCAGTGGGGACATGCCCGCAACCAAGGTACATGCCTTTGACCGGAATCGAACCTGGGCCCTTCCAGTCCGCAGGACAACGCTCTTTCCACTGAGCCAAACCGGTTTTGGCTGCGCCCTCCTTTTTTACGTTTTGTAAAATATGGGCAGACTTTTGGCAAGAGAGCGCTACTGCTACAGAAGTAAGATGTATCGTGTGCACGCATGGTCATGTGGATGTTTTGCTGCAGCACCCCATGGAGACGGGGGTCTCCACGGCACAGGCGAGGGGACTCTGAGGCTTGAGGAGTGAATAGATACCTTGTCCAGGTCACTGGCCACATGGCACACCTCGGTGTGCAGGCAGCTGTGTGTGGCCGCCCGTTCCCATCAGTCGGGAGCGGATTCTGTGTAGGAAACGGCGTTTGTCCTTTGGCACCGTGCGCCTTGCAGTAGCTGCTGTTTCCGGGGGTACCCGAGCTCCTAGGTGGGGAGCTGCGGTGTTGGGGTTCAGGACAGAAGAGCATTCGGTTTTGCACCCCTTCTCTGGAGGCCAGTGGATGGAGAGGGAGCCTCTGTGGCTGGCGTGCAGCCCAGGGCTCCGGGTACCGTATTCCGGCCTGTACCGACGGGCACCGCTGTCCTCAGTGACGTCTTTCTAAGTAACATGTCTCAGGGGAATGAGCTCGCAGGTGGAACTGCAAACATTTCAGCAACGTCATGAGAACGCCTGCCTGTGAGAATCTAACCTTCATGGGCACCCCACGGTAACGTGTGACAACTTAACTGAAGGCAAGCCAGAACACAGAGAAATCAGTTTCTCTTAATCATTCGTTCTTGGTTTTTATTTGGATAGGAGACTGCGTTTCACTGTGGGAAGCCCTGTAAGCTCCTTTTCCCTTCACAGGTCTTACCGCGCTCTCTCTCTCTCTCTCTCTCTCTCTCTCTCTCACACACACACACACACACACACACACACACACACACACACAGGCACAGGAACACACACACACCCACACGCACACACGCAGGCATAGGCACATGCAGGTCTTACCTCTCTCTCTCTCTCTCTCTCTCTCTCTCTCTCTCTCTCACACACACACACACACACAGGCACAGGAACACGCACACACACACACGCAGGCATAGGCACATGCACATGCAGGCACATGCACACACAGGCACATGCATAGGCACATGCACACACAGGCACAGGCACACGCAGGCACATGCATAGGCACACACAGGCACACGCACCCCCCCGCCCCCCCAGGAGAAAAATGAAAAGCTCCCTGCAGGCCGAGGTGGGTGAAGCCAGCGCTCAGATGCTCTGACACCTCCGGTCCCATGTCGTTCCCGCCCCGCCTCCCAGCGTCCTGCGGAGAGGACCGGAGGGAGGCCGCTTCCTGGCTGTCAGCAAGGCGCCTTCCTTCTTGCGGATCCCTGGAGGATGTCTGGGGACAAAAGTTTTCCACACCCGAGGCTGGAGCCTGTCTCAGGAAGCCAGGGAGGGGGAGGGGGCCTGGAGGGGAGAAGGCCTGTGGCCCCCGCTGGGCCGCTGCTGCCTTCTGTCACCTCCAGGTGGTGAAGTCAACAGAAGATGCTGAAATCCTGAAACCATCCCTCCGGCGCCTGGGAAACCCTGACCTCCTCCTAAGGGCCATCCCCACGCACCTTTCCTTTTCAAACTGGCTGGTGTGGAAAAGGGGATCCTGCCTGGTCCTTGTGTTTGTAAAAGTCACTGCGTGGGAAATTCCAGAACTTCGCCGAGCAGCCTGGAAAAACATCGCCGCCTCCCTGCTGAGAAGGGGGGAAGTTCAGTGACTAGGCCAAGGTCACCTGCGAATTCAATGGAACTCCGTGCCCCTTCCTGTGGGATGTGTCAACAAAGCGGGAATAGCAGCAGGGGAAAACGTGTGTTCGTAGGGAAAACGTTCCCGTTATCAGACCAGAGGGTTCCTAAGCTAGAGAGGGGCACCTGAACCAGATTTTCACCATTAGGCACTATGTGTGTTGGGGGGTAATAGTAATATTGATGAAAATAATTCTTCTTTTTTTAATATATTTTATTGATTTTACACAGAGAGGGATTGAGAGAGATAGAGAGTTAGAAACGTCGATGGGAGAGAAACATCCATCAGCTGCCTCCTGCACACCCCCCCACTGGGGATGTACCCGCAACCAAGGTACATGCCCTTGACCGGAATCGAACCCGGGACCTTTCAGTCCGAAGGCTGACGGTCTATCCACCGAGCCAAACCGGTTTCGGCTGAAAATAATTCTTAAAAGACAGTAATACCTTTGGAAATACTCTTTGGCACAAAACAGTCCGATGGAACAGCATCACCTGTGTGAGGTTAGACAGACACGGCCAGAGATGGCTTAGATTGATCACAATCTGCCGTGTTTGTTTTCACGGCTGTTCGATAAGGCAGCTTGGTTTTTTATTTGATTCGTGGTGGTTTTTTTTTCTCTGTGTCTGGATTATCTGAAATATAATTCCCTTTATTTCTAATTTACGGGGTTTTGTAGCAGTACAATTTGCCCAGTATTTTCTATTTCCTGTGCTATATACCACCCTAGAATTTAGGGCAAAACTCAAAGATTGGGTGCAGGTAGGTGGGTGGGACCTTAGTCGAATTAGCTTGTTAACATGTTAAAAGGAAGAATTGATATGCTTGCCGGCCTTTAATGATGTGGAGATGGTAGGGTTACTTTAGATTTGTAACAAGGTATTTTGCCTTAAACCAGAAAGGAAATGGAATATATAATCTTAACACCGATGCATCCCTTTACACACACACAAAAGAGAAGCTTGAATAATAAGGGCCCTTCAAAGAATTATTTAGATCGTTTCTCCCTATTGCCTTCTTAATCTGTGCATTATCCTCATTAAAAGGGCTTCGTATTTTAGGTACCTCAGACTATTTTTCTTAGCAATGCATGGTTGGAAATGCCATCAGTATTTGATAGAGAATATACTACAAACGTGTGTACGCGCTTGCGTGTGTAAACACATCATTTCCATCTGCCCCAGATCGGAATGACATCGAAAGAGGTGACTATGCAGAATTCATTTCCTTAATAGTTTATTTTCTGTTTCAGTTGGACCTCTTTGTGCTAGGTGGTAGGTGCCAACTTGATGCGTTGGGAGATAGTTTCTGTTCCTGGAAGTCATTGGATCGGCTCAGGTCTGGAGCGCCTGATAAAGCCGGGTCTTGCATGGGCTCCAATGAGTGCTGAGCTGCTTGCCTTGCCATGTATGTTTGTGTGGGAGCTACTTGCCTTCCTTTGGTCCGTGTTAAAAACAGTATCTCGAAGACGCTGGAACGAAACGATCCCCAAAGGGGATGTCACACGATTTAATTCTGCGTTTGTCACACTGTATGCTCAGTCGCAAGTACCGGCTGGCAGGGCCCGCCTCCCAGGATTCCCTCCTTTCAGGGCGAAGCTATTTATTAAGTTGTCATCACATCACTGGGGAAAGTGGGTCCTTCTCCTCCCCCCTTTTTAGATAATTTCTAGGAACATTTTTTTTTTTTTTACTAGAAAGCAACATAACTCCTTCAAACTTCAAGCAGGAAAAGAAAGAAAGAAAAAACTTAAAAAGAAAACTCCCTCAAACTTCCAGTTCTTACTCTAAGAATCGGTTCGTGCTTTAGAAGGGACTTGACAGAGTCGGGGCTGAGCGCAGGGCTCTTGTTCCGATGTTTGAGAGGAAGGGGAATGTGTTTGTGACACGGAGAGTGACTCTGGGGACTGACGGTGGGACTGAAACCTGTTCTTTGGGGTGTCGGTGAGAAGGGGGACTGAGCATAAAGGAAACCTCAGACTGAAACCCCGGGGATTTGCAAAGCCTCTGGCAACCCCAGGTTTACAGAGGAGGAAATGGGTCCGGAGAGATTATTTTCTTTTTTTTTTTTTTTTTTTTTTAAATATATTTTATTGATTTTGTACAGAGAGGAAGGGAGAGATAGAGAGTTAGAAACATCGATGAGAGAGAGTCATCGATCAGCTGCCTCTTGCACACCCCCTACCGGGGATATGCCCGCAACCAAGGTACATGCCCTTGACCGGAATCGAACCCGGGACCTTTCAGTCCCCAAGCCGACGCTCTATCCATTGAGCCAAACCGGTCCCGGCCGGAGAGATTATTTTCTTAAAGCTGCTTAACTGAACAATGGATTCTTTCCTGGGCCAGTTTTCCTGACCTGCGAGGGTATACTTTCCCCCCTGTCTACGATGAATTGTTAGAAAGAGTTCAGAGGCTCGGATGCAAAGCCATTTTCCACCTGAGGAAGTGGAGCTGACTGCTCATTGGTTGCCCAGGTGATAAGATGCTTACATTGACTTCCCACTTCATCCCCCCCTCCTCCCTTTGCTGGGTTACAGAAAATCCAGCTGTTTGCCACTCCCTCACAAACACGTGCTTCCCCATCTCTCCACCTCGCTCATTGTCTCCACTCCCAACCTCTTCTCCCACCAGCCAGTCTTAACCCACTCTCCCCCCCCCCACCTCTGAATTCATAGAGGTCTCTCCTGTGTCACATCACATTCTCCTCTGTACTGTGCACAAGTCCTCCCTCCCTCCCTCCCTCCTTTCCTTCCTTCCTCTCTTCCTCCCTTCCATCTTTCCTTCCTCTCTTCCTCCCTCCCTTCCTTCCTTCCTTTCTCCCTTCCTTCCTTCCTTCCTTCCTTCCTCCTTCCTTCCTCCCTCCCTCCCTCCCTCCCTTCCTTCCTTTCTTCCTTCCTTCTCCCTCCCTCCCTCCCTCCCTCCCTCCCTCCCTCCCTCCCTTCCTTCCTTCCTTCCTTCTTTCCTTCCTTCCTGTCTGTCTTTTCCTCTCTTCCTTCATTCCTTCCAACCTATCTTTGTTTTTCTTCCCTTTTTTCTTTTTTCTGTGAAAATAATGTATTTTCAATTGGTTGCTTTGGTGGGTAACAACATGTTCAAAATAAAATAGAAAACCACGTAAGGCTGCGTCACTTACCGTGTTACTTGGTGAAACTTAGTTCAAGTTGACATGTGCGTGTACCTACCTACACAGTGTGCTTTTCTACGTGAAGGCACGCATATATTTATACACGTTACCTGCGTACATGCGTGTACAAGGTTACAGTGTAAAATGTAGTTCTTATGGTGCATCCTGGTCAGAGAAGTGAAGACCATTTTACTGGAACAAAATTCGTATTGTAGCATATTTATAGTGTCATGTTTACTGCTATATACCTCACATGGGATATACATATATATCAGAACTTACACGGGGGGGCAGGGGGGGAAAAGAGGCCAGTAAAGGTGGACACTCAGCCTGAGGGAGAGGGGGTGACAGACGAGGGTAGTAAGGAGCTCCAGACCAGGGCACACGGCCATTAGGACTTCAGCTTAGTGACTCTTGGTGCTGTCGGTACAGTCACTTGGGACCTAACCAACACGTGGCCTGTTCACAGCTCTCGGGAAACCAATTCATCCTCAGTAGAGGATTGCCAAACCACCACCACTCAGCGGGGAATTACCTTCCCATTGAGCTTCCTGCTTTGGGGCAGGAACCTGCATCTCTGACTGTCCCTGAGCAGAGCTGGCAGCGGACTCAGCTTGCTTAGAGGTTCAGTAAATAAACCCTGAGCGAAGGGGGAGTGAAGACTGGCCCCACTTCCATGCACGGCTGGACTAGAAGGTCGCACCGTGTCTTTGAGTCAGCTGCTCTGGGGCCAGATGGCCTTAGAAACGGAGTTCTAGCATCAACAGGTCTTCCAGAAGCTTCCTAACGGGCTGCTTTCAGAATCCGCACAGCTTTGGCATTCTTTCAGGCACGTACGTGAGGGCAGGAATGCTTCTGGTGGCCAGTCCAAATCTTTGCTTGGATTACGTAACACTAGCGTTTAATAGATATTAGTATATAAATATTGCTATCTGTCTTGGCTCACCTAAATCCATTTTACATAGGTAACTCCTGATAACCAGTCTGCGGCATTCGTGTGTGTTTGACATTTGTGTTTATTCATTGCAAAGAGAAGAGGCTTCAAGTCATAGTTCTTAGTCTGAATTCGTTCTCCTATTTCTTAGGCTTTTGTTTAAGGGAGAAATTCAGGCAGCATTTATTTGCCTTGAGCCCTGGTTGAGGGGTAAATAGCATGTTGTTAAAGGAGTCAGGGAACCTGAGAGTGCCCGCTGTGAAGACCGCAAACAGAAGATTTACTTTACTTTTTGTTAATCCCTGCCCAAGGGTATTTTTCCATTGGTTTTTAGAAAAAGTAGAAGGGAGGAGGAGAGACAGAGGGAGAGAAACATTGATGTGAGAGAGACACATCAATTGGTTGTCTCCCGCATGCGCTCGGACCAGGGCCAGGGATCCAGCCTGCAACCAAGGTACTTCCCCTTGATGGGAATCGAACCCGGGACCCTTCCATCAGTGCTGTGGCTACTGAGCCAAACCAGCCAGGGCAGTAGTCACTTCCTGCTTCCACTCAGTCGCTGTTGCTCAACCTGCTCAGAGCAGCGGGTTTGACAGAATGATGACGGGGTTGGGGAATTTCAGCCTTGCTTACAGAAATTGAGGGGGAAGGGGAAGACGGGGTCACCCCATCGAGCCAGGAAATGTGCAAATATGGCCCGCTGGTTCCCAGCCACACACAAAGGGGCCTCATTCATCTCCCACCACTGACCACGAAAGCTGCTTCCAACCCAAATTTCCTGTTTCCTCCTCAACCACATTTGTCCGTTGTTTGCTTAGAGAAAACCAGGTACAAAAGTGACATTGTATTCCCATTGTATTTTGGGTTTCTGACGGCATTTGCGCCTGGTGGGGAATGTTTTTTAAAATCCGTCCTTATAGTTTTCACACACACACACCACTCACATCCATTGCCTGGTGGAGAGATCTTTAAAAGCCAGACCGGGGGCAGTATCTGCGATTGAAGGGATGAAGAGTGTATCTGGTTTTCTTTAATAGTTTGAGTGTTTCTTGTTATAGATATATATATATTTTTTTAATATATTTTTTTAATATATTTTATTGATTTTTTACAGAGAGGAAGGGAGAGAGATATAGAGAGTTAGAAACATCAATGAGAGTCATCGATCAGCTGCCTCTTGCACACCCCCTACTGGGGATATGCCCGCAACCAAGGTACATGTCCTTAACCGGAATCGAACCCGGGACCCTTCAGTCCCCAAGCCGACGCTCTATCCATTGAGCCAAACTGGTTTTGGCTTTTTTAAAATATATTTTATTGATTTTTTACAGAGAGGAGGGAGAGGGATAGAGAGCTAGAAACATTGTTGAGAGATAACCAAGGTACATGCCCTTGACCGGAATCGAACCCGGGACCTTTCAGTCCGCAGACCGACCTCTATCCACTGAGCCAAACCGGTTTCGGCTAGATATATTTTTTTAAGGGTAGAACTTCTCTTGTTCATTTCTGGATGTTTTAGTTTCTCTATCCTATGATGGCATCTAATGAAAAAAAGCTCGTTTTTTAAGAACTGGTTATTTCCCTATTTGTCTGTCTTGGATAAGGTGACCAGACATCCTGCTTTTGGCGGGACAGTCCCAATTTTTAACCATTTGTCCCGCATCCCTCTGCGTTTTAAAAAAGTCCCGAGTCGGGACTTTTTTAAAACGCAGAGGCACGCGGGACAAATGGTTAAAAATTGGGATGTCTGGTTACCTTGGTCTTGGGGGATTATACTGGTAATCCATGTGTTACAGTCAGCCTGAGGAGTATGAATTAATAGGCATTACGTGCTTAGGGAGGGGCCTGGCACGTAATATGCACTCAGGAAAAGTTGGCTAATTGATGAAATTGTGGAGAGGCACCTGATCTGGGAAGACTGCCTGGAGGAGGCGGCATTTGGGCTAAGCCTGGAAGGACGAGTGACAGTTGACCTTGAGAGGCTGGGAAAGCATTTCAGTAGATGTGTGGGAAGGAGAGCACCCAGTTTACTTTGGCCGGGACACTGAGGCGGCCGAGGAGCTGGGAAATTCGGTTGGATGCCACATGAAGAGCTTTGGCAGCTGCCCGGAGGTGTTTAGACTTGATTTTCTCAGCAGTGGAGTTCCAAGAAGTCCGTTTCGAGACAAGATCAAAACCGTAACTTGGGAAATTTGATGAGCCCAGAGTTGGATGGATCCTCAGAGAGGAGAGAATTGGAGACCTAGAGTTTTAGTTTGGAGACAAAAGTGAAAGTAATGGCCTGCCTGGGTCAGGGGGGTGAGATTAGAAAGGTTTTCCCAATCTGACTTGGATGTAGACATTAGTTCATTTCCTATTGAGTAAAATTTTTATTTTTTCTTTCTTTTTTTAAAAAATGTTTTTATTGATTTCTAGGGAGAGGGATAGAGAGATGGAAACATTGATGAGAGAGAACACAGGCTGTCTCCTGTGTGCACCCCCTCCTGGGGTTGGAGCCTGCAACCCGGGCATGTGGCCTCCCAGGAATCAAACCAGTGACCTCCTACTTCCTGGGTTGGTGCTCAACCACTGAGCCACACCAGCCGGGCTAGAAAACTTTTATTTTAAAAAAACTCAGTGCTTCTATTGGATGACTACCATTTCCTCTTGGGGGTCATTGGAAAGGGGTGGGAGTGAAATCAATGAACTAGTCTTCGTTTACAAAACAGTGACAACTTTTTACAATGCTTACCTCCCCCCCCCCCCCCCCCCTCCCCGATTTCTACAGAAACAGCAGGCTAAGTTCCCATTTGATAGGCAGCCTAACATTTCATACAGGGACATTTTTCAGGGTAAAGTAGATGCGGGCTTATCTATTTCCCATGGTTTCATATCTAAAAGAAAGACAGGTTGTCATCCATTGTAGGGGAAGGAAAAGGGCAGAATCCCTGGCCCAGCAGTTCTGGAGCGTGCTGCCCTCTCACCACTGTAAGCCTTTCATTCCGCTTTCTGCTGGGGAGGCAAATCCTCACTGCTCACATCGCCTTTTCCTAACTAAGTGGCTCTGAGGAGAGCGACTATCTAGGCACCGTCTTTTTTTCAGTCAGTTTTTGGTCATTTGGGAGCTTTTCATTCTCTCAGCAATGGAAAATGAATAAGAGAGTGGGGAGACAGCAGTAGGCATTTATGAGTTCCCGAAATCACACGGGTCCTTCAGCGAGCGATATATGTGACAACACTCTGTAATTTGTAAGGCATTACGAGTATGTAAATACATGTCAAGATTTTTTTTTTTATTATTTTTTTTTTTAGAAAAACGGTACCTTATATCTTTCGTGCCTCTTGGCAAAAAGCCATTTTAAAATAAAATGTTGAGCTACTGTAGGGTGTCCCAAAAAATGTAGATGTGCTTTGAATAATTACAAAGGCAGTGTTTACTTAAAATGCACTTCGTTTTCAAAATACAGGAGGATCTACAGAAAAGTATGTGTGCGTTTTCTTAGGACACCGTATATTTTCCCAGCAGTATCGTTTTCTAGAAAAATGTTTATTTTATGATTTTATTTAAAGCTTTCTTAATTTCTTTCTGAGACAAGATATGGGTATAAATACAAAAAAAAAAAAGTTAAACCCAGATAATTCCCATTGGACAATTCTATTTGTTCTTCCATGCGGTGCAAACATTGAGTCTATGTCACATTATCCTTCACCCCCAATTCAGCCCTGAATCTGGAGTTTGATGCTGCTGCTTTTATAATAGAAGATTCATGGAAGTAAACTTTGCCATGTCGATTTCCCACTCTACTACCGTAGTTGTTGGTAGCTGGGCACTAACTAACTCATGAGAAGATAGCAAGTTGCTTTTCCTTTTGGACTGCTCAGTAAGGACATTCCTATCTGCTTTCATGAATTTGAGCGGTCATCATTACCTTTCCATATTTCGGACTAAATCCCCAGTATGGGGCATGCATAAGGCAGCCTATCCGTGTACTCTCTCATCGATGTTTCTCTCTCTCCCTCTTCCTCTCTCTCTAAAAAAATAAATTAAAACATTTTTTTTTTTTTTTTAAGAATAGTGTCTGGCCAGTATAGCTTAGTGGTTGAGCTTGGACCCATGAAGAACCAGGAAGTCAGGATTCAATGATTCTCATCATTGATATTTCTCTCTCTCCCTCTCCCTTCCTCTCTCTGAAATCAATACAAATATGTTTGTTTGTTTTAAAAGAATGTTTGTTGTGTGAGCAGAGAAGCTCATGAATGTGCCCTGACCTCTCCTATGTGAGTCAGTCTTGACAGAGCTGTGACCACGTCCTGGAATGAGTTGGAACAGAGTAATGCGTCAGTTGCACTTGGCCTTTCTGTTTATCCAAGCGTATCTACATTCTACGAGATGTTAATCACAGGGGAATAAAAGCCTTGTTGGGCCTGTCACCCTCCCAGGATTGTGGGGTTTGTTGGATTAATGCCTCCCAGCTACCTGACAGCTCGGGCCTCCTGTAACTGCCTCTGAAGACTGGGGGCTCCAGGACCTGGGGTTTCGTGTACATCCTGTCAGGTGGCTGAAGGTCAGGCTGGGGCTCTTCCGGGTGTCAGATGTACCTGGTGACCTTCTATTGATGTGAAAAGTAAACCCAGTTCGGCCATCATCATTAATGACCGGAGCAGAAGCAACACAGGGTAACCTAGTGCCAGGACCTCCTTTTTTTAAGGAAAGGTGGATAGTTATATGCATTTCTAAAAGTCTGGAAAGATGCACAACGTTTTAAGTCACTTGACTTAAGGGGACTTGGGGCCTTAGTTGTTACCAGCAGACATGCATGTTTTGCTTGTAGAACTATTTCAGAGCTTATTAGGGAAGAAGAAGCATGCTGAGGTACATAAGACTTAACTTCCTTTGTTTTCTGTTTTGTTGCAGAAATTGAAGCCAAAGAAGCTTGTGATTGGCTACGGGCAACGGGTTTCCCCCAGTATGCACAGCTTTATGAAGGTGAGCCGGGAACACCATTTGTAAAAAATATTAGCATAGCCCTAGCCAGTTTGGCTCAGTAGAAGCATCGGCCTGCGGACTGAAGGGTCCCAGGTTCGATTCTGTGCAGTCTTAGTCCCCAGTAGGGGGTGTGCAAGAGGCAGCCAATCAGTGATTCTCTTTCATCATTAATGGTTCTCTCTCCCTCTCCCTTATTCTCTAAAATCAATATATATATATATATATATATATATATATATATATATATATATATATATATTATATATATATATATTAATGTTAGCATAATCTTATCCTTGGTTCATAATTATTATTGATCTGTTATTTACTTTCAGATAGTTTCTTATTTACTTGGCTATTTCCATCATTAAAAAAATAAAAACAAACAAACAAAAAACACAATGTAGCAAGCACTGAAGACTCCCACCACTCAAAGAAAAAGCTAGGATCTTTTTAAAAAAAATATATTTTATTGATTTTTTTACAGAGAGGAAAGGTGAGGGATAGAGAGTTAGAAACATTAATGAGAGAAAAAGATCGATCAGCTGCCTCCTGCACACCTCCTACTGGGGATGTGCCCGCAATCCAGGTACATGCCCCTGACCGGAATCGAACCCGGGACCTTTCAGTCCGCAGGCTAACTCTCTATCCACTGAACCAAACAGGTTTCGGCATGGGATCTTGATAATAACACAACCACGTGCTCTCCTTCTGCTGCTCCCCTATCCAAAATCACCGTCTTCCTAAATGAAACCTGTGTTTATCCTTTTTTTTTTTTTTTTTTTTGCTTTCCTTTTATGTAGTTTTATTGTATTTTCCTAAAATATATTTTTTTATAAACTTGTTTTCCTTTACCAAAAGGGTCGTGTGCTCTATGTAAACTTGTAGAAATTGATATTTTTACTTCTTATATTAAGATTCTTCCAGTCTGGGTGCCCCTGGACTGTGTCCTTATTCTGCTGTCACTGTTGTGTAACATCCATTGTGTGACTGGAACACAGTTTATTTGTATGCTCACTCCGCTGGGCATTTTGGTTTTTCTGTCTTGCTTTTATAAACTGTAATGTTTCAAACATTCTTATGCCTTCTTGTGGTACCCTTGTACATGTGCAGTAACTTGCCTCACATGTATTTCTCAGGGTGAGATGCCTGGGTAATAGAGACAATAGGTATTTGATTGGATAAGGCAGGTTTTAAAAAGATGTGCCGATTTTCACTCCCGCCATGTATTCTCAACACTTGATATTGTCAGACTTTAATGTTTGTCAATCAACTGGGTATGGAATACCTTCCAGAGTTTCACTTCCATTTCCCTCATCCTTGATGATACGGAGCACATGTTTCCATAGCATTTGGCCAGATGTTGACTCTTCTGTAAAGTCTGTTGCCCGTTTTCCTCCTGAGTTGACTGTGCTTTTCTTTATGGCTTAAGAGCTCTTCATGCTAAACCTATCGGGCTTGTGTTGCAGTTTGTGATTAGGCTTTTCACTTTTTTTGAGGTTGTCATTTTTGATATTATTCCTTCTAGCCATTCAATTCTTTAATGAAGAAAACTGGGCCTTTTTAAAAGTAACTAGGATCTGGGCTGAAGTTTTACTGCTTCGGTCTCTATTCCGCACCCTGGGGTGCTGAGGGCAGGGACCCGGAGCCCCTCGAGTCTTCGTCACCCTCAGCCTCCGGCCGCCCCGTGTGCCCTGCACAGCAAGATGAGAATAGGCTGGAATAGGCTGTTCGTTTAGATGACAGTTTTATCATTCTCCGTATTAAGTCGTTTAAAGAGAATGACAGTTGTGAGCGGGTGGACTCCATTTTACGAGTGATTTTCAACCGAGGCTGGGTGAATAATGAAGTGGTTCCTAAATGGAGAGTGAGTAAAATGACTCCCAGGATTTCTTCCCACCGAGCATTCTTTGCCTCCGTAATATTGCTGTGATGGCCACCCTAGGAGTCTCTCTCTCCTTCACTCATTTACCAGCCAGCCAGCCAGCCCGCCAGCTGACCAAGCAGCTCGTGTTAATTCAGCATCAACAAGGGTGCCTGGCACTCCTGGGTGCCACCTGTCTTACAAAAACAAGACGGTTCAAACCTCAAAGAAGAACTTTGAGGGATTGTCAGACTCTCATAGAACAAACATAATTTTGGTTGATTCCCATTTAAAAAAATACGCCTTTTTCATTAATGAAGAAGGAAGGAGATGCAATGAGACAGTTAGCCACCAGGAGACAAAAATCTCTAAAAGATCCATTTGAAATGATGTCACTTAAACTTGTTTTCATGGTGAACTCTTCTCACAATTAACAGTGATTTTAAAACAGCACTTTAGTTCTTCTCTCCTTCTAGGATAATAAGATAGCAGGCTGGTTCCTGTAGCAATGGGAGCGTTCTCTTCGCTGGAGCTAGAGGTCCCTGCCAGCCTTCTCTAATACATGAGCCAGACCTCATGAGTCCAGGCCAAGAAAGGCGATGGTGCTAAACAGGATCAGCAGGTTGCCTTGAAGGAGGGACATGAAGTTGGGTGGAGACGGGGGCTTCCCAGGAGCAAATAGGGCCGAGACCCTAGAGATGATTTTTCTCTCGCTCACTCAGCTAAGTCCATTCATGCCCTAAGTTACAATACCTGGTCTACTGTATTGTAGCCCAGATTGAACGTGTGCTTTTCCCACGAAGATGGATTCAGAATTCTTTTGTTCTTAGATTGTATAAAACCTTCTACTGCTCCCTCATTTTAGTGGGCATCTCCAATACCTTTTTTTTTTTAAGATTATATATATATATATATATATATATATATATATATATATAAAAAATTTTAAGTCTTCCATTGTTTTTTTAAGTCTTCCAACTGTTTCTCCCTTTCTGCTTTACAGTTCTGCTAGAACTCCTCCGTATCCATATCTTTCTTTCTTTTTAAGACATATGTATGTGTATTATGATGAGTTGCTTATCTTCTCTTTGGAGAGAATGTGTGACCTCTTACCCTGGAGGGATGTCTCTGTCCTTCAGGAGGACTTGGGGGTGAGGGCGGCAGTCTATTGGATTTCCAATTCACAGCTCTCCTGGAGTCGGGGAGATAATTGCATTTGCAGTGGCAGTCCCGGGACTGTCCTTTGTCCCTTTTGTTCTCTTATTTAGAAATTAAATTTCCTCCAATTATGTCCATTCTCGGTGTTGATTTGTTGCCAAAGCAGCAGCAGCACTTTCCTGGGATGTGTATGTTTGCTAAGTCTCTGTCCTCACCCCTTCCCAAATCCTAAAACGCACACTGCAGTCTCTCAGATTACGTTCTGGGGGGAAGGAGGGGGTGTCCCTTTATGCCGGCAGTCCTTTTTGAAGCATAAGCCTCCTTTGAGGTGTATTGTTCTGGGCTATCGTTCCTCCCCTTCTTCCTGCCGCTGTGTGCAGGGTGCGTAGCACACACACTCCACACACCAACCCACACATTCCTGGTCTTCCTGTTCGGCTCTATTTTGGTCCTTGGCAATGTTGACTTCCTGCCTTTAAGCCCAAGCTAGAAGCTTAAACCCTAACCTGAAGAACGCTGGGAACTTCTACGCATCATACACCATCATCTATGGAAAGCTTTTTATTTTTATTTTTCCAGGAAAGAGTTGCGGCAAGGAAGAGAAATGAATTGATTTAATTATTTCACTCCTCCCTTGCGTTTAACCCCTACTGAATTAATGTCAACATCTTAAAATGTTGGTGTTCATTTGGGTCAGGAAAGTAATCTAAAATACAGCCCTGCCTGGGAAATCCGAGTTGGGAATTGCTGAAATAATATAGTAGTTGTGCTGTCTCATACGCATTGAACAGCATGTGAGCTTCTGAGCGTACATTTGTAGATCTGATGTTATACTTGGGAAGTATTCAAAATACGTTCTTTAATGGCAGCTCTATTAATACTCAGAGGTTCTGGTGGCTGTTCAGAGTGAAGCGCAGTGGCATGGCCTTGACACCGCCTTGCGTCTGCCTCGCTTGTGCTTACCTCGCTCGCAATCACTGTCAGCCCCTCTCTTATTTCCCCTTACAATGGTGCCATGAATCGTCTGCCAGAGAGACTTGACCTACAATTTAATGATGAGCTATAATCCCGCAATACTAACCTTCTTCATAAATCTCTGGGCTATAGCGACTTCATTGGTTTTCCTATGTGATCCGTCGTTCAGGGAACAGTATCAGTAACCCAACACTAGCCTTCAGGAATAAAGAATCAACTATAGCCGGAACTGGTTTGGCTCAGTGGATAGTGCGTCGGCCTGCGGACTGAAAGGTCCCAGGTTCGATTCCGGTCAAGGGCATGTACCTTGGTTGCGGGCACATCCCTGGTGGGGGGTGTGCAAGAGGCAGCTGATCGATGATTCTCTCTCATCGATGTTTCCAACTATCCCTCTCTCTTCCTCTCTGTAAAAAATCAATAAAATATATTAAAAAAAAAAAAAAAAGAATCCACTGTAACACTCATTCTTCCACAGACGAAGGGACTCGAGGTTCCGTGGGTCTGGGCAGCCCTATCGCCAGCCTTCTGTTGTAGGAAGAGTTCTGTAAAGTCCCCAAAAGCCGTAGGGAAGTGCTAATATGTGTTTAAAAATAGCACATCCTGAATCCCCTTTGGCTTCTGATGTCCTGCAAACGGTTGGATTTGGTTTACCACACTTGCCATGCACTGTTCTCCCATCTTTCTTTGGCCCAGTTTTCCATGACCTCTTCCCTGGTCAAATGTGAGCAAAGAGACACATGGAAAAACAGCACCAAACATCCAGCCATATTAAAAGGGAGCACCCTTCTGGCCTTCGTTCCAGCTTCAGTTATAATTCATGGCGGGCTCTCCAGCCTGTGGATTTGCTTAAAGGTGGGAAGGGTGTTTGTGAGCCTCTTATCTTGGACCAAAAGAAATCCCTGAGTCTCCAAACCACTTTAGATCCTAAGCTCCTTTGGGCCACTGACACAGCATTGCCTGAGGCTGCCTTCTTCTCCCCAGCACTTGGTGGGGAGGGAGGTGTTTGCTCTGCACACAGTAGGTTCTGCATACAGTAGGTGTTTGCTCTGCACACAGTAGGCATTCACAAGGCCTTTGGGGTGTTCCCCCCCACACACACACACCTGGCTAACCGGGGCTAGTTCAGGAAGAACCTAGGGTGCTCAATGAATTAATGTATTTGTGTTGATTTTCCTCTGCATTTGTCTTTTCAGATCTCCTGTTCCCTATCGATATTTCCTTGGTCAAGAGAGAGCATGACTTTCTGGACAGAGACGCCATCGAGGCTCTATGCAGGTAAATGGAAATGCTGCGAGCACTTTTTTTTTCTTTTTTTTTTTTCTTAGAATAGTGTGCGTATCAGTACAAGATGGTCTTGTTTGCTTTTGTTCTAACTAATTAGGTCAGGTCTTTGATGAGCATTTGGGTATAGTGATCTGCTTCATTGAAATAAGTGAAATTCTGTTATTTAATATTGCCATTAAAAGAGCACTGGTACTCAGATAGCGCTGTTCCATATTCAGCACCATATGACTACTCAAACAGCTAACTTCAGATGGCTCAGAGAGTACGAACAGGATTTTTCACAAGGCAATGCGGCTGACTGTACGGCCCAGCCAGGTACCCTCACAGTCAGAGCCGCTGGGGTACTAGATGGAAATAACACATTCACAGGAGTAAATGGGGAGGGGGGGAGGGTCTCCATACTAGAGCCAGGAGGACCATCGCTTGAATTCCTCTCTGAACCAGCTCCACTTTTCCGGGTACAAACTAGTAACAATAGGGTTAAAATGGCTGGAAAATAACTCAGCCCAGCCTTCCACCTACGGGTGGTCAGGCAGCAGATGAGCACTCATGTGAAATGTGACTAAGAGTCGGGCATCCCTTGTTCGTGGCGCTGGTGGGTCTTCAGGCTGGGTGTTAGAGAAGCGAAAGTAATAAGACATACAGCAATGATGGGCCTTCAAACCTCACGGCATTTCATTCATTTTAAGTCATTCATGCTTCGTCATTTTTCTCAAAACCTATAAGCCATAAAGGCTGGATTCTGGAAAGAAAAACGATTCCTAAACAAAATTCACATGCTGACTCGACTGTAAGATTAAATGTTCTCTCGATGTCCGTATTTAGTTTAACTTGGGAAAACATGATTAAGATAGAATGGCATCCGATAGTTATTTCCACGTTGTCGGCAAGGAAGGCAGTGGTATTTCTGAGAAAGTATTATTTTCTCCTTTCTTATGTAATAACAGCATTTTCGGAAGCAGCTAACTTGAGCAGTGGTTTTGAAAGAGAGATAGGGAGGATGTTTAGAATGGTAGATGGAATAGACGAGTCTTCATGGTTTTAGAGAGAAAAGGGGGGAAAAATCCCAGTTAACCACAGAGACGCTGTCACTTTTCAAGCCCAATGAAATGACGGCTCAGAAATGTCCAGGGTTTGTGAAAGAACCCGAGGTCCAAGCCTCGCACTGAGTGTGCATCGTTAGAACTGTGAGCTCTGGAATGAAGAACCCGGCAGGTGAGGAGGGAGGGAGGGAGGGAGGGACGGAGGGACGGAGGGAGGCAGGCAGGCAGCATCTGGAATAGGAACTACTGCAGACATTCTTCAGATGTTTTCATGCTTAGCGCGTGGCAGAATTAATTTATTTTCAATTCATCACTGGCGATAACACATGGAAGTGAGGCCACTCGTATGATGTGTCCCAGGAAATATTTGCGCGTTGCATCACATCATCCATTTCATGTGTTTTAAGCCACTTAGTGAGTGGGCCCCTGAACAGCAGCAGCAGCAGCTCAGGAATTCCTGGGCCGTAAAAATGTCACTGCTGACGAAACCAGTTTGGCTCAATGGATAGAGCGTTGGTCTGTGGACTGAAAGGTCCCAGGTTCGATTCCGGTCAAGGGCATGTACCTTGGTTGCGGGCACATCCCCAGTGGGAGGTGTGCAAAAGGCGGCTGATCTATGTTTCTCTCTCTCATCGATGTTTCTGGCTCTCTATCCCTCTCCCTTCTTCATTTTTTTGGATTTGGAGTGAAGGGTCCCAGGTTCGATTCCTGATCAAGGCACATGCCCGGGTTGTGGGCTTGATCCCCAGTGTGGGGCAGGCAGGAGATAGCCAATCAATGATTCTCTCTCATCACTGCTGTTTCTTTCTCTCTCCCTTTCCCTTCCTCTCTGAAATCAATAAAGATTTATTTTTTTAAAAATAGATATTCAGTCCTGGCCAGTTTGGCTCAGTGGATAGAGTGTCAGCCTGTGGACCAAAGGGTCCTGGGTTTGGTTCTGCTCAAGGGCATGTACTGCGATTGCAGACTCCTCCCTGGCCTGGGGCCTGGTCAGGGTGTGTGCAGGAGGCAACCAATCAATGTCTCTCTCTCACATGGATATTTCTCTGTCTTTCCTTCTCCCGCTCTCTAAAAATCAGAGGGAAATTATCCTTGGGTGAGGATTTAAAAATCCTATATAATAAAAGCCTAATATGCAAATCGACCAAACAGCAGAACAACCAGTTGCTATGACACACACTGACCACCAGGGGCAGACTCTCAACGCAGAAGCTGCTCCCAGCCCCTATGCGGGCCAAGAAGGGTGCCAGTGGGGGATCCCCAATCACCCACAGATTGGCCCTGATTTCTGGCCAGGCCTACGGGCCCTACCTGTGTATGAATTTCGTGCACCAGTCCTCTAGTAATAATAATAAAATTAATTTTAACCTTTTAACCGAGAGGGACCTATAAATACGTCAAACGTAAACAATATCGGGAATGGGTAGGACATATGAATACGTCCTTGAAATATATGTTGCGCCCTGAGAGGGACAGTATATATTTTTTGTAATCTTTATAATTGTTTGTAAAATTTATAATTTTCTTAATTCGATGTTTCCATTTTTTTGTTGGTATTCTTTTCTATTTGTTGGTAATTTTGTATTTTCTTTTGTGCTTTATATATAAATAAATGAAAATATATATATTTCATTTATTTTAATTAAGTATAAATTTAAAAAAAAATAATATGAAATTACGTCCTCCGGGCGTGACGTACTGACACGTCCTAGTGAAAGAGTACGCGCCCGTTACAGGTTGCGTCATTAAAAAGGGAACTCCCCGGTTAACAGGTTAAAAAAATAATAGATATTCATACCATCATCTTCATTTTGTTGTGACATAGCCCTTGACATGCCTACGCTACATAAAGCAGCCTGCCGTTTAGTAGGTTTGCACTTTGCTACTTTTCTGGTTTATTAAGAGGGTAGTGAGTGATTTTTTTTTTTTTAAGTAATTGCACTAATTCCATTTAGCAGTTGCACTTATCTTTGAGAATTGGAACAATCTTTATTTGTCCGGTCTTGGAAAGTTGTTTCTTCTTCTTTCCTCGCTCTCCTCTTGTACTTGGCCCTGTTTTCTTTCTGAGTAAGAGGCCCAGAAGCCCGCCTGCTCTGCTTTTATCAGGGTGCTTGGAGCTCCCTGCAGCAAACCTCTTGAACCGCTGCTGGCCCACCCCAGCTCCCTCCCCGCTCAGAGCCGTGTACAAGTTGCCCAGCAGATAAGGCTGACACATTCCTGTGGGGCTGAGCCCCACGAGGGCCCCGGGGCGGGAACCACCAGTTTCTGGACAGATGGTGCAATGCCATTGTTCGCCCACTCACTGGAGGAATCCTACCTAAGATAGCAGCTGCTCCCCTGTATTACCACGACTAGCATTTATTTTGGAAAGGAATGAAGTTTGCTCAGTAGATAAAACCTTAGCCCACGGACTGAAGGGTCCTGATTCAATTCTGGTCAAGGGCATGTATCTCGGTTGCAGGCTCAAACCTGGGCCCTAGACAGGGCCCATGTGGAACAATTGATGTGTGTCTCTCACATCGATGCTTCTCTCTCTCCCTGTTTCTCTAAAAAAAAAAAAAAAAATTAAAAAAAATTTTTTTCAATGGAACAACATCCCTGGGTGAGGACTAACAACAACAAAAATGGATGAAGAAGATACTGGTTTGGCCCGGCAGGTGTGGGTCAGCGGTTGAGCGTCAGCCTGTGAACCAGGAGGCGGTCACAGTTCTGTTCTCGGTCAGGGCATATGCCCAGGTTGCGGGCTCTACCCCTTTCTCCCTTCCTCTTTCTCTAAAGTCAGTGAAAACAGATTTTTAAAAAGAAGAAGAAGGTACTGTTTTTGAGTGCCAGGGCCACCGTATTTTAGTCCTGTGGCCTTGGATAAGATTCGTGACGGAAGCCTGCATTTCCTCACCTATAAAGGGAAGCTCAGTAAACATATGTGTACCTTAGGGTTATGGTGAGGACAATACAGGCAGAGTGCCTGACTCAGAGTGAACCCCAAAATGGTCTAGCTGGAACTGTCATCTCCAAGTTGGTAATGTCCCACCAGTGGGCATCCTTTCAAGGTCCTAGGGGACAGTGAGTCCCCCACAAACCCAGGGAATAACTTCCGGGCTTCCAAATCGAGAGGCCATGGGTTCAGCACTACCAACAGAAAAAGATAATATTGCCGAAACCAGTTTGGCTCAGGGAATAGAGCGTCGACCTGCAGACTGAAGGGTCCCGGGTTCGATTCCGGGCAAGGGCATGTACCTTGGTTGCGGGCACATCCCCACTGCGAGGGGGGGAGGAAGGGGTTTGCAGGAGGCAGCTGATGGATGTTTTTCTCTCTCATCGATGTTTCTGGCTCTCTAAGTCTCTCCCTTCCTCTCTGTAAAAAAAAAAAAAGAAAAATCAATAAAATATATTTAAAAAGAAAAAGATAATATTGGCCTTTATAAAACTGGCCTCCTGGGTCTTTTTTGTTTGACTCAAATCTAGAATTTGTGAAGTCAGCCTCTCCGACACCCCCGTAGGCCTTTGTGCCCAGTAAACCTGGCTACAAACACTATTCCAACCAGCAAAGACCAAATGAAGTCAAGTGGATATTTGGTTACAGGTGTGATTAACGAAACCCAGGCCTAAGACGGACGGTAACCAGTCCGGATTCTTTTTTTAAGTCTTGAAAAAACAACAACCCTGTGGGTTCAAGTCCTCTGAGTACTGATGCCGCTCAGAGAGGGACCTTCCGTGCCCTCGTTGGAAAATCTACTTTTCTGGTTTATTAAGTTTTCTCCGTGGCTTATGTTCCTGCCCTTCCTGTCAACCAAGAGAACTTCCCTGAACGTAGGTGCTCCGGGTTATCTTTGTTTATTCTCTAACCAGGCTATCGCTTAACCTGTGAAATCAAAGGCAGTCTTATCAGCAGGCAGAAACACTATCTCTCCTCCCGTGTGTTGAAACGGTTAGGCCGGTTGCAAGAGCAGGGCTAGCAACGTGAAGCCTGGAAGAGGCCTCGCTGTCCGCCTGGATTTGTGTGAGTTAAATGCTGGCGTCCTGTGAAAACGGGAGAATCGCAGTTGGAGCAAAAGCGGAAGACTGTGGTGCAAAACGGCAGAAGGTCCATTCCAGGAAGACTTAAGTGATGATCGCCTGGAAGATGCTAGAAGGAACTGGGGCCTGATGGGTTTTGCATATCATTTATTCCTGTGGGTGCAAAGGGTTTCTTTCTATAGTTAATCATGATTTGTCAGTGAGGGTTTTTTCCTTTAACTATTTCATTTCCAATGAAATTTAACTTCTATCCCTGAGTTTAAACATGACTGTTTGGCAGGGGCAAAAGAAGTATTCAGCTACAGTATGACTCCTGCTCGGAAGCAGAATCTGATCCGAGCCCTTAAAAAAATGAGTAGTTCCGTGATTATCACTTTTAGTCGTTATCAAACTTTATACTTACGAGAGAATCATCCTCACTCTCAAGAACATTTTAAAGTCTACAAGCGCTGGACTCTGTAAGATTTTGATTGATCCTTGAAGTTTCAGTAATTTTAAATAATCATTTGCACTATGGCTGTAACTATACCAAACATTCTTCTGTACTAAAACAAGAAGTTGTACAAAGAATAGGGCATTAAAGAGGGCTTGGATTTCCTTTTGGTACAAGAACTTGCTAGTTTTGCGGAAACCAGTTTGGCTCAGTGGATAGAGCATCCGCCTAAGGACTGAAAGGTTCCAGGTCCAGTTCCGGTCAGGGGCGTGTACCTTGGTTGTTGGCACATCCCCCAGTGGGCGGGGCTGGGGGAGGGGCAGGTAGCTGATGGATGTTTCTGACTATCTCCCTTCCTCTAAAAAAAAAAAAAATCAATAAAATATATATTTTTTAAAAAAAGAAATTGCCAATTTTTAAACAGGATGATTATTGGTTAGAGACTGTTGTATTTTTGTACTAGAATTTTTACTTGAGATACAACATAGTGTTTGCCAACAGCTCTGCTTGTTCTTGTTGCTGTGACTGTTTCTGTGAAAGGAGACGCAGGCATTTACTGGATGGAGCTGACCCCGGCTCAGGCGAGGGGTCCCTGAGAGTCCTTTGTTCCATGAAGAGGAAGAGGCACCTGACAGCACCTTCCAGAGCAGTGTGTCATCTCACTGTACTAGTATAATAGTAAAACTAAATGAAAAAACTTAAGGCATGGAGAGATATTGTGAAGCTATTCACTTTTTAAAGAACTTTCTAATACTCTTCTAAATGACAGATATTCATGGATTCAAAGCATCTCATTAAGCATGTCAACTGTTTTGGAAAAAAGAATTATATCTACCCACCAGTGGTGTCCTATCTTTGCTAACATTATTTCTTTGCTCTGTAGGCGTCTAAACACTTTAAACAAATGTGCGGTGATGAAACTGGAAATCAGTCCTCATCGGAAAAGAGTGAGTATCTAAACGGTATAATAAGACAGGAGGAAGGGGACAGGCCGGAAACTCGATTACGTGTTTTGTGATTGGTTTTTGTGTACGAAGTCTTACTTCCTCGTTCTCCAGAACATGGGCATGTTTAATGCAATAAACCAGTCGAGTGTCCCAAGCTTTATGTAGTTTAGACCACTAGCTGCAGGCAGCCAATGGATTGTGTTTTCCCTGCTGTGTTTTTAAATTGAGATGTAATTTATGTATAACACTATATTAATAGAAGGTGCATAGTATAGTAATTGGATATTTATATGTTACAGAGTGATTTCCCACAATAAGTCCAGTTAAACATCGATCACCACACAGTTGCCATTTTTTTTCTTGTGATGAGAACTTTAAGATCTACTCTCTTCGCAACTTTCAAATCTGCAATACAATATTGTTCCCTAGAGTCACCGTGTTATACATTACATCCCCAGGACTTATCTATGCTAATAAAAGGGCAATATGCTAATTAAACCGGTCGACTGGCCGAAACCGGTTTGGCTCAGTGGTAGAGCGTCGGTCTGCGGACTGAAAGGTCCTAGGTTCGATTCCGGTCAAGGGCATGTACATTGGTTGCGGGCACATCCCCGGTAGGGGGTGTGCAAAGGGCAGCTGGTCGATGATTCTCTCTCATTGATGTTTCTAGCTCTCTATTCCCTCTCTCCTCCTCTCTGTAAAAAATCAATAAAATATATAAACCGGTCGACTGACCATCTTCCAGATGTCTGACTTCCTTTCGGACAAAGCCATGGTGGTGGGGGCCAAGGCAGAGGCAGTTAGGAGAGAGCAGGCGAACGGGGGAGGGTCATTGGGGGTGAGATGAGGCTGGCAGGGAGGGCAGTTGGGGGTGATCAGACAAGCAGAGGCAGTTAGGGGTAATCAGGCCAGCAGGAGAGGGCAGTTGGGAGCAACCAGGCCAGCAGGGGAGGGCAGTTGGGGGTGAGATCAGGCCGGCAGGGAAGGACAGTTAGGGGCAATCAGGCACATAGGCATGTGAGCGGCTAGGAGCCAGCTGTCCCATACTGCGAGAGGGATAGCCAACTACCGGTTTAGGTAGGGAATCAATTGGAGAGAGGGTGCAGGCTGGGCTGAGGGAATTTCATGCACTGGGCCTTTAGTTTACTTATAACTGGAAATTTGTACTTTTTAATCCCCTACACCCATTTCACCCAACCCCCTACCTCTGGCAGCCACCAGTCTCTCCTCTGTATCTCTTGAGTTTTCCTGTTTTTTATCTGAAAGAAAAGAAAAAAAAAATCATCTATTCTGCCTCATTAACTCCGTGCCTTGTCCATATTAAAGGGATGGGGCCGAAGGCATCTGGTAGGCTGCATTGCTCCCTACAGAAATGACAGCCAGCTCCCATACATAACGGTGTGCTTCGAGGCTGCAGAGATCCGTGGAGGCCGGGCTGTGGGGTAGGGAAGAATGCTAGGCGTGCTGGAGGGAGGAAAGGATCAGGAGAGCGGGGAGGGCAGGAAGTCCCACACATGCTGGTCCAGTGGTGGCACGCCACTGAGTCGGACGGTGTTTTCTCCCGGGTCTGAAGTGTGAGGCCCTTTTATGAGATCTTAGGAGCAGGAGTGGGCGTAGCACCGGGAGTGAGAGTCACAAATTAGAGTAAACAGGAGTACGTCTGGTCCAAGAACACACTCCTGGCCGTTCGGAGCGCGCATTTTAATTACCCTGGAGGCCCTGGCCTGCAACGAGGGGCCCTCCTGGGGCAGCTGAGCCTTTGAAACACACGGACCGGAACCTCGGGACCCACGGGGCCGTGCAGAGAAGTGCCAACAAGTCCGCACTTCATGCTTCTTGACTCACTGTCCTGTGAAGCAAGGGTCACGTGGGATTGCCCACACGGGTGGGGGGAGAGACGGGCATCGTACTGAGTCACGTGTGCCTTCTGACATTTCTCCCGAGAGGCTCAGATGCAGCCGCTTGCGTTACAGCCCCACCCCACGCCCCCACGAGTCCAGCATCAGCGGCAAGGATGTTACTCAGCGTGTGTGAATGTTACACGTGGTCAGGCCTGGGTGTTTGGGAAGCCTGTGCAATTGCCCGGAGCGGAGCAGGTCTGAGGTGTGGACACTGCACAGGACACGTGTGGCTTTAGCTCCAGCCCCGCTGTCCGGCGGGGGAGGGAATGGAAAAGAACAGGTTAAGAGGGAAACGGGTTGGACTGAAGTGGAAATGCAACGGCTTCTCTCGCCTGGTGCCTCCGTTAGTCTATTAGGAGAGCTTGTGGCCCTGTAGGGTGGCTGGAGACTTCAGTCACCGCTCTTCTTGGTGTTGAAAACTTACCTTTCTACTTGCAAAAGGGAATACAAACACACACAATCAACAGACGGCAGCCCTGCAGGCGGAGCAGAGGGAGTCCTCCCCGCTGCTGACTCCAGCTCGAAATATTTCGCATGCCTGGGGCTTCCACAGAGCTCAGAAGGTTCCTGTGAGCAGTGAAAGAACAGCCGGTAGCCCCCAGTTTCCATAAAATGGCTGGTTTCTGTCTCTCTTTTTTTTTTTTTTTTTTAATGTATTTTTACTGATTTAGGAGAGGAAGGGAAAGGGAGAGAAATAGAAACATCAGTGATGAGAGAGAATCATTCATCGGCTGCCTCCTGCATGCCCCACACGGGGGATGGAGCCGGCAATCCGCACACGTGCCCTGACCAGGAATCGAACCCTGGCCGCCTGGTTCAAAGGCCGACACTCAATCATTGAGCTATGCCAGCTGGGCAAATGACTTATTTCATGTCAAGCACTTGGTCAGGCTTTTTCCTGTGATATTCTTTACATACATAGTTGTTCTTTGTAAAAAGTAATAATAATAATAATAATAATAATAATAATATAAAGATATCAGAGCTGAAACCGGTTTGGCTCAGTGGATAGAGCGTCAGCCTGCAGACTGAAAGGTTCCCTGGTTCGATTCCGGTCAAGGGCATGTACCTTGGTTGTAGGCACATCCCCAGTAGGGGGCGTGGTGTGCAGGAGGCAGCTGATCGATGTTTCTCTCTCATCGATGTTTCTCACTCTCTCTTCCTCTCTGTAAGAAATCAATAAAATATATTTAATAAAAAGAAAAGAGATTAGGGAGGGTGGGGGCGGTGTCAACCCGTTATAAGCAGCCTCCTGGGCCCTTGGCCCTCAGCACCTGTCCCGCTCCCCGCGGTGTGCCCGTCCCGGGGACCAACGGCTCCCTTCTGTCTTTTCAGAGCGAGGACTCGGACGAGGATGAGCCTTGCGCCATCAGCGGCAAGTGGACCTTCCAGAGGGACAGCAAGCGGTGGTCCCGGCTGGACGAGTTCGACGTCTTCTCCCCGAAGCAGGACCCGGTCCCGGGGTCCCCCGAGGAGGCTCCCCGCCTGCAGGGCGCCCCGAGCCACGAGAGCATGCTGACGGACCTCAGCGAGCGCCAGGACGCGAACTCCGTCCGCAGCCTCAGCAGCACCAGCAGCCTCCCCGCCCACGTGGCCCACGGCAACGGCGGGGACACGGCCACGCCCACGGCCACGGCCACGCCCCGGACCGACTCGGTCCTCAGCGTCTGCTCCTCCTCCGCCGGCCACCACCACGACGACGACTCCTTCTGCAGCCTGCCCTCCCCCAAGGAGCTGTCCAGCTTCAGCTTCGGCACGAGGGTCCCCGAGAAGGCGGCCGCGGCCAAGACGTCCAAGACGCGCAGCCTGCTGAAGCGCATGGAGAGCCTCAAGCTGCGGGGCTCGCAGCACGGCAAGCACAAGGCGGCGGCGGCGGCGGCCACGGCGGCACCCCCCAGGCTGGGGCTCCTCATCAGCGGGCCCGTCCTGCAGGGGGGCCTGGACGAGGACAAGCTGCGGCGGCTCAACTGCGTGGAGATCGCCGCGCTGCACGGCAACCACATCCACGTGCCGCCCGCGCGCAAGAGGAGCGTGTCCAACTCCACGCAGACCAGCAGCAGCAGCAGCCAGTCCGAGACCAGCAGCGCCGTGAGCACGCCCAGCCCCGTCACCCGCACCCGCAGCCTCAGCGCCTGCAACAAGCGCGGCGGCATGTACCTGGAGGGCTTCGACCCCTTCCGCCCGCCCGCCTTCCCCGACGTGGCCGAGCGCAACCTCAGGAACCACCGCCGCGGCCGCGGCCCCGAGGAGGACGCCGTGTTCTACATCCCCGAGGACCACAAGCCCGGCACCTTCCCCAAGGCCCTCTCCCACGGCAGCTTCTCCCCCGCCGGGGGCAACGGCGGCTCCTCCGTGGTCAACTGGAGGACGGGGAGCTTCCACGGGCCCGGCCGCGTCAGCCTGCGGAGGGAGCACGGCGGCGGCGGCGGAGGGGGCGGCGGCGGCCCCCAGGAGCTGAAGCGGCGCAACTCCTCCAGCTCCGTGAGCAGCCGCCTGAGCATCTACGACAACGTGCCGGGCTCCATCCTGTACTCCAGCTCGGGCGACCTGGCCGACCTGGAGCACGAGGACATCTTCCCCGAGCTGGACGACATCCTGTACCACGTGAACGGCATGCAGAGGATCGTGAACCAGTGGTCGGAGAAGTTCTCGGACGAGGGGGACTCGGACTCGGCCCTGGACTCCGTGTCGCCCTGCCCGTCCTCCCCGAAGCAGATCCACCTGGACGTGGACCACGACCGCGCCACGCCCAGCGACCTGGACAGCACCGGCAACTCGCTCAACGAGCCCGAGGAGCCCGCCGACATCCCCGAGAGGAGGGACTCCGGGGTGGGGGCCTCCCTGACGAGGTCCAACAGGTGAGCAGCGCTCTGGTGCCCATTCCTCCCGACGGGGGCGGGGGAGGGGGAGGTCGCGGGCAGACGGGGAGTCAGAGAGAGGGGCCGCCTCTGCTGGTCGTGGAGGGGAAATAGGGTCACGGAAGCCTGGCGTTCCTAGCCAGGGATGTGCCAGAGAAGGAGGCAGGCAGACCGAGACAGGCTAGCATCCCCCCAAAAACTGAGTACTGTCCAGTGGGAGTGGACTTGCCGTCGGGGAAGATGAAGGTAGAGGTTCTGTGGATGGAGGGTGGTGGTGGTGGTGCAACCATGTGAGTGTATTTTTTTTTTAATATATTTTATTGGGTTTTTTCAGAGAGGAAGAGAGAGGGATAGAGAGCTAGAAACATTGATGAGAGAGAGACATCGATCAGCTGCCTCTTGCACACACCCCCACTGAGGATGTGCCCGCAACCAGTGTACATGCCCTTGACCGGAATCAAACCTGGGACCTTTCAGTCTGTAGACTGACTATCCACTGAGCCAAACCGGTTTCTGCCCATGTGAGTGTATTGAATGGCCCTGAGCCGTGCACTTCAAAGTGGGGACGGCGGTAGGTTTTATGCTGTTTCCGAAGCCGAGTCCTGTCCGTTCGCCGGACACGAAGCCAGGGGCGGCTGCTGACGGGCGGCTGCCTCTGAGCGCCTCGGACTGACCCCGCTCTCCTCCCGCAGGCACCGGCTGCGGTGGCACAGCTTCCAGAGCTCGCACCGGCCCAGCCTCAACTCGGTGTCGCTGCAGATCAACTGCCAGTCCGTGGCCCAGATGAACCTGCTGCAGAAGTACTCGCTCCTGAAGCTCACGGCCCTGCTGGAGAAGTACACGCCCTCCAACAAGCACGGCTTCAGCTGGTAAGAGCTCCCTCCGCCCCGGGAGCCGGGGCTGGAGCTGTTTCCGCTCAGCTCCTCCGACTGCCCCGACACCGAGTATGTGGCAGCCCCGTCGCTCCAGCGTCTTTAGCCAGCCATCCCAACGCAGTCACTCTCTGCCCTGATGCTGCGTGAGCTGTAGGGACTTAGGGGCTTGCCGGCAGGGTGGTTGGTTGAGTTTTGGGCTCTCCCAGGGACAGATTGCCAGTGGATGGGGCGAGCATGCATCTCTCTCTCCCGTTGAATTGTCCCAGGGGTAGGAGGAACCTGTCGTAGGTAAATATATGTGTGCGGTATCTGACTTTGGAAAGAAGGAAGGGAAAATGTCATTTAGAAATATTTTGCTTGATTTCAGAGAGGAAGGGGAAAGGAGAAAGATAGAAACATCAATAATGAAAGAGAACCTTTGATCGGCTGCCTCTTGCCCTCCCCCATGTGGGGATCGAGCCTGCATCCTGGGCATGTGCCCTGACCGGGAATCGAACCATGACCAGGTCCTGTTCATGGGTCGACGCTCAACCACTGACCCACACAGGCCCAGCGGGAAAATGTAGTGTAGATGCTGCTGTGAGGCTGACTTTAAAATGCTTGGTGTACACTGCTTGGCTTATTTAATTCCCTGCTGGGCGCTTCTGGAAAGCATTTTTGACGTGACTCTTCACGGCATCCCTCACCGATCTGCCTGTGCTAAGGATCTTCTGTCTTTTCCAACAAGTACTCTTACATGGTGACGAATCTATAAAATATCACAGAGCGAAATACATGTAAACACGGGCTATCCACAATTATGTGTGAAAAGATTGCCCCTCGGGTACATAACTGCTGGGCTGGATGGGTCATGGCTATGACCTAATACCTACATCTTCGCTTCCCTCTCCCTGCAAAACAGAGATGAGTCCCTAGATTGACATCCCAGCGCATTCCACAGTGTCAGCTGGGTGTTTGGAAGTGTTCTCGTGTTTGTTATCCGGTTGCACGACGACTGTTTTTGCTACAAATGAGGAGCAGCCCATTCAGGGGGGGGGGGTGTCCCAGCCCGGCGGAGCTGCCTGCCCGTGAGTCAGCCGGGCAGCGGAACCGGCTCCCTCTCGGGACTCGTCGTGAGTTTAACTCCAGCATCAAAGCGCCTCCTGTTCAAAGGCTGTTATTATGTGAGCCCTGCTAAATACAGGAGTTGTTTGTTCGGGACGACAGAAATAAGCATTGACCGGTTTATCCCCCCGCATGCTTTGGATTCTCGGCGGCGACGGTAATGTGTTCCCTGCGCATTCCGCCGCCGGGCCCCGGTGCCCGCGACAAAACCGGCATTATGCCCGTGCCTCAGCCGTGGTCCCGTGGACTTAACCGAATGGAAATACACATTGGGCCCGCGTCTCGGCCCTACCTCTCCCGCAGCTATAAACAGTGCCGTGTTGTGGTCCAGAAGTCAAGGCCGGTCGGCGTCCCCCCTGCCGGGTGCCCCTGGGCGGGAGTCCCATTTCCCCGCTGGCTATTTAAAACTGCATAGTTCACATTCTCGCCGCTCATGAGCGGTCCGCCCGCCCACCCCCCCCTCTCCCCTTCCACCAAACCCTCAAGCATCTGCGAGTCCATAACCCTTCTGGAGTTCTGGTCAGCTTTTCCAGTGAGTCAAGACCAGCCTGTAAAAAGCCTGGCATTGTGGGATCCCCGGGGCGGGGAGAAATCCGACACAGAATTCCTTTCCTGTTAGTCCTGGCCCTCCCGTGTCCCGCGCACAGAGGGCGTTTGTCGAACCTGACAGCGTCAGAGGCGTGACACTGGTTTCCTGCTGTTGGGGATTCTGCGGGGCGGACCCGCTCTCGGGACTCCGGGGAGCGGGGACCAGGCCACAAAACCCTCCTTGTTCTTTTTTCCGTCTTCCTCGGGCACCTGGAGGCGTTCTGGCCTCCCGCTCAGCAGCGGGAGGGTGGTTTTGATGTCAGGTCAGGAGCGTGGCCCCACATTGCTGAGCCCTGGAGTTGGGGTCCCTGTGTTTGACCAGCATCCTGTATTTGCTGTTTCTGTCATCCAGCCTTGCCTGATCCTTATTTTTCTTTTCTTTTTATTTTATTGGTTTCAGAGACGAAGAGAGAGAGTGAGAGAGAGGAACATCAGTGATGAGAGAGAATCATGGATCATGGATCAGCTGCCTCTTGCCCCCAGCCCCAAGTGGGGATTGAGCCTGCCACCTGGGCATGTGCCCTGCCTGGGAATCGAACTGTGTGACCTCCTATCCTAGTTCATGGGTCGACCACTGAGCCACACCAGCCGGGCTGACCCTTTTTACCCTAAACACTTGGGTTCTCGTGAAGAACTTAGAAATTGTTCTTGTCCGTTTTCACAACGAAGGGGAACTTGTTTTTCACACTCTATTAGGCACCGAAGGAGGGCCTTGCAAGGTGTCTTCTGCCTCTGTTTCTTCCCATGCCACCATTTGCTAAGGAAGCCCATCAGTTCCCTTAAGGATGTCAACGTGCCCCTGGCCAGTAGCTCAGTTGGTTAGAGCATCATCCCAATAATACCAAGATTCGGGTTCGATCCCCAGTCAGGGCACATACAAGAATCAGCCAATGAACGCAGAAATAAGTGGAACAATCAATCGGTGTTTTTCTCTCTCTCTCTCTCCCTCCCTATCTCTAAATAAAAAGTCGATTAAAAAATAATACAGACCCGATTCTCAGCCTTCACAGTGGAAGGAGAATCCTTCCTGAGGCAGGGTGGCTGGCCTCCCACAGCACCTCCAGCGGACCTGTCTGGGATGGCGGAAATGTTCTAAATTTGCCCAGCCCAGGAGGGTCGCTGCTGGCCACAGACGGCCAGCGAGTGCTTGAAATGTGGCTGGTGCCGCCGAGGACCCGATTTCCTAGTTTTACGTCACTTACGTGTGAATAGCCACCTTCGTGGCCCGGCTCTGGGGCCCGCGGGGTCGGCCTGCGGAGATGGACCAGAGCAGGCAGACAAGAAAACACCTCGCCTCCCCTCCGCTGTTCCTTACACAGGGCCGTGCCCAAGTTCATGAAGAGGATCAAGGTTCCCGACTACAAGGACCGGAACGTGTTCGGCGTCCCCCTGACCGTGAACGTGCAGCGCTCGGGCCAGCCCCTGCCCCAGAGCATCCAGCAGGCCATGCGCTACCTCCGCAACCACTGCCTGGACCAGGTGAGAGCCGCTGCGGGGCCTCGTCTCCCCCGAGTTCTGTCGCGAAGGCGCAGCTTCCATCTCCACCCTCCGTGTTCTTCTCCTTCCCCCAGGTCGGGCTCTTCAGGAAGTCGGGCGTTAAGTCCCGGATCCAGGCCCTGCGCCAGATGAACGAGAGTGCCCTCGACTGTGTCAGCTACGAGGGGCAGTCCGCTTACGACGTGGCCGACATGTTGAAGCAGTATTTCCGAGATCTCCCGGAGCCGCTCATGACGAACAAACTCTCGGAAACCTTCCTGCAGATCTACCAGTGTGAGTGGTTCTTGGGTCTTAACCCTGGTTGGAGGTGGGAAGAAATGGGACCAACGAAAAGCTCCACCTTCCTTTTTTAAAAAAGAAAAAAAAAGAGAGAAACCAGCCCTAACCGGTTTGGCTCAGTGGATAGAGTGTCGGCCTGCGGACTGGAAGGTCCCAGGTTTGATTCCACTCAAGGGCATGTACCTTGGTTACGGCCACATCCCCAGTAGGAGGTGTGCAGGAGGCAGCTGGTCGATGTTACTCTCATCGTCTCTGACTCTCTATCCCTCTCCCTTCCTCTCTGTAAAAAAAATCAATAAAGTATATATCTTAAAAATAAAAAAGAGAAACCATAAGTTCAGATTTTTATATGCATTCTCTGAATTTTTAAAAAATATTTAGTTATTTATTCATTTTAGAAGGAGATAGAAACATCAATGATGAGAGAGAATCATTGACCGGGTGCCTCCTGCACACGCCCCCTTTAGAGGGGATCAGGCCCACAACCCGGGCATGTGCCCAGAATCAAACCAGTGGCCTCTTGGTTCCTGGCTCAGCCGCTGAGCTACACCAGCTGGGCACTGCTGGCTACCTGATGGCCTGGAAACACACATTATCAATTTCTTCCTTGCCTCCTCGTTTGTGGACGGGGTTTCTGTATACCTACGGAATGTCATCCTTCTCTCGTTATTGAAGCAATTGCACATTTTCACCTTCTGTCCTGGAGCTCAGTCTTCCGTCAGTTTCTAGCACCAGGTTTCCTAAGAAGCTTAAAAGGGCAGGTACCAAGATCTTTCTCTCTCTCTCTCTCTCTCTCTCTCTCTCTCTCTCTCTCTCTCTCTCTCTCTCTCTCCATCTTCTGGATGGAAATTTCAGTTGCCTCACATCCCTCCAGCAAGACCTGCTGTGTTTAAAACTTCCCAGGTGTCTGTGTCTTTTATCTTGATGTTCAATGAATAAATAATCCTTTTCTGTTCTTCTCGGCGACTGCCAGAAATACTTGGGAACACAATACCCGTGCCCCTCGCACTTTTAAGTAGAGCTTAAAGCAAACAGTCACCTACATGAAGGATGAGGATCGGGATGACGGCTCTCACAGCCCGGTGCTGTTCCTGGCTCCGGGTCATGGTCCGGCCCTGTCACTGGAAAGCAGCTCCTCTCCGCATTCCCATCGCCTTGAGCTGCTGGCGCGCTGGACTCTCTTTTATGAGAAATGGAGCTGGTCTGGGTTATTTCATTATTTGTTTCATCCTTTCAAGGTTTTATGAAAACACAGGTCACATTTTCCCCGCCAAGGTATTTGTTGTGTGTGGTAACCATGGCGCTGTTTAACCGGCTCGGCCTATGGCGCTGCGTCTGGGTGACTCGGTTTTTCCACCACGTGCCTTTCTGAGAGAGAGCTTGGCCTGGGAAAGGGGGCCCGAAGGCTGGCTCCAGCATTTTCTTTTTTTTATATATTTTATTGATTTTTTTAACAGAGAGGAAGGGAGAGGGATTGAGAGCCAGAAACATCGATGAGAGAGAAACATCGATCAGTTGCCTCCTGCACACCCCTTACTGGGGATGTGCCCGCAACCAAGGTACATGCCCTTGACTGGAATCGAACCCAGGACCCTTAGGACCCTTCAGTCCACAGGCCAACGCTCTGTCCACTGAGCCAAACCGGTTAGGGCTGGGTGCAGCATTTCCTACGTGTGCACTAGTTCTGGGCCTCGTTCTCCGGCCCGTGTTTCTATCATAGCCTCTCGGTAGGCTTTCTGAAGCTTAAAGAAGTCTCTGGTCACATACGTCTGTCGTTTACATGGGCTGAATATTTGAGCAGCTTCCTTTTTCCACTTCAGGAACGAGTGACAGCCGAAACTGGTTTGGCTCAGTGGATAGAGTAGGGGTGTCGAACTCAATCAGAGAAGGGGCCAAAATCTAAAATCCAGCCTAAACCGCGGGCCGAATGGTTTACTGAACAGTCATAAACTGTCATTGTGATGGAAACGCAGCGGAGTGCAGTGATGACAGCGCGGTGCGGGCCACATTGCAAGGCCTGGCGGGACGGATTTGGCCCGCGGGCCTTGTGTTTGACACATGTGGGATAGAGTGTCGGCCTGCGGACTCAAGGGTCCCGGGTTCAATTCCGGTCAAGGGCATGTATCTTAGTTGCGGGCACATCCCTGGTGGAGTGTGTGCAGGGGGCAGCTGGTCGATGTTTCTCTCATGGATGTTCCTAACTCTCTATCCCTCTCTCTTCCTCTCTGTAAAAAATCAATGAAATATATTTTTTAACAATAATAATAATGAGTTACTAGTGTCCAATGAAAGATAAGGAAACCTCTGGCCTTCCCCTAGGACACATGCCTTAGATAAGATGTTTTGTTGACACTGCACCAGAGTATATGTGCAGATTGTCCTTCAGAAACGGAGAAGGATGAATCGGGGTTTTCTGAGAAGTACTGGGAGAGAAAAAGTGTTCTGCAAACTGAACCAGCAGGCCCCGTCGGGGGCCGAGCCCAGGGGTGGGCTTACGCGTGTGCTGGCAGGGTGGGTGTTTCACACATCTCGCCGCCTCCAGCAGGAAACACTCGAGGGCAGTGACGCTGGTGCGGCCCTCGTTTCTCCCCTATTCACCTCGAGTGCACTCCCCTCGAGTGCTTGCTCGGGGCGGGCCGAGGGCTTTGATGCTGATGTGTTTGCTTTGGGACGTTTCCCCTCGATGCCCATGGCTGACGGGAAAACGCTGGTGTTTGCAGATGTGCCCAAGGACCAGCGCCTGCAGGCCATCAAGGCGGCCATCATGCTGCTGCCGGACGAGAACCGGGAGGTGCTGCAGACGCTGCTGTACTTCCTGAGCGACGTGACGGCCGCGGTGAAGGAGAACCAGATGACGCCCACCAACCTGGCCGTGTGCCTGGCGCCCTCACTCTTCCACCTCAACACGCTAAAGCGGGAGAACTCCTCCCCCAGGTAGGGCCCGGGCCGGCACACGCATCACGATGCTCCCCTTCGGGGGCTGTCCCCGTGTTCTCGTGGGGTTCCCTCCTCATGCCCCCATATTCTCGTGGGGTTCCCTCCTCATGCCCCCGTGTTCTCGTGGGGTTCCCTCCTCATGCCCCCGTGTTCTCGTGGGGTTCCCTCCTCTTGCCCCCGTGTTCTCGTGGGGTTCCCTCCTAAGGCAAACAAATAGGAGATGGATCTTCTTCCCCCGCAGCCCATGTGACTAAGGTGACCAGACGTCCTCTTTTGGCGGGACAGTCCCGATTTTTAACAATTTGAAAACGCCGTGGGGCAAATTGTTGAAAATTGGGACATCTGGTCACCTTACGACGTGACCCTCCTGTCTTCCTAGCCCTGGGCCTGTGACTGCCCGGACACTCTAGTGGAGTGGTTGGCAAACTCATTAGTCCACAGAGCCAAATATCAACCGCACAACTATTGAAATTTCTTTTCTTTTTTTCTTTCAATATATTTTTATTGATTTTTTTTTTTACAGAGAGGAAGAGAGAGGGATAGAGAGTTGAAACATCGATGAGAGAATCAATAGGCTGCCTCCTGCACACCCCCCCACTGGGGATGTGCCCGCAACCAAGATACATGCCCTTGACCGGAATCGAACCCGGGACCTTTCAATCTGCAGGCCCACGCTCTATCCACTGAGCCACACGTTTCAGCTGAAATTTCTTTTTGAGAGCCAAATTTTTTAAACTTAAACTTCTTCTAATGCCACATCTTCAAAATAGGCCCCCTGGTATTTTGTGGAAGAGCCACACTCAAGGGGCCAAAGAGCCACAGTTTGCCGACCATGGTTCTAGGGGGAGAAAGAAAGGTTCATGCTTCAGCATGGGAGTGTACGGCCAGTGTCTCCCAGAGCCCTCTGTGACGTTATCATCACCCTCTGCCAGCAGAGCCCAGATGTACTGACCTGAACATGGGGGGTGGGGAGACACATAGGCCCAGCCTTAGTGCCCACGGGGCCAGAGGAGCCCAGCTCCTGGCCTGGGCCGGACGATTGAGAGGAAGTAGCCAGAGCTAAGAGAACTGAGCATAAGGCAGAGCCCGCAAGCTTAAGGTTCAGCCCATCCTATGCGGAGTTTCTCCTCCAATGCCTGCTGGCGGGAGTGGCGTGGCTATAGGAGAAGCCGGGGAATCTGGGAAAAGGAACCAAGTCGGATGTTTGCTCAGCACTTAGTCCGTCCCAGTCACGCGACTGCACCCTTGACATTCATAAAATTCTCCCTGAACCCTCAGAACAACGCAGGAGGCGAGGATGATAACGGTGTCCACTCTCCAGGAGGGGACAGTGGGGCTGCGGGAGGCCAGCCGAGGAAGTAACTGGCCCGGCCTGGAATGGAGACGTGCAGAGCCAGTGGGAGCCTCTGACTTCTGAGAATATTTCTCATCAAGGCCTCATGGTCTGAGCTAGAAGCCAGGGCCTGGTGCTTGCTGAAGTAGTTTTGCTTCTGGAAACCAGGCAGTGCTTAAAGATCCTTGATTGTTGATAAGCATTTCAGCTTTTTTTTTTTTTTTTTAATCTTTATTGTTGAAAGTATTACTTATTTCCCCCTTTTCCCCCCTATGGACCCCACCCCAGCCCACCCCTCCACGCTGCCCCTAGCGTTCCAGCTTCAGTGGGATAGAGAACAGAGGAGCCTCGAGCCCCAGAGAGAGATCAGATAAGATTAAAGCAGAACCTTGAGGAAACAATGGATTTCCCCTCACCTTTGGGAGGGGCCCTGGTTATCTGGACAGAGAAGAATGGGGACACTTTACCCCAGGGTCCGGCACCTCCCACCCACACCCTTCTCACTGCCCCTCCCTCCCCAGCACACACCCACAGATCTACCAGCTCCCCTAGGTACTAAATAGGAGCCTACTTAACGTGCTGGGATATCTAAAGAGCCTAAATATCCTTGAAAACTGTCTCTTTTCGTGTGTGTGTGTGTGTGTGTGTGTGTGTGTGTGTGTGTGTGTGGGTGTGTGTGGTGGTGGTGGTGGTGATAAAACTGAAAAATTCTAGAGACCAAAGTAAAGCTCTCTTGGGCGGGTGGGTGGGAAGGGAGATTAATCCAAGAATTTCTATGCATATGTGCATAACGCACGGACACTGATGATAGGTCTGGATGGGGAGGGGAGGAGAAAGGAGCCAGGTGCCAGCCAGAAGGGGTCAATGGGGGAGAAAGAGGACACCTGTAATACTTTGAACAATAAAGATACATTTTTAAAAATAATAAAAGTTGTCTTGAACCCTTTCATGGCAGGTAGGCTCCAGTGAGCTGTTCATTCTCTCCTTTGGGTGTCCTTAACTGACGCGTTGATTTAAAAATAGGTAAATATTTGAACCTTTCCCCTCCTGTTTCTTCCGCCCAGGGTAATGCAAAGAAAACAGAGCTTGGGCAAACCAGATCAGAAAGATCTGAATGAAAACCTCGCTGCCACTCAAGGGCTGGCCCATATGATTGCTGAGTGCAAGAAGCTTTTCCAGGTGAGGACTTGAGGGGTTTTGCTGCTTGGTAAGGATAACGTGGGCAGGGATGAAATTGCAGGTGCATCCATCTTACCACAAGTTCTCTTCCCCAGCTGGAGAGCACATATGCAGAACCCAACAGTGTCTCCTTATATATACCGTTTCCCCGAAAATACGACAGTGTCTTATATTAATTTTTGCTCCCAAAGATGCGCTAGGTCTTATTTTCAGGGGATGTCTTATTTTTCCATGAAGAATACAGTACACATTTATTGTTAAATGAAAAGGAAATTTATTACCTGTATACGGTACGGTAGTAACGTAGTTGTCAACACAAACCAGACAAACTGTGAATCCTACAGTATCAAGAATTTACTCATTTATTCAGTGACAATCATGTCGTTATCTTCTGGAACATCATCATAACAATCCAATTCCTGAATTTCCTGGTGAATTTCTTGTGACTTCATTTCTTTCAGAATCAGTGGACCAAATCTCTCATGTTTAGCCTGGGGGGGGGGGGGCTTATTTTCGGGGGGATGCCTTATATTTCACTCAGAAGGAACCCTGTGAGTAGGTCTTATTTTCGGGGAAACATTGTATATTACAACATAAGCCAATTAGAGGTAGTACGCTTAATGAAATGCCTACCTCCATACCCCTTATAAAAGCAACAAATTTCATGCAGTAAATACTGTATCTGAGACACGTGCCTTCATCAATGTAAGCCATGTGTTAGTCACTTACCTGCTACGTGACTTCTCGGATACCTTACACTGGAATAAGGTTTCCTTAGCCTTGTGATAGCATGTGAGGTGGGCGGGACAGCCTCCAGCTGTTGGGAATGGGGATTGAACTGCCTGCACCACCTTGGGGATCCAGCCTGGTTTCTGCCCCGTCCCTTCACCGCTGGACAACGACAGTGTGCGCAGGTGGACTAACTTCCTTTTTTAAAAAAAGTGTTTATTAATTTCAGAGAGGAGAGGGGGAGAGAGAGAGAAACCTCATTGATGAGAGAGAATCCATTATTGGCTGCCTTCTGCACGCCCCTTACTGGGGATCAAGCCCACAACCTGGGCACGTGCCCTTGACCGGAATCGAACCCAGGACTCCCCAGTCCACAGGCTGGGGTATTCTATCCACGGAGCCAAACCGGCGAGGGCATCCCCCAACCTCCTTTCGGTCTCGTGTCCCTCGCAGGTTCCTGAGGAAATGAGCCGATGCCGCAACTCCTACACCGAGCAAGAGCTGAAGCCGCTCACGCTCGAGGCGCTGGGACGCCTCTGCGCCGACGAGTCCGCCGACTACCGGCACTTCCTGCAGGACTGCATGGACAGCCTGTTCAAGGAGGTCAAAGACAAGTTCAAAGGCTGGGTCAGCTGCTCCACGTCCGAGCAGGCCGAGCTGTCCTATAAGAAGGTAGGTCGTCCCTCTGTCGTCAGCCAGTGGAGTTCCAGGGGTCAGGCCTTGGGCTCCTTAGGGACGAGACCCTGTTGCCCGCACAGCTCTGCGTGGGGACCTGGCACCCGTCCCCTCTCCTGCAGAGCTGGGCGGCCAGGGGAGATTCACACCCCCGGGTGAGAGCGGGAGCCAGCCCAGCGAGGAATACCTGTCAGAGGAATCAGACAGCTGATGCAGTATCACACCAGAGTGCCCCGGAGTGTTTTACCAGGGTGTGGGGCTGAGGCCTTGCAGAGCAGCTTGGGTTTTTCCATTGCTTGGTCAGAGTCCCCTTGCACACTCCACTCTACTCTTTTTTTTTTTTAAGTCTTTTGTTTATTGTCAAAATTTAAACCAACAGTTGTGATTTATACTTCATACCATAAACTACTGGCCCAGTGTATGAAATTCGTGCATGAGGAACGGTTCCCTCAGCCCAGTCTACACCTTTTCCAATTGGGGACGCCTTGGGGAATCTCTGACCAGCAGACGGACATCCCTCTTGCAATCTGGGACTCTTGGCTTCTAACTGCTCACCTACCTGCCTGCCTGATTGCCCTTAACTGCCCTCCCCTGCCAGCCTGATCTCACCCCCAACTGCCCTCCCCTCTTGGCCTGATCTCACCCCCTGCTGGCCTGATCTTGCCCCCAACTACCCTCCCCTGCTGGCCTGGTTGCCCCCCCCCCCCCCCCAACTGCTCTTCCCTGCCAGCCTGATCTCACCCCCAGCTTCCCTCCCTGCTGGCCTAATCACCCCTAACCCCCTGCCGGCCTGATCTTTTTTTTATTTTTTATTTTATTTTAACAGGTTTTATTTATTTATTTATTTCTCTCCCCCCCATAGTCGGGCCTGGTTAGTACTTGGATGGGAGTCCACTCTACTCTTGGCCTTTTGAAGAGCAGAGAGCTGTCAGGGGAGAAATAGATTTGCTGGGACTGCACGCCTGTGAGGGTGGGCACACGTTGGGTGGCTCAGCCCGGTAGGCCCACCACAGGTGTTTGTTGACACTGTCTCCACCACAAAGAAATAAACCAGGAGGGCAGTCCAGATGGCCATGCGGACTTGGGTGCAAATAAAGGGTCCTCCTTGATTGCACTGACCCTGATAGGGGTTCCAGGGGAACATGGGACCGTCTGAACCCGAGGTGACCCCAGCGGATCTGTCCACGTCTGGCCTAACTCTCGGGGATGGCAGCCTGTGAAAGCCATAGGCGGTCGTTAGCCTCCACACGGATGACCGTGCGTGCACCGGGCTAGCGAGTCGCCTTCCCAGTCCGGGTGTGTGCGTGCGAGTTGTCTCGGCCCTGAAAGGCGCGTGCTCTCTCCAGGTGAGCGAAGGGCCCCCTCTGAGGCTTTGGCGGTCGACCATCGAAGTCCCCGCGACGCCCGAGGAGGTCTTGAAGCGCCTTCTGAAAGAGCAGCACCTCTGGGACGTAGACCTGTTGGACTCCAAAGTGATCGAGATCCTGGACAGCCAGACTGAGATCTACCAGTACGTCCAGAACAGCATGGCGCCCCATCCCGCTCGGGACTACGTCGTTCTGAGGTGAGAGCTTCTCAGTTGATCGTGTGTGTTTAATGTTTTTTTGTGGGGTTTTTTGTTTGTTTGTTTGTTTGTTTGTTCGCTTGCTTTTTAAATATATTGTATTGATTTTACACAGAGAGGAATTGAGAGGGACAGAGAGTTAGAAACGTCGATGAGAGAGAAACATTGACCAGCTGCCTCCTGCACACCCCCTACTGGGGATGTGCCCGCAACCAAGTACGGGCCCTTGATTGAAATCGAACCCGGGACCTTTCAGTCCACAGGCCGACGCTCTATCCACTGAACCAAACCGGTTTCGGCTGTTTCATGTTTTTTAATTGATATCAGAGAGAGGGAGAGAGAGATAGGCACGTCCACAATGAGGGAGACGCACCGATCGGCTGCCTCTTACACACGCCCTACTGAGGATTGAGCCCGCATCCCGGTTTTGTGCCCTGAGCGGGAATTGAACCCTGGCCTCCTGCTTCATGGGTTCGATACTCAACTACTGAGCCACACTGGCCGGGCCCAAATTGGTAATGGTGGCCAGGGTGAGCCGGTGGGTCGCTGAATAAGATGGTAAAACTACTCCCAATAGAACGAATGCCTCCCTGAAGTTGTTGAGCCTTTGCAAATATGAAAAATAGACCTGCTTTTATCCCAGGAGCGTGTCCATCCTGAAGTGGTTTGGCCTCTTTTTGGACTTGAGCTCAGAGAGAGAGGCACACTCCATTGGATGCGCATCCTGGTGGCAGACGCTTCCCCCTTTTAGGGTGGCTGTTCTTGTTGGAAGCAGCTGACGGATGCCCACGCCAGGAAATAACATCCTGGGGTTCCCAGGGGGTGGCTGCTGAGGCCGATTTATGTCTAATTCGTAATTCTCTGGAAACATGATTGGGAGAGGATTCCAAGAATCTTTGAGGAACTGTCGCATCCTTAGTCCAGAACTTTTCCAACAGAGCAGCCTTCGTCCGGATGCTCTCTCTCTCCGGCAGCTGGGGGATGTCGGGATGGTGTTCGGTCACACTTCGGACCGGTCGGTTCTCTCTGAAAGAGCTGGCCGTGTGAGCGGGTGCGCCTCCTGGAGATGTGGCTCTGGACGGAGCTCTCGCACCCTGGCTCAGCACACCGTTCCCGCAGGGCGGGCCACACAGCACGGCCACCGAGCCCGGCCGGCCTTCAGTGTCTCTGGGAGTGAGGCCCCATCTGGCTTCCAGGAAGTTGTATTTATTTTTTTCCCTTCTCTGGTTTTGTCTCCACAGGACATGGAGGACTAACTTGCCCAAGGGGGCGTGTGCCCTTCTACTCACGTCCGTGGATCACGACCGGGCACCAGTGGTGGGGGTGAGGGTCAACGTGCTCCTGTCCCGGTATCTGATCGAGCCCTGCGGGTCAGGGAAATCCAAACTCACCTACATGTGCAGGGCTGACTTACGGTATGTCCTGGTCCTGGGGTTTTTTTTTTGGGGGGGGGGGGGGGGGCAGGGATTTGACATGGTGAGGGTGACGGAGAAGACGGAGACTTTGGGCCTGGTGCAGAGAGTGGCTGAAATGAGTGCCCAGTGCATCTCGGTTACACCAGGAAGCGTGGTGCTGAAGGAACACGTTTGTGTTTCTTGACCTCTGGGGACCACGGCCTGCTTCCGGTCCTTTAGTTTAGAAAATAGAGCGCTAAAGTCATGTGGATATGGTGCCTCTGCCGTGAATGTAAATAGCCACCGGAAATACGAGTTTGAACGAGCAAGCAAGGTTTTCCCATCTGACAGTCAAAGGTGTCTGAATCATGGGGCATGCCCTTTTAGTAATTAGCCAGGCCTGTCTATTCTTTGCCACAGATCAGTGGGTATTAGTATCAGAAAAGTAGTGCAATGCAGCATAACAGACAAAACACGAAGCTCTACGAATTCCGTCCCCAGTGGCTCTCGAGTTCCATAAAGTCTCGTTGGAAGTCTTTATGTCTCAGCACTTCCAGGGCACCCGTGTGCTCTATTTTTGTTAACTCGCCGCAGCTCTCCCTAAACAGCTTTTTTTTTTTTTTTTAACATTATTTCTTTTTATATATATTTTATTGATATTTTACAGAGAGAAAGAGAGAGGGAGAGAGAGTTAGAAATGTCGATGAGAGAGAAACATCCATCAGCTGCCTCCTGCATACCCCCCACTGGGGATGTGCCCACAACCAAGGTACATGCCCTAGACTGGAATTGAACCCGGGACCTTTCAGTCCGCAGGCCAACGCTCTATCCACTGAGCCAAACTGGTCTCGGCTCCCTAAACAGTTGTACTCCATCTGTAGTTTCTTGGTAAACTTACCGGTTCTGAGTGTGTGATGGCGAGGCCAGGAGATTGCCCTGGAACAGGAAGAGCAACCTGTCCTTACACACGTTGCTGAGCAGGAAATGGAAGTGTATCTGCAACTCCCTTCGGCTGCTTTCCCGCTGGAATAATCCGTCCGCTTTTCCTCTGTTCCAGGGGCCACATGCCAGAGTGGTACACGAAATCTTTCGGACATTTGTGCGCAGCCGAGGTTGTCAAGATCCGAGACTCGTTCTCCCACCAGCACGCCGAAAGCAAGGACACCAAGTCCAGGTGATCGCCAAGGCAGCGCCCCGGTGTCCTCCTCCCCACCTTCCGGGCCTGGGTCCCCAGAGCGCCCCCTCGCTGTCCTTGGAAGCACGGGTTCTGCGTCTCATCCTGAAACAGAACTGCAAGTTGGAGCATAGGAATATTCGACTGTAGGGATTTGATACATTTTTCAAAGCTGCTTCCTATTGGTTTAAGGTCTGTGTTCTATAGATCTTGACTGGAATATAGATGACTGCAAAAAAAAATGCACTCTTACGCGAGTTGCTTCTGAGAAGCAAACCTATAAATACCTTACAGAAGATGATGAAGATACCTTCATTCTCTTGTGATCTTGGTGTATGTTGTACCCATGTCATTGTGTTGGCAGCGTGTGGCGGGGCTGGCGTATCCACTGGAATAGTTGGTACTCTTTGACAGGTTTTCTCACTGAGATGAGCGAAGACAAGGTTTGCACAGAGAGAGACGTGTGTGTATGTTTGTTGCTGGTCGAATGGCACCGATGTGGACGTTGGGACACAGTGTCTGGCACACTGAGATGCCTCCAAGAAGGATGTTGATGATCAGGTTCGGTTTAGCCTGGAATAGCTGACTACCCATGGGTCCACCCAGAAACTTAAAAGGGAACTCTCTTATTTTGAGGGGACAGGCAGCCTATCCTTGTCCTTTTTTTTTTTTTTTTTTTCCTTGAGTTTTTAAACAGACTCCTCCATCAACTTCTTCTTTACCTACAAAAGGATTGTAGTGAATGTACTCGCATTTCCCGTTTCAAACACAGTTTCTCTCTAGACCTGATTGCACAAGTTGTTTGTAGGTTATTAACAGCATTTTGAAAGCTGAACAGGTTTATTAATTTCATTTGCCTTTAACAGCAAATAGAATTTCTGCCTTTTTTTTTTTTTTTTTTTTTTTTTTTTTTTTTTTTTCTTCTTCTTCTTCTTCTTTTTCTCTTGTTGTTTTTTGGTTGTTTTGTTTTGGTGGGGGTTTTTTCTTTTTTGTTTGTTTGTTTTGCTTTGCTTTTTCTATCCTTTTCCTTTATAATGATGTCCTTGGAATATCTTTTCATGGTAATGGCAAACAGGTATCACAGGAAAAAAGCAAGATCCCAGCACAGTTCTGGAAGGGTGGTCTTTATACAGGTTTTACTGTAATGGGAAAGGTCGGCTTCAGAGACAGTATTAGTGAATTTATTTAGTGTGGGTCAAAGTGAGTAATGTGTGAATGAGAGTTGCAAGAAGGATTTTTATTTTGTTATAATTTAGTTACCATTGTCAGTGTTATTTCTTTGAAGAATTGGTGGGGACAGACTAGAGTGTTAAAAATTTGAGTATTTTTGGATATCAGTGTTTTTTCATGAAGATATACTTGTATATTCCATTTTAATGGCTTTCAGATTTGTAAGATTGTATGTTGTATATACCATTCTATTAAGACACGTGTACACAGGTCCACTGTGCTTTCAAACATAGATTAAGCATGATAAAGATTATTATTTAAAATATACTTGTATTTATACCTCAGATATTCTTTTGGGTTTTGTACCTCAAGGCTGTTTTTGTTCCCCCGCCCCCCCAATGTAAATACACGTACATGAATACAGTCTAAGAGAAAAAGTAAATAAGAGAAGAGGTTTATAATGTGCCCTGTATCTGTACAGAATATAATCAGTAAGTGCACTATTAAATGTTTAAGGGAAGAGTCTGGCCTGCTCTCCTCTGCAATGCATCCTCCTCCCCCCCACCCTGAAAACCACAGACTGCGAGGCGCATTGTTCTAGCACGTCATCCCAAGGCCAGACTGGAGCTGAGCCACACACATGAGCACCCAGGGAGCCCCGGAGAAGGTTCTGGAAGCCTGGAGATGCACTCCGGAGGCTGCTGGGAAACAATGCTGAGCAAGTTACAAGAACACAGATGCTCCTAAGCAAAGCCATGGTCACCGGTTCACCCCCCCACGATTTGGCTCTCCTGTTGAGAGGATTGCTTCCACATCTGACAAGAGGAGATGCCAAAGGCGGTGAACCTGGGCAAGGACTCTCACCCGGAGTGGTATCGCCACCACGTCCTAACGGTGACTCCTGGCTGAGATGGTGAGGTCTCCCGGAGGGCGGGCCTCTCCTCCTGCACATCTGTATTCCCCCGCAGCAGCTTTCCGTGTTTGTACTTGTAGGCACCTAATAAATTGGTAATTTGCTAAATGGGATTGATGGAACTCGCTTGTTATTTGGGAAGGAAGAGAACCAAGGATGCCACCTGTCTGAAGCCGCCCCCACTTTGGCTTATCACTGCCCTCTTTGAGATCGAAGAGACAGGGCATTGTTAAACCACCTGGGGTCTCGAAAGTTTAAACCTGCAAAGTTGCATAGATAACTGTAGAGAGATGCTACGGATACTGATTCTTTACACTTGAGTTTCTTTGAGATGGAATTTTTAGCCTGTCGCATTTCCCAGGTACGATGCGATAACTGATCTTAGAACTGAGGTTTGACAAATATTCACTTTGGGCATAGAAAAGGCCATGGTCGGCAAACTGCGGCTTGCGAGCCACATGTGGCTCTTTGGCCCCTTGAATGTGGCTCTTCCACAAAATACCACGGTCTGAGCAAGTCTACAAGAAGTTTAAGTTTAAAAAATTTGGCTCTTAAAAAGAAATTTTAATCATTGTACTGTTGATATTTGGCTCTGTTGATTAATGAGTTTGCCGACCACTGGAAAAGGGGAAAAAACCCAACTTCATTGTTAAATTTTGAAAAGACACCCCCAGACTGAAGGCTTTTTAAATTGACCTCTGCCTTCAGACCTGGTTTCCACAGGGCTATGTAAAATCAAAGTATCTTGGGCCTGAAATAACTAATACTTCCGTTGTTTGAACAGTTCTGAAGTGGAGTTTCTAACAGGCTTCCTGAGGTTGCAGGACCAGGCGGTAACTCATGGGCACCCAGGCAGATTTCCATGGCGGTGCAGGCACCGCCAATTCACTCACGCAAAGCAGTTAGTCAACACCTACTGTTCACCTGACACTCTGCTCCACGCTGAAGACACCTGTGTGCAAGGCAGACGTGGCCCTGCCTTCTCAGAGCTAAAATCTGCCCTCACAGGCACTAAATAAGTAATAATGCCACCTAGTGAACATTAGGACAGGCTTCTGTGTGCTGGGAGGGGTAGCTACAGTCCCAACAAAATTCAAGGTAATTGTTAAAGTATCCTGCCTACCAACTTGAAGGTGAAAAAAACTTGGAAAATTTCAAGAAAATGAAGCCTCTCAGTTGCCCACGAAGCATAGGCAGCCTCAGTCTAAGGAGAGGACGTGGCTTAGGGAAGTGGTGACAATGAAGGGACCCAGAGCTGGCCTGGCTGGGTGGCTCCATTAGAGCTTTGCCCCTCCACCAAAAAAGGCGATGGGGCGGTTCCCGGTCAGGTCAGGGCACATGCCCAGGTTGTGGGTTTGATCCCTGGTTTGCTCATGTGCAGGAAGCAACCAATCAATCAACGTCAATGTTTCTCTTCCTGTCTCTAAAATTAATAAAGTGAATTTTTCTTAAAATGACACCCAGAGCTGGAAGGAGCTGAGATTTCAGCCCAGGTCTGCTGCCTCAGACCATTTCCTGTTTACTGATCTTTTCCTAATTGAGAAGCAAATATCTCAGTAAAAGCCAGCCCAGCCCTAGCTGGTTTGGCTCTGTGGATAGAGTGTTGGCCTGTGGACCAAAAGGTCCCAGGTTCGATTCCTGTCAAGGGCACGTGTCTGGATTGCTTGCAGGCTCAATCCCTAGTAGGGGATGTGCAAGAGGCAGCCAATCAGTGATTCTCTCATCCTTGATGTTTCTCTCCCTCTCTGAATTCAATAAAAATAAATAGCCAATCCACATGGCCTCAGCATCAGAATCAAGGATTCTAGGGAAGCTCAGCCAATGTGGCTCAGTGGTTGAACATCGACCTATGAACCAGAGGTCAAGGTGCACACCCAGGCTGCTGGCTCTATCCTCAGCCGGGGTCATGCAGGAAGTAACTGATATATAAACATCATTGATGTTTCTATCTCCCTCACCCTGCCTCTCTGAAATAAAATATATATAAAAAGAATTCTAGGGAAATGAAGATCCACAGCAAAATGACATATTAGTTAAAAAGTTCTCAAAGTAATTAAATCGTGTCATCTCTTGCCAAAACCGGTTTGGCTCATTTGATTCTGGTCAAGGGCATGTACCTCTGTCGTGGGCACATCCCCAGTAGGGGGTGTGCAGGAGGCAGCTGATTGATGATTCTCTCTCATTGAAGTTTCTAGCTCTCTCTCCCTCTCCCTTCCTCTCTGTAAAAAAATCAATAAAATCTATTTTTTTTTTAAATATGAGGCCAAAGTTTTGTTTCAGGTCAATGGCTGAAAGAGCTCGGAGGTCTGTTTGCAAACTTAAGTATATGGTTTCAGGTCCATCAAGATCCACTGAGACCTCCCTGTGAGACAATAGGACATGGCTCTCCCCTGTGCAGCACGGAACAGTTAGCGGTGTGTGATTGCAGCCTTGCCGTCTCCCATGGCTCATGGGATCCAGGGGGACATTTAAAGTCATGTGCCTCTTGACGACCAGGATACGTGCTGAGAAATGTGTCCTCAGGTGACTTTGAGGTGCTTATGTCATAGCACCCCTTACATGCTGGATGCTACAGTCCCCTGTGACTGTCCTGTTATCGAGGCAGCGCAGTAGGTGTGCTTCCACCAGCACCTCCACAGACACATGACAGATGGTGCACCCTGAAGCTGGCTCTGTGTGTGTGTGTGTGTGTGTGTGTGTGTGTGAGTGATGCAGGCTTTGATTTCAAAGGCATCCACTCTCAGGAAGGCTACCTGGAATGGAATGCACACACTGCCATCCTCAGGACTGACAAGGAGCCCAGTCCGCCCCCTCCTTTGTTTTGGAGACCTTGACTGATAACTATTTGGGCTACTTGCTTTTCTCTTCCCTGTATTTAAAAAAAACAAAACAAAAAAAAACGTTTAAATATATATATATATATATATATATATATATATATATATATATATATATATCTTTATTGACTTAAGAAGAAGGGAAAGGGAGAGTGTTCCAACTCACCCTCAGGTGGGAACGTATGCCCAGGTGACTGGGGTCCCTCAGCCAGAGAACTGGACTTATACAGTTCTGATCTTATTCTGATTTTATTTTAAGTAAAAATTATTTGAAATGCCCACACTACTTAACTAAAATGACCGAGCATAAACTAAACTCAGAAACAAGAGTTAGAATGCATGAATCCCAAGGTTTATTTACCAGAGTCCTGGTGGTTTCCAGAAGCCCAGGCAGGTCACCTGGAGATCCGCGCCGACAGACACACACACTGGACAGGAGCGTGCCGCTGCAGGGTCTGGATCAGGAACGAGGCCTCAGAGGTTCGGCTCACAGGCAGAGTGACAGCTTCACTCCGGCAGAGTCTCACGCAGTATTTCGAACGGGGAGAAGAGAGTGGAGAGCACGTCGGGTGGAGGAGCCCTTTGTGGTCTCTGCCCAGTGCCTCTAGGTCCCTTCTTTTATGGCCATTTCTGGTGTTCCCTTGTTCCTTCGGGGTGCAACCAATGGATCTTCAGTGTGCCCAATCGGGCGCTCTCCAGGGACCTTTTGCCTCAGTTTCCAACTTTCCAGATAAACACTTGTTAGGGCATCCACACAGTTACAACTTTCCAGATAAGCACATGTTAGGACGTTCACCCAGTTAGAGGCTCAAAGTCAGCTTTAAAACTCAAGTTTTACAAAATAGATTCAAGTCACACTAAATGGAGTTACTTATACTAAGCCTAAAACACATTTCAAATAATTTCTTTTACTTAAAATAAAATCAGAATAAGATCAGAAATACACTTCACACTTAAACTATAAATCACTCATAAAAGTAAATGCTTTCATTCCTATTTTAAATCACACAAATTATTCTCACACTGTTTTAAATCCTTAAAATATAAGTCAAACATCACAATAATATAACTATAACAGAGAGAGAGAGAGACATCAATGATAAGAGATGATCACTGATGGGCTGCCTCCTACACACCTTCTAACTGGGGATCTAGCTCACAACCCAGGCATGTACCCCTTGACCAGAATCTGAACCGGGGACCCTTCCATCCATAGGCTGATGCTCTATCCATTGAGCTAAACCGGCTAGGGCTGTGCTTTAGGTTCTTGATCTTCTGTTTTAAATTCACCGGTAAGGAGTGAGCCCCGTCCCACTAGCCTGGACTCCAATCAAAGCAGATCCCCAGGCTCTCTCCCTCCACCTTCACCTCACTGTGCCCTGTAGGTGCCTGTGAACTCCACAGCCGTAAGTAATCCACTTGTTTCCTTTGAAGTCACCTGATCGTTCTTGCTGAAAAGCGCCTTGCAATGGCATTAAGGACCTCCAGGGTCCGGGGATTGTCACATTGGTTTAGGAGGGGAGGTCTGAGGGAAGCTCATGGCCCAGGCGAGTGCCCCAGGCCAGTGGTCGGTAAACTCCTTCTAGGGGTGTCGAACTCAATCAGAGAAGGGGCCAAAATCTAAAATCCAGCCTAGATCGCGGGCCAAATGGTTTACTGAACAGTCATAAACTGTCATTGTGATGGAAACGCAGCGGAGTGCAGTGATGACAGCGCGGTGCGGGCCACATTGCAAGGCCTGGCGGGACGGATTTGGCCCGCGGGCCTTGTGTTTGACACATGTACATAGTCAACAGAGCCAAATATCAACAGTACGATGATTGAAATTTCTTTGGAGAGCCAAATTTTTTTTAAACTTAAACTTCTTCTTTTTTTTTTTTTTTTTTTTTTTTTTTTTTTTGATTAAGCATGCTAGAATTTATTACAGATTCGAATCTGGACTCAAACCATGGCTGACACAGCAGCCGGTAAACACCCAGGTAAGAGCCCCGATGGAGGGGCAGTCCCTCCAGAGCGCTCACACAAAAACACAGACAGACACACACCTACCGTGGCCAGTCAGGCTCTTCGGAATGGGGGTCCCTCATGGTCCTGGCTGGGGATTCCAGTCATGATCCCCAAGGACCACCAGGGAGCCGAGTCCGATGCAATAAACAAAAGAGCCATCTCCATGCTAGCATGGGCTGTCCCACTCATGCCGGCAGCATGGCGCAAGAGCTAAACTTAAACTTCTTCTAACGCCACTTCTTCAAAATAGACTCGCTCAGGCCGTGTTATTTTGTGGAAGGGCCACACTCAAGGGCCAAAGAGCCGCATGTGGCTCGCAAGCCACAGTTTGCCGACCACAGCCCCAGGCTATCTAGCCCATAGCATCACTGAGCAACCGTAATCAAAGACCTATGACAGCTGTGATACCAACTAGGCGGTAGGTATTTTCAGCTCCATCTCAATCTTGGCTGGATCACTGCAATTGGTCACTGACTGAAATATCAAAGTCTGGACCCTATGCCGATGTTGAATGTGCTGCCAGGGCTGGGTGGTTTAGAGAGAGGATGACGTTCAGCACACTGTGCATGTGCCCTGCACACTAGGCTGGGCACTGAGCTGGTGGAGCGAGAGGGAGATATAGGCTGGAGGGGAGCCCAGAAGCCTTAAAGGTGCTTGTACACCCGGTGCTGGTTCTCTTCCGCCCCTCTCCATGGAAGCAGCCGGCAGGGGTACTCTTCCCTCCAATAAAGCCTGAGTGTGTCCTTCCATCCCGGTCTACCTTCTTATTTAATCTATCACCCCACCCACACACACCCCCAACCCCCGCCCTGCCTGTGCGGAGGCACACACTCACTTCCCTCCCCTTCCTCTCCCTTACTTAGATAAATGTAGATACACATATACCATGGTGTTAAAATTGCCTACAGTGTTCAGTAAAGTAACCTGCCAAACAGGCTTGTGACCTAGGCACAATGGGCTATCTCCGTGGTCGGCAAACTGCGGCTCACGAGCCACATGTGGCTCTTTGGCCCCTTGAGTGTGGCTCTTCCACAAAATACCACGGCCTGGGCGAGTCTATGTTGAAGAAGTGGCGTTAGAAGAAGTTTAAGGTTAAAAAATTTGGCTCTCCAAAGAAATGTTAATCGTTGTACTGTTGATATTTGGCTCTGTTGACTAATGAGTTTGCCGACCACTGGGCTATCCCATACGGTGGCCCTGTGTAGTAGGCTGGACCATCTGGGTCTGTGTAAGTACACTCACTCTACGATGTCTTTATTTTTTTTTTTTATATATATTTTCATTGATTTTATAGAGGAAGGGAGAGGGAGAGAGATAAAAACAACAATGATGAGAGAGAATTATTGATTGGCTGCCTCCTGCATGCCCCCTACTAGGGATCGAGCCCACAGCTCCTGGGACCCTTCAGTCTGCAGGCTGACGCTCTATCCACTGAGCAACACCGGCTAGGGCTCTACGATGTCTTTATGAGGTGCAAGGTTGTACTCGCACACTCTTTTTAACTTGCAACCCAGCACCAGAATCCTGTCCTGTGACTTCCTGCTCTCCCTGGTTATCCTTTCCCACCTCAACAATATCATGAAGGGCGGCTGAGGGATCTGTGAAGGCGCTTTGTAAAGGGAAGCCAAACGCTTTACCTCACCTGCCAGTGGAAGCTCCTGCTAATGATTCCAAAGCAGAAATCCTAAACAATGAGATAATCGCATGCATAGCACCTTGGTGTTCCATCAGGATGAAATTTGCCTGAGGAATTTAAATTCCACTTGCCTAAGGAATGCAAATTGCAAAAGACCTCAGAGAGCCCGTGGCGCTGGAAGCGCAGGTAGGTCCAAGCAGTTAGAATGAATTTGGGCCCATTCCCCAGGGGATGATCAATCCTTTGCAGACAGGGCGTTTGCTAAATCAAGTTGGCAGCAATTAGCCGCGGTGCATACACAGTTCCCATTAAGAGGAGTAGGTTGCCGGTCTGTGCTCACGGCCGCGGTGTTGACTCCTGCAGGATAAACACCTCTGCGGAGATCTTTCCATCTCATTGGACTCCCTAAAAAAGCGAGTTAGGGAGGGAAATGTGGCTCCTCAAAGGAGATTTTCATTTCTTTCTTCCTCTGTCTCATTAAGCTACAACAGGGTGGAAGCAAAAGTCTTACTTTCCTTGTGACTCTGAGACTGGCTCTTCTCAACCAGGATGGGTGACTTGTTCCCATCAGAAACAGTCTGAGTCACAAAGACATTGTGTCCACAGGCTTGGGAGGTTACGGGCGCTTTAGAAATGCAAATGTGTTTGGCTCTAGGCTGGGTGGACTTGTTGAGCAGCCATTTATTAAGCGTTATCGTGTGCCAGGAACCGGGATGTGTGCTTTACATACAGTTAATATCACATTTAAATTGTCTAGCAGCCCTTTGAGGGGAAACCTTTTTAGCCTCGTTATATAAGGACAAGGTTTGAAGAGGTAGGGAGATGTAAACAAATAAAGTAAGTATATAATATTTGCAAAGGAATGCAAAAAACTAGAGCGGCAGCTTGTGAGGACATTCTGCCCAATGGGCAGGGGCACCTCTGCCTGCTGGACAGCCCCACCAAGGTGGGTCTTGAGCACTTGACGTATGGCTGGTGTGGCAGAGGAGCCGAATGCTTAATTTTATTCCATTTTTATCCGTTTAAATGTAAATAGCTAACTGTAGCTAGTGGCTGCTGTATTTGTACAAGTTTTATTTCAAAGATAGAAGGGTATTTCCAAGCCATCCAAGTCCTATCTCTTTCCCACCTATATAATCTCTTTAGAAAAGAAGAAAGGGAGGGAGGGAGGGAGGGAGGAATGAAGAAAGGGAAAGGAAGAGAAGGAGGAAGGAAGGTGGTAAAAGTTTGTAAAAATCTAACTGACATCATTTCAGCTCAGATAACTCTCTCAGCATTCTACCAACTGCATGTGTCCCCCAGCCTATGGCCAGCCTCTGTGGTTCTTAAGCTAAGGTGACCAGGCGTCCCGCTTTTGGAGGACAGTCCCGATTTTTAACAATTTGTCCCGCAGTGTTTTAAAGAAGTCCAAAGGATTTAAAAGAATCTTTCCAAAACTGGGACTTTTTTTAAAAAGCCACGGGACGCGAGACAAATTGTTAAAAATCAGGACGTCTGCCAAAACTGGTTTGGCTCAGTGGATAGAGTGTCGGTCTGTGGACTGAAAGGTCCCAGGTTCGATTCCAGTCAAGGGCACTTACATTGGTTTCGGGCACATTCCCGGAAAGGAGTGTGCAGGAGGCAGCTGGTCAATGTTTCTCTCTCATGGATGTTTCTAGCTCTCTATCCCTCTTCCTTCCTTTCTGTAAAAAATCAATAAAATATATATATTTTTAAAAATCGGGACGTCTGGTCACCTTATCTTAAGCTCGAGCTGAGGACTGTTTCCTTTCTTTGCTGCCAGGGTATTTGGATGTGTTCAAACCAGAGAAAAGACTGTGGCTGATATGAAAAAGTGCTTCATAATTCAGAGTGCTCCCACAGCTCACTGCGAGCAAAGGGATCTTCATGGATGTTGCTGATCCCACAACCACACTGGACCCTTTGTGGCCTGTGCCTGTCCCCTCATTTCCTTGTCCTGGTGCAGGCTTCCTTTCATGGTGGTGAGGCTGGGCCACTCTGCAGAAGCTGTCAGAGCCCCTCCATGACAGTTTACTTTTTTTTAATTGAACCATAATTGACATTATATTCATTTCAGGTGTACAACACAGTGATTCGACATTTAATGACATTGGGAAATGATAACCACAATAAGTCTAGTAACCATCTGTCACCGTTGTACATATGATTGCCATATTCCCTTCACCATACATTATACCCCCATGACTGACTTATTTCAGATCTGGAAGTTTGTACTCTTTTTTAAAAACTATTTATTTATTTTAAGATTTTTTTTATTGATTGATTAAGGTATTACATTTGTGTCCATATGCCCCCATTGCCCCCACCCCACTCCCATACATGCCCTCACACCCCAGTGTCTTGCATCCATTGGTTATGCTTATATGCATACATCCAAGTCCTTAGGTTGATCTCTTAATCCCGCCCTTCCCCTCCTCCCCCGCCCCCCAGAAGTTTGTACCTCTTGATCCTTCACCTGTTTTGCATTCTTGATCTAGGTCTGATAAGTGTGAGGTGTCTGAACCCAAAACAGTGGCAACAGCTCTAAGACAAAGATTACCTTCATTTTATTTCTGAACAGGCTCCACTCTTTCGCATTAAACGTACGTATTAAATGGTGGAACTTGCATCGCTGCATTTCTTTTCTTATTTCCAGTATAGATACATATTATTGATAACTGCTAGTCAAGGCTAGAACCTCTTAGCAAGAAGTGAGAAATCGCTATTATTGGCATGTGATTTGAGAATGTTCTCAGTGAAAAGCCGTTCAAGAAAGCTTTTTAAGCTGAAGCCTGTCCAGGGCCCTGGAAGCTCAGGGAGCGCGCCCCGCTCAGTGAAGGCTTCTCGGCCGGTGCAAGCTCGGAGCTTAGGATAATTCATCCAGGCCGTGGGGGCTTTACTGCCAGGGGCTGGAGAAACTAGTATTCCTGACCTCTGGGCCAGCCGAGAGAATGTGTGTTTCCACTAACAAAGATAAACCGAGCCCTATTTCATTGCAGAATTTCAAATTGTAAAAAAGATGAGTAGATCGCTGAAAATCATTCCAAGGAAGCAGGAAATTAAAAGTTTACACAGCCTGGCCCAGTCGGGATAGCTCAGTGGTTGAGCGAACCAGGAAAGTCACATCCAATTCCCCATCAGGGCACATGCCCGGGTGGCAGACTCGATGCCCGGTGAGGGGCATGCAGGAGGCAACTGATGGATGATTCTCTCTCATCATTGATGTCTATATCTCCCTCTCCCCCTAAAATCAATAAAAAAAACATATTTTTAAAGTTTGCACAGCCTGTAGAGATCATAAAGCAGGAAGAGGTTTGAACCTCCTGGGGCCATGCAAAATGTCACAGCATCTCAAAGAGCTGTTCTGATCCAGAAAGACTGAAAGTGGATTACCTGGTATGTTTCCCTGCCACGTTACAAACAGGGAAGAAGCTAACTTTTTAGAAAGCAAAGCAGCTTGGCTAGTAAGGCAGGGTAAGGGTATAGATGCTGGTTTATTCATTTATTTTGTTTTATTTATTTTTAACCACCCTAATGCCGCAAACACTGTAGGGTCAGATTCCCCTTGCCCTCAGTGCCACCCATGGGCATCTATAGTTGGCCTCTAACCCTGAAAGATCCAACAGGATCATGCACATCCACAACTCCCCATTTGGGTGGTTTTGTTGATAATTTAGCCTGATATCGAAGTACCAGTGGCCATTTAAACGTGAGGATTGTGTTGTTGGTGATCTTTGACACTGCCGGTTCATGACAGAATAAGAAAAGCAATTTCCAAGCCTGGGGACTCCATTTATTTGTTTTAACCCACTTTCTAAAGCCATGTAATCCCAAAACGATTATAGAGATAAAATCAGGAAATATAAGGGACAATGCCTCCAAATAAAGCAAAACCTTCAAACAACAAAAGAAGAAAGAAGCAGGAAGAGAAGGAAGCAAACCAAAGAAGGGCCAATGCAGGGTGTAATTAGTGAAATATCTATACAAATAAAAGAGTAAGATGAAAATCGACCATACCTTTGCAACACCCACCAGCCAATCAGGGTGAGTATGCAAATTAACCCAATAAAGACGGCAGGTTAATTTGCATATGCAGGCACTGAGTGGCCAGGGTCAGGGCAAGACGAAGGTGTTCCATTGATTTTTTTGAGAGAGTGGGAGAGTGAGGGAGAGACAGAAACATCGATGTGAGAGAGATATATCAATTGGTTGCCTCCCTCACAGGGGCTATGTCTACAACTGGGGATATGTGCCCTTGACCAGGCTCAAACCTGGGACCCTTCGGTCTGCAGGCCGATACTCTATCCACTGAGCCAACCCAGATAGGGCGAGAAATATATATATTTTTTAAATATATTTTTATTGATTTTTTACAGAGAGGAAGAGAGAGGGATAGAGTTAGAAACATCGATGAGAGAGAATCACCGATTAGCTGCGTCTTGCACACTCCCTACTGGGGATGTGCCTGCAACCAAGGCACATGCCCTTGACCGGAATTGAACCTGGGACCCCTCCGTCCGCAGACCGAAGCTCTATCCACTGAGCCAAACCGGTTTCGGCGAGAAATAACTTAAATAAAATGTGCTGGAGACTCTGCTCAGAAGCCGACAGCAGGAGATGACATTTGAGCAGAGTGTTGAGGGATAATAGAGGGGAGAGGGTGGAAATGCATTCCAGGCGAGGCAACCTGGGCCGCCCGCAGGAATCTGGCTGGATGGGGACCCAGGAGCGTCCTGCAGGGCCGCAGGAGGGTGCTCTGCTGGGGAAGGAGTGGCAGGACACCTGTGAGGTGGAGGAGGGCCTTGCATTACACACTGAGGACTTAGAATGCCACCAGCCACACAAAGCTTTTTAGCAGAGAGCCACATAATTACATCTGCCTTTTTTTTTTTTTTTTTTTTTTTTTAAGAAAAGCCTGCAGGTGATGTGAAGAGGGGATTCTGTAGGAAGTCTCCCCCAGGAGAGCACTACTGAGTCCCCCACAGTAATACCCACAAAAGGTCCCTAACATCAGAACGCAGAGGATAGGGGAGGAGCCACTGCTCATTAGGAGCGAGAATCAATCAATAGGCAGCCAGGGACAGGGAGTTGGAATGAAAGGGAGTTGGAGATAAGGACTGCAGCCACCGCCTGGATGGGGGCGGCTGCTGTGTCTAAGATAAGCAGGGCAGGCGCAGAACCAGATGTGAGATGAGGATAGAAAAGCACAGCGGGTTCAACTGTGGTGCATCGAGGCTTCTGCAGGGCATGGCAGAGGGCTGTCTCATCGGCAATGGGAACAGGGGACCCAGGTTCTGGAGGGAGGGAAGTCTGGATAAAGGAATGGATTGGGAAGGCTAAAAGGTAGCTGAGCCAAAACCGGTTTGGCTCAGTGGGTAGAGCGTTGGCCTGTGGACTGAAAGGTCCTAGGTTCGATTATTTTTTTTTAAATAAAAGGTAGCTGAATCCCCGGAGGGTGTGGAGATGTGCTGGCCTGGGGAGGGACAGAGAGGCCCCATGCTGTCCTCTCCCCAGAGCATTGGCCAAGTGCCTGGAGACCATCTTCTACAAGACCACAGCGCCATGGGGTTGGGTGATGGGTTCCTTGATAGTTATCATGAACGTAAGAGGTTTTTTCTTAACTTGATGTTCTAGGTTCCTGAGTTCCTTCGCTTACCGCAAACAATGAACCTTGTTTATGAGTCTCACCCATCAGGTGCCGGAAACTGATCATTGTCAACAACCTTCATGGCTCTGAAACCTGGTCAGCTGAAGCAGCCTCCACCTCTGTTTGTCTTACGTATTTTTGTTATTGGCATTTCCTGCCTGAGGGCTATGGGTGTATCCTAAGATGACCAGATCGTCAGGCTTTTTCCAAAAATCGGGACTTTTTTAAACCGCCTCGGGACTCGGGGAAAAATTGTTAAAAATCTGGACCGTCCCGCCAAAAGCGGGAAGATCTGGTCACCTTAGACGGTATCCCATAGCCTCAATAAAAGGGATAGCAAGGCCAGGGCAGTGGGTAGTCCTCCCACTAGAGGTGGACTCCCACCTGGCCTTCAATATCACCAAATTAATACATTTTCTAGTCTCTTTTCATTTGTTTGCGGCCTTCTCCAGAACCCGAACCGAACCCTGAACCGGAACTCTGAACCACATGGGACGTGAAAGGCTTCCTGGGGAAACTGGAATGGAAATAAGAATGGCTGGTATTAACCAAAAAACTTAGTTACGTGGAATAAGTGTGCACATGAGTGAAAAAAAAAAAAACTAGAAATTGCTTATTTTCTAGACTATCTGGTATTTAGACACAGACCCCGATTCACAGTTAGTATGTACCAGAGAAAAGAACTGGTTGCTGCTTAAATATCTTTAAAGAAAAGAGAGAGCCCTAGCCGGTTTGGCTTAGTGGATAGAAGATCGGCCTGCAGACTGAAGGATTCTGGATTTGATTTCAGTCAAGGGCACATTCTAGGTTGCAGGCTCAATCCCCAGGAAGTGGCACATAGGAGGCAGCTGATCAATGATTCTCTCTCATCAGTTTTTAAAAATATATTTTATTGAGTTTTTACAGAGAGGAAGAGAGAGAGGAGAGAGTTAGAAACATCGATGAGAGAGAATCATCGATCAGCTGCCTCCTGCACACCCCCTACTGGGGATGTGCCTGCAACCAAGGTACATGCCCTTGACCGGAATCGAACCTGAGACCTTTCCAGTCTGCAGGCCTACGCTCTATCCACTGAGCCAAACCGGTTTCTGCTCTCTCTCATCATTGATGTTTCAATTTCTCTCTCCTTCTCCCTTCTTCTCTGAAATCAACAAAAATATATATTAAAAAAAGAGAGAAAGAAAAGGCTAATGCAAATCCTACCTTAGCACTGTGCGTCTGTCCTAATTAAAGACTGTTGATTTTGTAAGAAGTTACCACTGTTACGGTGGAGAGAGGTCCTTGCAATGTCCAGAAGGGTGAGGTATTATATAATAGAAAGCTTTATTTCTGTGGAAACAAACCCCTACGTTTCTGAGGTCCCATGTCCCTTCCTTGGACCAAGGGAAGTGTAACTGTGGCTTCAATAGGGCTGGAATGAAAGCCAGTGCCCAGAATTTTCACTCCATATTGGAGCCATGTCCAGTCCAGAATTGGGCTAGCTTAGTTATTTGCAGTCCTTGTAGAGTCTGCATGGACACATGGCATGGAGGAAACATGGACAAATGCAAGGAAGCAGAAACAAAATCAAAGGAACCAGAGAGCCAAGAGCCAAGAGAGCAAGCAACTTTGTTTGGGGGATTATATATCCCCAAATTTTCACAGGCTTCTAATAGCCCTGCCCATTCTGGCCAATGATCCGTTCCCAAATCTGACAGGCACCTTTCCTGTCACCCCAACTTCACTGCCGTGCATATATCTCTCCTTTATTAGACCCCTCCCCTCAATGATCTGCAGAGAATGGGCTGGTGGTTGCCTGCGGAGTATGAAACTTCAGCTTCCCCATGAAGCTGCCCAAATGACATAAACTTTAGTGCCTGGCCTCCCTTTTGTTCCTTTTCTGTTATTAATAACTAGTTAATTGCAATGGGTATCACATCCTCCCCAGGGCAGTGTCATTTGCTATCCTGTGATCATCAGAAGCTTCAACTGATTGTTACATGCGTTTTGGATATCCTATATAATAAAGAGGTAATATGCAAATTGACCCTCATGCCCTCCCACAGGATGGCCATCCCCATATGGTCAAAGATGGCCACCACAAGATGCCTGACAGGGGAAGTTAGTTGTGGGCAATCAGGCCAGCAGGGGAAGGCAGTTAGGGGCAATCGGGCTGGCAGGGGAATGGTTAGGGGTGATCAGGCTGGCAGGCAGAAGTGGTTAGGGGCAAAAGGCTGGCAGGCAAGCAGTTGGGAGCCAGCAGTCCTGGATTGTGAGAGGGGTCCCAGATTGGAGAGGGTGCAGGGTGGGCTGAAGGACAAACACACACATACACACACAAAAACATTCCATGCACAAATTTTGTGCACAGAGCCTCTAATCTATCTATCTATCTATCTATCTATCTATCTGTGATTTCAGAGAGGAAAGGAGAAGGAGGAAGAGATAGAAACATCAATAATGAGACAGAATCATTGACCAGCTGCCTCCTGCATGCCCTACACTGGGGATTGAACTTTCAACCCAGGCATGTGCCCTGACCGGGAATCCAACCATGACCTCCTGGTTCATAGGTTGACGCTCAACCACTGAGCCACTCCAGATGCTACGGTGTTTCTCCCCTTCTGTGATTAAGATCTCAGTTGTCTAGGCTTTACCAGAGCTGGTGCAATTGCTTTGGGTGAGTCTGCCTCAAATTACTCTCACAGTTTTCTTGGGGTCTCTGCTTGTGTAGATCCCGGTAGGAGTGATTGTATCGTAGCTGACCTCCAGTCGATCATTTACCTGCTTCCTTACCCAGGCAGCTCTCCTTGAAAAAACAAGCAGCAAAGTCTTAAGATATTTATTTCACTCAGCACAGACCAGCTACCAAATAGAAATCTAGGCTTAAAAAAAAAAAAAAAAAAAAAAAAACCGATTTGGGAAAGTCTTTACATCTTTGAACCCACCATCAGACATCAGTCTGCGATGGACAGGAAACACATGCTATGTAATTTAATCACCACCTCTTTTTTGCCAGCCTCTCCCCAGATAAAGGCTTCTCCTCACACCCCCTTATCTTTGTCTAATCCCCCACCTCTGGGAGAAGGAACTAGGAGCCAGGAAAAGAGTTAATTTGGTTGCAACAACCTGGGAAGAAAAACGATTTTTTTAAAGATGTGAATGACGTTGAAGGACTGGGGTGTTTTTTTGTTTGTTTGTTTGTTTGTTTGTTTTCTTTATTGATTTTTTATAGAGAGGAAGAGAGAGGGATAGAGAGTTGGAAACATCGATGAGAGAGAATCATTGATCAGCTGCCTCTTGCATACCCCCTGCTGGGGATGTGCTTGCAACCAAGGTACATGCCCTAGACCGGAATCGAACCCGGGATCTTTCAGTCCATAGGCCGACGCTCTATCCACTGAGCCAAACCGGTTTCGGCGGGTTCTTATTCTCGTTGCAAGACGCCTTTCAGCAACAATAATTAGGAAATGTTGTTCTTCAGAAATAAGAACGTTATCACTCATCGGGCCTGGAGTGTGCAGGCACTCAGAGAAGCTGGTGTTGCCGGGGGAGACTCTGGGGCTCAGCTTTCATTGGAGTAAACTTGGAGACCTAGGGTTGTGTGTGTGTGTGTGTGTGTGTTTTGTGGGGGATGGGGGGAGGGAGGAGGCTCACCCTTCACTCCTGAATTTCAAAGAGAAAGGCAAGAATGTAAAGCACTGGGAAGAGAAAAACAACAAGGAGCCCAAAATGGTCAGTTATCAAACAAGATCTCCAACACAAAGGAGCCTGAGAGGGGGATGGGGGGGCCTGGCTCTTCACCTTCAGGGTTCCTTCCAGGCAGCCTTCTCGGAAGTGGAGGCCTCTGCCATGGAAGCCTGGGTCAGGCTCCTGCATCAGGAAGAGAAAGGCCAGCTGTCGGGGTGCTCACTCCAGGTTCGCAGAGTGTGCGGCGATGGTGATGCTGGGGTAAGCCAGCCCACAGTGCTGCCAGCGTGCGGCTGTGTCATCGCAGCACAAGCGGCAGCATCTCCGTTCGCGGGCAGCTCCCAGTGATGTTCACGGCAGAAATGGACTGGGTCCCATCGTTCATTGAGGCCTGGCTGTACTGTTCAGATCTCTACCCTGCCATCGCCCTCCTCCTGGCTTTAGTACGTGCTTCAGTCGGAAGTGTCTCAAAACCTTTCTGGAAATGAGGAAGTCATAACAAGGAAACCAAGTATTTAAAATAATCTGTTTTAAAAATAAAAAAAAGAAAGAAGAGAAAATAAAAGAGAAAAAGAAAAAAAAATCTGTTTCAGAGACTGATTATCCCAGTTGGCCTGGCCCTTTGTTTTTGTCCTTTAAAAAAAAAAAAAAAAAAAAAAAAAAAAAAAATATATATATATATATATATATATATATATATATATATATATATTATTGATTTTTTACAGAGAGGAAGAGAGAGGGATAGAGAGTTAGAAACATCAATGAGAGAGAAACATTCATCAGCTGCCTCTTGCACACCCCCTACTGGGGATGTAACTGAAACCAAGGTACATGCCCTTGACAGGAATTGAACCTGGGACCTTTCAGTCCACAGGCCTAAGCTCTATTCACAGAGCCAAACTGGTTTCAGCTGTTTTTGTCCTTGTGTCCTTCCAACTCCCCTTCACGCCTTGGGCTCCTGGTGCCCTGACAGAGGATGTTAATAAATTAGTGGCTCTGAGTGGCTCTCAGCACCCAGCACAGACCCAGGTGAATTAGACGGCTCTGGAGGAGTGTTCGTTGAATGAAAACAGGTCTGTGTCAGGAAGAAACGGGAGCTCTGTCCTACAGTTTGAAAATGTCTGCACATGCAGACGGAGGCTCCCAGTTTCCCGCCCCCGTGACTGACTGGTTTGCTGCTCTTCCTGAGCCCCCTCTGGACTGGACACGGCCTGGATGAGTCGGTTCCTCTGGGCCTGCTTCACTCTCCTGGCAGGAGCTGGCGATCTTTGTGTAAAGGACCGGACGTAATTTTACAGTCCACGTGGTCTCTATTGCAAGGACAGTCAATTTTCACTATTCTTGGACTTGGTATTTACGAATTTGCTAATCACTAACATCGGTACCCCTGGTGTCTCTGGGTCATTCGTGGACAATGTGTCTCCTGACGTCTATGTTCCCGGCTGTGAGGCTGAACAAGGCGACATCCTTCTGCCTGTTGCTCACCTCTCATGCCCTCCCTACACAAGTCCTTTTGGTGACCTCTTTAGGGTCAATTTAGTTTCTGTTTGTGATTTTTCTGACTTTTGCTATTTAAAATGACACCCAAGTGAGGTACTGTCTAGTGTCTTATGTAAAAGAAGGCTATGACGTGCTGAAAAAGAGAAAATATGTGTGTTAGATAACTTTTGTCCAAACATCATGAATAGTGCAGTTGGCATAAGTTAAACATTGTGGGGGATACATACACACACACACACACACACACACACACACATATCCTCTCAACAGAAGAAACACATACAATTAAATAAGATTATGTATTGATCCTTTGTTGACAAAAATGGCACGGACACAGGCGTGCAGGAACCTAATCCTGATTTCCCTTAGGCGCAATGGTTTAGTATTTGCTGACTCAGTATCCCCAGTGACTTCATAAAACATAATTACTGTGAGTAACAATAACCAACTGTTTTCAACTCTGCATTTGTAATGTGAAAGAACCATAGACAACAGGCAAATGAGGAGCATGGCTGTGAGTCAATAAAACTTCGTTGATAGTGTTTATAGACATAGGATCTTGAGATTTAGAAATTTTTGTTATTAAGTATTCTTTTTAAAAAATGTCCCCCCAACCATTTAAATATTTTTATGTTTTATTTTATTATTTTTTACTTCAGAGAGAGGAAGGAAGAGGGAGAAAGAGAGACAAAAACATTAATGATGAGAGAGAGAGATTGGAAATCGAACTGTGACCTTCTGGTTCCTGGGTGGATGCTAAACCACTGAGCCATACCGACTGGCAGCCCCCTCCCCCCATTCCCACCCCAACCATTTAAAAATGTAAAGACCAGTCCCAGTCTTAACTTTCTGGCCTTACGTGGGCTGGATTGGGCCCAAGGGCCACCGTTTGCTAACTCTTGCTGTGGAGCCTTGTTTTCAATGAATCCGCTGCTCTGGCACCAGGCCATAGCAGCTTAGAGAGAGCCATACCTTGTTCTCCTGTAAGTCTCTGCCTTCCCAGGACTACCGTCCCTCTGATGGGGCCTGAGAACATTCGTGACCTCTGGGTCTTTGGAATAGAAGAAGTCAACATATATATGTATTTACCGTATTTTTCGGACCATAAGACGCTCCGGACCATAAGACGCACCAGTTTTTAGAGAAGGGAAATGAAGAAAAAAAGATTCTGAAACAAATAGTGTCCTAAAATATTTTATGTGCATTAAAACCCAACATCACAGTCATAAACACATGTAATCAACCCTGTAAAGTAAACAGCAGCATTTAGAACCATTTTAGAGCCGGGCAAGCACACAGAGACCACACAGAGCCGGGCAAGTAAAAAAACTTTTTTTAAAAGTATATGTGTAGGCTATATTTGGACCATAAGACGCAGGGACTTTTCCCCCCCACTTCTGGGGGGAAAAAAGTGCGTCTTATGGTTCGAAAAATACGGTAGTCTCCCTCAAGGATATTTTTCCCATGGATTTTTAGAGAGAGTGGAAGGGAGAAATAGAGAGAAAGAAAGAGACAGGAGAGAGAGAAACATCGATGTGAAACACGGATGTGAGAAAGCTACATCGATGCTGCCTCCCACATGGGCCATGGCCTGGACCAGGAATTCATCTTGCAACCAAGGTATGCGCCCTTGACCCAGAACTGAACCTGCGACCTTTCTGTGCACAGGCCAACGCCCTAACCGCTGAGCCACGCGGGCCAGGGCAGGAGTCAGGAGTCAGGGGTCAGGAGTCAGCTGGGTCTGAGAGCCGGCTGCACTCTTCCTAGCTGTTTCTACCTGAGGCCGCTTTGCTGAGCCTTGTGACTAAGAGAGAGAATCATGGAATCTCCCAAGACCGCAGTGCAGGTCACACTGCACAGGAAGCACAGGCTCCCAGATGATGGGATTCCCATATCTCTCCCCCCGCCACCCCCGCCCCAGACCGGTAAGCTGCTTGACCTCTACACGTGGGAATCCTGGGACATCACCTAAGCCTCCCACAGGGAGCAAGCAGATGCCCACAAACCTCCTCACCACTTTTTGGGCCCAGAGACCGTGCAATGCAACCAACAAGTGAACAGGGAGATATTTCCCTAAAAACCGTAGCCCCGTTTCTGTCGCCTGGCAACATACTGTTTAGAGCAGTGTTTTTCAACCTTTTTTGGGCAAAGGCACACTTGTTTCATGAAAAAAATCACGAGGCACACCACCATTAGAAAATGTTAAAAAATTTAACTCTGTGCCTATATTGACTATATATAAAGTAATTCTCTTGAATAAGAATCAAATAAACACAAAGAAAGTATTTTATAATTACTTTATTATGAAATCTTAAGTAAACAAAATAGTGAAAAATTATAAAATTCTTGTCTTGTCTGCACCTACGGCACACCAGGCAACATCTGTGCCGCGGAACAGCGGTTGAAAAACGCTGGTTTAGGGCACAAGGGGGGTTCTCCCCCAGATGGCCCCCCACCCTGTTTAGCCTCCTCTCATGAGGTAATTTTTAGGTGTGGCAGACACCCGCAGGTGAGAAACCTCTCCCAGGTCCCCGCAGACAAGGGAGGGCAGACAACGGAAAATTCTAGCTCCCTGACCTCAGAGATAGCATCGCTTTGCCCTTCCCCTTTGGTTTGAGGTCAGATCGGGAGCATCCCTGGAAAGCGGCTCCGGAAGGAATTGCGCAGCCGCATACGTTTGTGTGTTTCTTTCAAAATGGATTGCTTTCAGCAGTGATGATTCCTATCGCCAGAAACCTTGTTCACGTCCTCCTCCGGAAAAATGAAGTAATGAGCCTGACCGGTGTGGCTCAGTGGATGGAGCGTCGGCCTGCAGACTCCAAGGTCCCAGGTTCATTCCGGGTTGATTCTGGTCAAGGGCATATGCCTTGGTAGCGGGCACATCCCCTGACTGATGTTTCTAACTCTCTATCCCTCTCCCTTCCTCTCTGTAAAAAAAATCAATAAAATATATTTTTTAAAAATAAATAAAATTGAAGTAATGATTCTGACCCGAGCCTGAGGTTTAGCATGATTATTAAACTATGCGGGACTGTCATGGTTATTATGTAAGGTGACCAGACGTCCCGCTTCTGGCGGGACAGTCCCGGTTTTTAACAATATGTCCCGCATCCCGTGGCGTTTTAAAAAAGTCCCAGTTTTTGCCGAAACTGGTTTGGCTCAGCGGTAGAGCGTTGGCCTGCGGACTGAAGGGTCCAGGGTTTGATTCCCGTCAAGGGCATGTACATTGGTTGTGGGCACATCCCCGGTGGGGGTGTGCAAGAGGCAGCTGGTCGATGTTTCTCTCTCATCGACGTTTCTAGCTCTCTATCTCTCTCCCTTCCTCTCTGTAAAAAAAATCAATAAAATATATATAAAAAAGTCCCGGTTTTTGGAAAGAATGCACGACAAGCTAGGGAACGGCGGGAGAACGGGAAGGGAATATACGGTTTTCTTTAGCCAAGATATGAGTTTTATATTATTTTTGTTAATTTTATCATGTTAAACTTTAATAATCACAAATAATTGTTGAGAACTGATTATGGAGAACTGCTTATCAAAGTTCGCATTGTTGACCAGTTGTTAGAATTTGACCACCATTGTTTGGACTTAATGAACAATGGCATTTTTGGGGATTGGCAACGACGAAAGCATTTTGTAACTATCTCTCAGACGATACACAACGTACTGCGTGCTAGTAAGCTAGTTAATCAAGTGATGTCATTACAAATCAGCCATTCAGATAATTTAGGTAAGTAATTTATTTATTTCACAAATACATAAATTTTCTTGAATTTATATAAAATATAAGTATATTATTTATATTTTATAGTGGCGGCAAAAAAGTCTAGCGCCGGCCTTGAAAGCGACACGACTATACATAATTTTTATTTATTTATTATATTTGCAAACTGTACTGATGTTGAAATTTTTAAACATATATTACAATACTATGTTTGCGTTCTATGAAAAATTTTTGTTGCTCCATATAGACCAAATTTTTAATCAAGAACACCCCCACCCCGGTCCATGGTGTCCGGCTTTACCAATGTTAAGATCTGGTCGCCTTAGTATTATGTCTCACCGAAACACTGACTTTTAAGATGTCCTTTTAGTGACTCTCACAAGCAATGGGTGAGTAATTAAGTCAGCACCTTTATCCCAAGGAACTCCGGGCACTTTACAGATACGGTCTCATTCATGTTCGCAGAGCAGAACCCCGGTCCGGGGTCCGAGGGTGCGGGGAGCTCGGGGTCTGCGCCCAGGACAAAAACCCGATTCGGTCCGGATGTGCGTTTCCCGGCCGGGCGGCCCGGGGCGCTGCGGGCGGAGGGGACGTGCGGCCGGACCCGCCCGCTCCGGGCGCCGGGCGCGGGGCCGCAGGGCAGGGCCGACCTGGGCGGCGAGCGCGCCGTCACGTAGCCGCGGCCCGGCTCCCGCCGCCGCCCCGGGCCCGCCTGCTGGAGGCCTGAAGGTCAGGCTCCCGGTGCAGCCGTGCCCCGGAGGCTCGGCCTCCGCTCTGCATCTTTCCAGACGCGGGCACAGCACGGGAGGGAGCCCGGCACATGTGCGCACGGCATGCTTTCTGCAAACAAGTCAGTGTCTTGGAAGAAGGGGTCATAAGGGGCTCCAGGAGTTGCTCCTGTTTTGCAGAAAAGGAAACGGATCTGACCACTGGCCTGTCTGCCGCCTCGCCCCCTTCCCCTTCCTCCTCCCCCCTCCGCATTGTCCAGCATTCTTGCCTCACACCAGAATCGGGAAGGCGAGCCCGCCTCTGGCACTGAGGGTACGTCTTTAGACAGCGGCTTTTGGGAGGGGAGGGGGGGAACAGCTGGCAGGCTGCTAGGTGCCCAGGAGATCATTTGGTTTGACTGTGCCAAGGCATTAGGGGGAGTTAATTAAATGTTTGACCAAATACACCAGGCTAATTTAAAAAATATATATATTTTATTGATTTTTTACAGAGGAAGGGAGAGGGATAGAGAGTTAGAAACATCGATGAGAGAGAATCATTAATCAGCTGCCTCTTGCACCCCCCCCCCCCCCCCCGGATGTGCCCACAACCAAGGTACATGCCATTGACCGTAATCGAACCTGGGACCCTTCAGTCCGCAGGCCGACACTCTATTCACTGAGCCAAACCAGCTTCAGCCAGCAGGCTAATTTAAAAAATAATAATTCTTTATTGTTGAAAATATAATATATGTCCCTCCTTTTCCCCTAATGACCTGCTCCTACATGCTCCCCACTCCCCCACCCCCCAGGCTAATTTTTAAGTTGCTAATGTTGTGTGGCCCGGGAATGGTGGTATACATGTCCAGACGGCCCTTGGAAGGAAAAAGGTTCCCCACCCCTGCCTTCTCTCCTGGGAAGCAGGGCCTGAACCTCAGTGACCACCGGGGTGCCCTGAGCGAGCCCGGATGAGTGTGGAGCCCTCCCCAAGCCCAGGCCTGGCATCTACCTGTCCTGGCCACTGAGGCTAAGCTAGAAAACTGGCACATTTTTTTTTACCAGGCTGGTCCAGGGCCGTGCCTGCCCTCCTGCCTGGTGAGAAGAAAGGGTTCCTTCTACTTGGACTTTATGATTCTTTAAGGCCACGGCTTCCAGTGCAAACAGGTGGTTTTCAAAGTTCTGGCCGTGGAATACAGCCTTCCGAGGACTAACCAGAGGCAAGGTGAATCGAACAGCCATGGCTGGCCTGGTCCGTTGGAAACTGGGGTGTGGGAGGGTGAGAGCAGAGCACACATAAGCCTCCTGTTGCTGAAAAATGTGTTACACGTACAAGGCTCCAAAGGGATGTCTGTGCCAGATGCTTCTAACGAAAGGCTAATGTTCAACAGAGTTTTGGGGTAAGGCAAGGTGTATGGCTCAAGAAGGCCTAGCTCGAGAAGATGGGAGAAAGAATTCCCAAAGCCACAAAGAGGCAGGAGAGGACGAGAGAGATCCAGGCCACAGAAGGGAGTCCAAGGGAAAACAGAAAAGTTCTCAATCCCTTTGCTGCTGGTCGACTCCCGCAGATCGGAGTCTGGTTCTGCAGTCATTATTTGGTGTGCATTTCCCCACTCCTTCACTGGCGTAATTCCTCCAGTTCATTAGCAGGTCTGTCCTTGGAGGCATTAGCCTGGAGGCCGCCAGAGGCGGGAAGCATCTCACTGTGGACTAGGTGTTTGGCGACCAAAAAGAATTTATTGGGAGGAGGGGAGGGAGAAAGGATTGCAACCCAGTGCCTGCACACATGGCAAGCCATGCGCACACCCTGACCTGCTTGGCAACATGGAGGACATATTTATTTGTTTGTTTATTTATTTATATTTTTATTGATTTTAGAGGAGAAGCGGGAGGGAGAGAGAGATAGATACATCAATGATGAGAGAGAATCATTGATCAGTTGTCTCCTGCTCGCCCCACACTGGGGATCGAGCTTGCAACCCGGGCATGTGCCCTGACTGGTAATGGAACAGGGTGACCTCCTGGTTCACACGTTGATGCTCAACCACTGAGCCACACCACCAGGGCTGGAGGGGCGATTTTAGAAGGGGAAAGGAAGTTAAGGGAAGGGGAATTTACAGCCAAAGAACCTGATTATAAACCTAGTTCTCCCAGCCGAAACTGGTTTGGCTCAGTGGATGGAGCGTCGGCCTGTGGACTGAAGGGTCCCGGGTTCGATTCTGGTCAAGGGCATGTACCTTGGCTGCTGGCACATCCCCAGTAGGGGGTGTGCAAGAGGCAGCTGGTCGATGATTCTCTCTCATTGATGTTTCTAACTATCCTTCTCTCTTCCTCTCTGTAAAAAAAAATTAAAAAATTAAAAATTAAAAAAAAATCTGTTGGTGATAGATTGGGAAGGCGGGAAAAAACAAAACGGGGAATCCTCTGGAATTGGATAAAAAGCAAGATGTTAGACACATATTTCTTTTACGTGTGTGGTTATAGGATGGTTAACAATCAATGAACTCTGCAGAGCCGGGCCTGCACTTTCAGGGGTCTGGGAAAAGGGAATTACTTTGATATTCCAGTTACATATCATCATAGATGCAAAAAGACAAAAGACCGGCTTGGTTAAGGACAAGATTGACCTTTATCTGGGAAGATCCAGGCCTAGGACATGACTACCCACCATAAACTGCTTTTAGTTGAAAACGTTTTCATTTCAGACCATCCTTTGTGGGTACGTTAGGTCTCTGAGTTTGCAAGGCCACCACGCAGGCCTTCCCTGAGCTACTCAGGCTAGCACGTGACATCTTTGTGCCCACAGAGCCCAACTGTAGACAATTGCCAGGAAGTAAAATCTTTTTTTAAAATATATTTTATTGATTTTTTTTACAGAGAGGAAGGGAGAGAGAGAGTTAGAAACATCGATCAGCTGCCTCCTGCACACCTCCTACTGGGAATGTGCCCGCAACCAAGGTACATGCCCTAGACCGAATCGAACCTGGACTTTCAGTCCGCAGGACAATGTTCTATCCACTAAACCAAACCGGTTTCAGCAGGAAGTAAAATCTTTTTTTTTTTTTTTTTTTTTTTTTTTTTTTTTTTTAGCAATAGCACTGTCTTTAATTTTTAAAAAAAATTTTTAAAATATATTTTATTGATTTTATACAGAAAGGAAGGGAGAGAGATAGAGAGTTAGAAACATCGATGAGAGAGAGTCATCGATCAGCTGCCTCTTGCACACCCCCTACTGGGGATATGCCCGCAACCAAGGTACATGCCCTTGACCAGAATCGAACCTGGGACCCTTCAGTCCTCAAGCCAACGCTCTATCCATTGAGCCAAACCAGTCCCGGCAGGAAGTAAAATCTTAATGAATTGAGATAATGTTCCAGAGAATGGCAGTTTTGTGCCTTATTTTACATTATAATGAAAAAAGAAGTAAGTTGTTACAGGAAATTCATTGGTGCTAGATGATGGGAGAAAGCAAAGCTGGGAGGGGAGCCTCTGGGAGTGGTTCCTCTTTTACATGGGTGGGTGCAGGATAGGTGATAGTCAACCATTCACACCATAAAAATGACAATGAGAGGATTTTATTCTCTGCTCTGCTATTGATTGTGCCCTGGGAGGGGGGGGGGGAGTGTTGGGAAAGGTATTGTAACATTCCAAAGGTATGTTATTGTAAATGCAAACGATAATAGGCTTACTTACAGTAAAGACTGACATTTTCCCCAGCCTGCATGGCTCAGTGGTTGAACATTAACCTATGAACCAGCAGGTCTTGTTTCAGTTCCTGGTCAGAGCACATCCCCAGTGTGGGGCGTGCAGGAGGCAGAGAGAATCATTGATCGGCTGCCTCCTGCACGCCCCACACTGGGGTCCGAGCCACAACTTTGGCATGTGCCTTTGATGGGAATCAAACCTGGGACCTTTCAGTCCGCAGGCTGACCTCTATCTACTGAGCCAAACCAGCTAGGCCCAGGTCAGATAATAGATGTGGGTTGTTAGCATGGGTGTTAGCACTAGTGACTCCATTTGGGGCCTGTGGTTTATAACCGGAGAGAGAGTACGCTGGGTGGGAATGGGAGCATTCTGACCGGGTGGTCAGGGAAGGCCGTACTCAGAAGGTGCCGCGGGCATTACCTGCAGGGGGCAGAGGAGGAAGTGGTGAGGGCCTTAGCGGGGAAGCTTCCAAACAGAGCAGCACAAAGCAAAGCCTTCTGAGGTGGGAACAAGGAAGAGGCCGCTGTGGCTAAAGAAGAGGAGGAGTGAGAAACTGGGAGGAGAGGAGGGGGGAGATCAGAGAGGTGCGAGCGTGTGAGAAAGCCTTTCTTTCTTCCAGTTAGGGCACCATCTCCAATTTCTTCTCCTCCTCCTTCCTCCTCCTCTTCTTCTTCTTCTTCTTCTTCTTCTTCTTCTTCTTCTTCTTCTTCTTCTTCTTCTTCTTCTTTTTAAAATTGATTTTCATTGATTTTATACAGAGAGGAAGGGAGAGGAATAGAGTTAGAAACATTGATGTGAGTCAAACATCGATCAGCTGCTTCCTGCACACACACCCCCACCCCCCACTGGGGATGTGCCGGCAACCAATATACATGCCCTTGATTGGAATTGAACCCTGGACCCTTCAGTCCACAGGCTGACGCTCTATCCACTGAGCCAAACCGGTTTCGGCTCTAGTGCTCCTTTCTCTGCTTATTCCATGTCTCTGTCGCCTTTGATGCCATAGGCACTCCCAGTGTTTTGAATCTCTTCAGTTAACTTTTGGAATTCCCCTTTCTCCTTTTTCTTTTCTACTTAAGTGGCTACTGATCTTGGGCCTTTGTCATTTCCTTTCTCTGCTCTCCCTCGGAGTGTTTCTCCCGGCCAAGGTGCTCCCTTCAGCCTTGTGTCTTAGTTTCCTATGCACCCCTCATCCGAATGGGCACTTTGAGCATGAACAAGGCGGGTGGGGCTGGCAGGGAAGAGGTGAGAAGGTATGTGTCACATCTATGTCGTATCTGGCCCCTATAACCTTTTGGGGGATCCCTTCAAATATCTCCCATTTTTAGAAATTGTCAGCTCTACCTTCACTTAAGATATAGTGTATTACTGTGACTGAAAAACACATCACCAAAAACAGTAACCATTTATTTTTTTTTTAAAATATATTTTTATTGATTTTTCACAGAGAGGAAGGAAGAGGGATAGAGAACCAGAAACATCAATGAGAGAGAGGAACATCGATCAGCCACCTCCTGCACACCTCCCACTGGGGAGGTGCCCCCAACCAAGGTACATGCCCTTGACCAAAATCGAACCCGGGGCCCCTCAATCCGCAGGTCGATGCTCTATCCACTGAGCCACAACGGTTTTGGCAACAGTAACCGTTTATGATGTCTCGTGGTTCTGGCTTAGACTCCCCCCTGAGAGTATAAGGAAGACGCTGGCTGGTGAGTGAGCGCTGGGTCTCAATGGGAGGCCTCAGCCCCTCTTCCCATGCATTGTTTGAATATCCTCACAGCACAGCATCTGGCTTCCTCAAGAGCAGGTGAGCCAAGAGGAAAGGACGGAAGCTGCAATGCTTCCGTAACCCACCCTCAGGATTCACACCCCACGTCTCCGCCGTTCTCCGTGGTCACGCAGAAGAGCCTCCCATTGGGGGAGGAGACCCGGCAAGGGCAAGAATCCCAGGAGGGAAGGGTCTTTGGGGCCATCTTGGGGGTGGACGAGGCCAGGTAGTTCTCTACTTTTTTAGTCTAAAGTAACAGTGACTGGCCCCTAAAACCTCAGCTCACAGACACACAGCTACCTTCTTTGAGCAGCCTCCCTCAGGGATGGACTTCCTCTTCGGCTCCCCTCCTGCAGAAAGCGGCACTGGAATTGTTGATTGAACGGCTTCTCTCCCCCCCTCCCCCGTCTGTAAGCTCTTCGAGGGATAAAAGCATGTCTGATAGGACAACTTGACTCCAGGGTCGACAGCACTGGTGCAGGGTAGAGACTCAGTACCGGTTATATAAGGAATACACGAATGGATCCTTCTCCAACCAGCAATATTTTGGACGCTTTTCATTGACATCACTTCCTACTTCAATTCTCTGCAGGTTAGGAACCAGCAGTCCTCGATTGTGAGAGGGATGTCCACTTGCCTTCGTGATTGCCCCTAACCACTTCTGCCTGCCAGCCTGATCACCCCCTAACCCCTCCCCTGCCAGCCTGATTGATGCCTAACTATTCCCCTCCAGCCTGTTTGCTCCCAACTTTCCTGCTCTGCTGGCCTGGTCACCACCAACTGCCCTCCCTTGCAGGCTTGGTCCCTCCCAACCTCCCTCCCCTGCTGGCCATCTTGTGGTGGCCATCTTGTGTCCACATGGGGGCAACCATCTTGTGTGTTGGAGTGATGGTCAATCTGCATATTACTCTTTTATATAGGATAGAGGCCTGGTGCATGGGTGGGGGCCAGCTGGTTTGCCCTGAAGGGTGTCCCGGATCAGGGTGGGGGTTCCCTTGGGGCATGGGGCAGCCTGGGTGAGGAGCCTGTGGTGGTTTGCAGGCCAGCCATGCCCTCAGTGACCCAAGCGGAGGCCCTGGTATCTGGGATTTATTTATCTTCTACTATTGCAACTTTGTAGATTGGAGTGGAGCCAAGCCTGCTGCTTGCTCCGTGGCTGCCATCATTTCTGTTGGAATTTGTTTATCTTCTATAATTGAAACTTTGTAGCCTTGAGTGGAGGATTAGGCTAGCTAGAGAAGGCGGAAAGCTTGGCTTCTTCCATTGCCTGGGAAACCCAAGCCTTTCTCCTGCTTTCTGTGGCTGTAGCCTTGGTTGGGTTAATTTGCATATCCGCTCTGATGGACTGGTGGGCAAAACTGGTGGGCGTGGCTTGTGGGTATAGCGGAGGTATGGTCAATTTTGCATATTACTATTTTATTAGATAAGATCTGAGAGAGAGGAAGGGGGAAGAGAGAGAGAGAGAGACTGATTTGTTGTTACACTTACTTATTTATTCATTGGTTGATTCGTATATGTGCCCTGACTGAGGATTGAACCTGAAACCTTGGTGTATCAGGATGACCAACTAAGCTATTGAGCCAGGGTGGAGTGAACATTTTAAAGCGCCATAAACCAAAATGGAAATTAAATTCATCAACATGCCTTTGAGTTTACCGTTCTTTCCCTCGTTTCCACACGGTCTCTCTCATGGAGGAAGAATCCTCCCCACATCGAGGCAGTCGATTGATGAACGCCACCTGTTGTCCTCCCAGGGTGAATGTCACGTGTGTGGCGTGTCCAGTCCATTCCTCTCGCACTCTCATTCTCTCTTCTGGGCATTACGCGGAGGGAAGTTCCCTCTTGCTCAGCAGCAGTGCTGAGTGCCGTAGCCAACAATGACAACGCTAACGGGTGTGCTCAGGCCAGCTCTCTGAGTGCTTTGTCCTATGGATGTGCAGAGCCTAAGAAAAACAACCAGCTGTGCCACCTCAGCGTTTTTCTATCTCCCGTTGGAAGTGCTTACTGCCTTCTTTGGAGGCCTTGCAGGGAAGGTTACAGAACAGGATACATTTGCATCTAAAAATAAATGAGCTGAACTCACACAATCGAAATTATCCATTGGTTAGGATTTTAGCTCTGATTTCTCTTCTCTAGGAGCTTAGTTATGCTGAAAAAATTAACTGGAAAAGTTGAAGGAAAATATTTGAACAATTTAGATATGAGCCAAAATGAGCCTTTCATTGTAGTCACTTAATATTGATTTTAAACAGCAGCATGTTTCTTTTCTATTATCCATTTTTAAAAATATACTTTTTTATTGATTTCTTTTTTTTTACAGAAAGGAAGGGAGAGGGATAGAGAGTTAGAAACATTGATGAGAGAGAAACATCGATCAGCTGCCTCCTGCACACCTCTTACTGGGGATGTGCCCGCAACCAAGGTACATGCCCTTGACTGGAATCAAACCTGGGACCCTTCAGTCCGTAGGCCGAAGCTCTGTCCACTGAGCCAAACTCGTTAGGGTGTTATTATCCATTTTTTATTACTTTTTAAAAAAATCTTTATTGTTGCCCTGACAGGTTTGGCTCAGTGGATAGAGCGTCGGCTTTCGGACTGAAGGGTCCCAGGTTCAATTCCGGTCAAGGGCATATACCTTGGTTGTGGGCACATCCCCATTGGGGGGTGTGCAGGAGGCAGCTGATCAATGTTTCTTTCTCATCGATGTTTCTGACTCTCTATCCCTCTCCCTTCCTCTATGTAAATCAATCAATCAAATATGTATTTAAAAAAATCTTTATTGTTGAAAATATTACATATACTTACAAAAAGTACCCCCCTTTATCCCCCACCTACCCCCCCCCCCCCCAGGCCCTCACCGCCCCACTGTCTGGTCCATGGGGTATGCATATAAGCATACAAGGTCACCAGCAGCATGTCTGATCTGATCTTTCTGACTGCTGTCTTCTCTTTCTTCCCCTGGCCACTGGTCCAGCCAGGCTGCCGGAGCTCTGAGCATGGATCTCCGGGTGTAAAAGGGGACACTCAAAGGGAGGGGTTGAGCGGACTGAACAGAAAGCTCCATTTCAGCAGCCGGGCGGGGCACCAGATGTTTGCAGAGCCAGGGCGCCAGAGGTGAGGAATGAAGCTGGTAAACAGCCCAATGCCACATAAGGACATTTCGGACAAGGGCCGGCCACATGCATGCATGACCTGTGACAGACAGGAAGGTGACTGCACAGCCAGCCGCCACCAGCAGTGTCCTAGGGCAGAGCGTTCCTGTCTCATGCGGTTCTCAGGGAACAGATAATGCTGTTTGTTGCCGAGAAACGCCCGGGGCACCCACGCGGGCCAGCGAACTTCCCCCGGTGACGGTGGCGGCTGGTGGGACTACGGTCCCATCGCAAAATGCCCTTCAGCGAGAACCACCAGGTGACTTTTTTTTTTTTCTTTGTTTCATCAGGTGACTTTGAAGAAAATAGCCTTACAGGCCCTGGAGCATTCAAGGCACTCAGGGGGCACACAGCAAGGTGAGGGTGGAGGGAGGGAGCTGGGGTGCTACTCTCATTGGAATCAAGCTTGGGGGTCTGGGGAACAGAAAGGCAAGAATTGAAAGCACAGGGGAGAGGGAAAAAGCAAGTAGCCGAAATGGTCCAGCTAGCAAAGTCAAGGTGCATTCCAGGCAGCCTTCCTGGAAGTGGAGGATCCCCGCGATCAGAGCCTAAGTGGGGCTCCTGCATCATAAAAAGAAAGGCCAACTGCCAGGGTGCTCCCCCCAGTTCCTCAGAGTTTGGGGTGCTGCAGGTGTGAAACCCACAGTGTCATGATAGCAGGCAGCTGTGGCTCCCAGGTGTGTGTGCGGCTTCCATGACTCTCACCAGAGGAAACTGCCTAATGGGGAATTTCGTGGAAAGTATCCCCTCATAAGGCAGTGCATGACTGTAAAACTGATTTTAAATGCCTGTATAATATTCCATTCTATGTCAGCCATTTCCTGTATTAAATATATATATAGATAGATAGATAGATAGATAGATAGATAGATATGCCCGCAACCAAGGTACATGCCCTTGACCGGAATCAAACCCGGGACCCTTCAGTCCCCAAGCCGACACTCTATCCATTGAGCCAAACCGGTTTTGGCTATTTTTTTATTTTTTATTTTTTACAGAGAGGGATAGAGAGTTAAAAACATCAATGAGAGAATCACTGATCAACTGCCACTGCATGCCCCTCATTGGGGATGTGCCCGCAACCAAGGTACATGCCTTTGACCGGAATCAAATCCGGGACCCTTCAGTCCGCAGACCGATGCTCTATCCACTGAGCCAAACCGGTTTCGGCCATTTCCTGTATTTTAATTGAAGTTTTTACTCTATAACAGGCACTCTGGAGAGTATTTTTGCACATACTAATTTTGTGAATTGTTTGTTGTATGTCCTTTACCCATTTATGAGTCCTAGTGTTTTTCTTATTAATTTTTATAATAAAGATGTAAACTCTTTAAGATGAAAAAAAAAAAAAGGATCTGGCCCTAACTGGTTTGCTCAGAGGATAGAGCGTGGGCCTGTGGACTGAAGGGTTCCGGGTACAATTTCGGTCCAGGGAAAGTACCTTCGTTTAAATATTAAATTTTTTTTTTTTTTTAAAATCTTTATTGTTGAAAGTATTACATATGTCCCCCTTTCCCCCCATCCACTCTTTACAGCCCCCCCCCCCCCCCCCCCCGCCAACTGTGATCCTGGCCCTGGTCAGGGTATGTGTGGGAGACAACAAATCCATGTGTCTCTCTCACATCGGTGTTTCTCTCTGTCTCTTCCTCTCCCTTCCACTCTCTAAAAAAAAAAAAAAAACAATGGAAAAAAAAATCCTCGGGTGAGGATTAAAAAAAACAAATAAATAAATAAATAATAATAATAATAATAATTTTTTAAAAAGGATCTGGCAGAATCTGGGCTGACTAGGGATAAAGTGACCTGGAATGCACTCTGCTCTTCCTGCCTGTACAGTGGATGAATTCACTGTAAAGTACAACACCCCCATCTGTGCTTTCCCTTTCTGAAATATTACAGGGACAATTCCAGAAACAATCAATCACATGATTTTAATTGTGTGCCGTTCGGAGGGCGTGATGAAATCTCGGGCTGTCCTGGTCCTTCCCCTCGGATGTGAGTCACCCCTTTGTCCGCGGTGGAGGCGAGCCACTGTTAGTCACTCAGCAGCCATTCCCGGTACCAAATGGATTCTCGTCAGCTGTGTGCAAGCAGCCTTTATTTCACTTTGTAAATGCCGCACGCCTGGCTGGCGTGGCTCCGTGGTTGAGTGTGGGCCTGTGAATCAGGAGGTCATGGTTAGATTCCTGGTCAGGGCATATGCCTCGGTCTCTGGCTCCATCCCCACTAGGGGGGTGTGCAGGAGGCAGTCGATCAATGATTCCCTCTCATCATTGATGTTTTTATCTCTCCCTCTCCTTTCCTCTTTGAAATCAACAAAAAAATATAAAAAAATATAAATGCCCCAATGTGTAAAAGGAGTGACGCTGGTAATTCGGATATGCCACCGAGAAGCTGAGCAGTGCTTTCTTTATGAAAAGGTGAGTACAGTACAGTAAGCTATTTGGGGGGAGAGAGGCCACTTTCATTTAACTTTTATTACATATATGGTTGGAATTGTTCTATTTCATTATTAGTTACCAGAGGCCCAGTGCATGGATTCGTGCACCATTGGGGTCCCTCGGCCTGGCCTGCAAGGATCAGGCCGAAACCAGCTCTCTGACATCCCCTAAGGGATTCTGGATTGTGAGAGGGCACAGGCCAGGCTGAGGGACACTATCGGGGCAGGGGAAGGACCTTGGGAGGGCTCCAGGGTGTGTCTGGCCTGTTTTGCCCAGTCCTAATTGGCCAGACCCTATCAGCTAGCTAACCTACCAGTCTGAGCGTCTGCCCCCTGGTGGTCAGTGCTTGTCATAGTGACTGGTCAAATGGTCAAACCAGCAGTCGGACACTTAGCATATTAGGCTTGTGCTATATAGGACTGTTGTTAATCTCTTACTGTGCTGACTTATAAATGATACTTTGTCATTGGTGTGTACAGGAGGGAAAAAGCAGTATATATAGGGCTTGGTACTCCCCTCAGTTTTAGGCATCCGCTGGCGGGACAGTTCCATATTTTAACAATTTGTCCCGCATGCCGCAGCGTTTTAAAAAATGTCCCGATTTTTGGGAAGAATGCACGACAAGCTAGGAAACGGCTGCAGAACGGGAAGGGAATATATGGTTTTTGGCGGCCACGTGGCTATTTAGCCAGGATATGAGTTTTATATTATTTTTGTTAATTTTATAATGTTAAACTTTAATAATCACAAATAACTGTTGAGGACTGATTATCGAGAACTGCTTATCAGAGTTCGCATTGCTGATCAGTTGTTAGAATTCACTCAAATGAGAAATATGCCAAAGAATAAAATAATACTATACATAATTTTTATTTATTATATTTGTGAATTGTACTTATGTTGAAGTTAAAATATATATATATATATATATATATATATATTATATATATATATATATATATATATATATATATATATATATATATATTACAATACTATTTTTGCGTTCTAGGAAAATTTTTGTTGCTCCATATAGACCAAATTTTTAATCAAGAACACCCCCTCCATTCAATGGTGTCCCACTTTACCAATGTTAAAATCTGGTCACCTTAGTCTAGGAGCATGCCCTGTGAATAAGGAGGACTGCTGAACAGGGCTTTGGGAAGAATGAACAAAGGAAAACTGGACAACGCTTCAGCTTTTTATTTTTTTTTTATTTTATTGATTTTGTACAGAGAGGAAGGGAGAGGGAAAGAAAGTTAGAAACATCGGAGATCCAAGATGGCTGCCCCCAGGTGAACACCTAGCCGCAGCCGCACACAACAATTTCAATAAAATACAACTAAAATATAAAACGGACATTGCCCAGAACTACAGGAAGGTTGACTGACTGGAAATTCTACAGTGAGAAGCAAGGAGAAAACCAGAAGGAGGTGCGGAGGAGCTGGAAAAGCCAAGGTACGGAGACGCGGCGTGTGGAGAGGACGGAGCCGGAGAGGAGGGAGGCCGAGTGCCTGGCGGGCGTTCTTAGCGGAAAGGAGATAAAACTCCGACTGTGCTGGGCCCCCGACTGCTCTGATCCCCAGTTTTAAGCCAGACCCGGGGACTCAGGCTCAGCCATAGGGAGCCGGGCTGTAAGGCGGAACCCCGGGGAAGTGGCGAAAGGAGGTCCCGGCGGTGCGCACACTGCGCACAGAGAAGGGACATTCGGCTGTGCCGCAGGATTGCCCTGCCGGGAAGGAGACTGGGGCTCCAGACTGCTCTGAAAACCACCTCCAACTCCACTTCCAACTGAACTGAACCCCAATACCGGGCTCATTGTGGGAGAGCATAGACTGTTTGGCAGCAGGCGAAAACCGAGGGCACCTTTCTCTCAGAGGCGCCGGCAGCGAGCACTGAAGGACCCGCATAGGGCGGGGCTGATGGAAGCCAAAGCTGCAGGCTCCACCCTGAAACCCCGTCCCATCTGTAACTGCGAAATGCGACAACAAAATAGATCACAAACGAAAGAAATGGAGGACAAAAAGCGTCTGGATATAGAGTTCAAATCTACGCTTATAAGGTTTTTCAAGAATTTCCTAGAAAAGATGGATAAGGCCTATGAGGATATGAAAAGAGATCAACTAGAATTAATAAGGAGTCATCGAGAAATGATAAGGGGTCAACAAGAAATAAAGAATACATTGTCTGAAATAAAAAATATTTTACAGAGTCCTAAAAACAGAAGGGAAGATCACAAGAATCAAGTCAAAGATTTGGAACATAAAGAGCCAGAAGACACTCCTCCACAGAAGCTAGAAGGCAAGAGAATCCAGAAAATTGAAGATAATGTAAGAAACCTCTGGGACAACTTCAAGCGAACCAACATCAGAATTATGGGGGTCCCAGAAGATGAGAGAGAGCAAGATATCGAAAACATACTGAAAGAAATAGTGACAGAAAACTTCCCCCACCTGGTGAAAGAATTAGACTTACAAGTCCAGGAAGCGCACAGAACTCCAAACAAAAGGAATCCAAAGAGGACCACACCGAGACACATCATTATTAAAATTCCAAGAGCAAAAGACAAAGAGAGAATATTAAAAGAAGCAAGAGCAAAGAAGGTAGTAATCTATAAAGGAGCACCTATACGATTGTCAGCTGACTTCTCAACAGAAACCATGCAGGCCAGAAGGAAATGGCAAGAAATATTCAAGGTGATGAATAACAAGAACCTACAGCCAAAAATAATCTACCCAGCAAAGCTATCACTCAGAATTGAAGGCCAGATAAAGAGCTTCACTAATAAAAAAAAGCTAAAGGAGTTCATCACCGCCAAACCAGAATTATATGAATTGCTGAAGGGGGTTCTTTTAGAAGAGAAAGTAAACAAAGATAAAAATTATGAACAACAAATACGTAACTATCAACAAGTGAATCTAAAAACCAAGGAAATTAAAAAAATCTGATGAACAATATTAACTATTGAATATAATAGAATCAGAGGTATGGAAGGGGAGTGAACTGACGATTCTTGGGGAAAAGGGGAGAGGGGGGCGTGGGAAGTGACTGAACATAAACTGTGCACCTATGGATGAGGACAATGGGGAGAGGGGAAAGGGCAGAGGGTGGGGTGGGAACCTGGTGGAGGAGAGCAATGGTGGGGGGGGGGTAAGGAACATTTGTAATAATATGAACAATAAAAACTTATAAAAATAAAAATAAAAAATAAAAAATTAAAAAAAAAAAAAAAAAAAGAAAGTTAGAAACATCGATGAGAGAGAATCCTCGATCAGCTGCCTCCTGCACACCCCCTACTGGGGATGTGCCCGCAACCAAGGTACATGCCCTTGACTGGAATACCCTGCCAGTAGTGGGCCAGGCTGATGACTCTTGCCTTGACTGGGAGTGCCCGCCGGTGTCAGAGCTGGGCCAGGCAGCTGCTAAACCTGTGAGCTCCCGGCGACTGGACTTGCCTTTTCCTTATTAAGACGTGCTGCCCTCCGGCCGCGTTCCTGAGGCCCCAGGCACGGGCGTGCTGTGATTCATGCCATTTCCAAATGTAAGACATGCCCCCGTGGGGGACGTGCGGGGCCAGCGTGTCTCAGGATAGGCAGGGGTCTTTTCCAGGAGGCCACACGTCGCCAAGACACACGTCCAAGTTCGGCCAGGAAGACAGATCCCCAGTGAGGACGATGTGGTGGTCAGGACAAACGGACACGGGAGAGGAGAGTCCCGAGCTGAAGCCTGTCCTGTGCCTAAGGTCTGCGAGGCCGGGGAGCTGCCAGATGAGATGTGGGATGTGCATTTGGCTTTAAGAAGTGTGGAGCCCAGCCGAAACCGGTTTGGCTCAGTGGATAGAGCGTCGGCTTGGGGACTGAAAGGTCCAAGGTTCCATTCTGTTCAAGGGCATGTACCTTGGTTGTGGGCACATCCCCAGTAGGAGGTGTGCAGGAGGCAGCTGATCGATGACTCTCTCTCATTGATGTTTCTGACTCTCTATCCCTTTCCCTTCCTCTCTGTAAAAAAAATCAATAAAATATATTAAAACAAAACAAAACAAAACAAAACAAAATACAAAAGTGTGGAGCCCTGCCCAGTGGGTGTAGCTCGGTCGTTGAGTGTCGACCTATGAACCATGAACCAGGAGGTCACTGGATTCTCTTCTAAGGCGCATGCCCAGGTTGGGGGCTAGAGCCCCAATAGGGGGCGTGCAGGAGGCAGCCGATCCATGATTCTGTCTCATCACTGATGTTTCTCTCTCTCTCTCTCTCTCTCTCTCTCTCTCTACCATTTCCTTTCTCTGAAATCAATAAAAACACATATCTTTTTTAAAAGGTGAGATTGAAGTTTCCTCATTTCCTCAATAATCACCATTCAATAACAAGCCCAAGAATCAGAAACCCATCCTTTAATTAAAGAATAATAATAATAATAATAATAATAATAATAAAAATTGTGGGGCCAACTCCAAAGAGGACTGTATAAGTTACGTGACTGGGAAAAGGTGGTTACAGAAATACTGTGTTCTAAGAAGAAAAAACAAAACAAAACAAAACAAAACAAAAACAAGAAATACCGATGTTCCTGGAACAGAGATAAGAGAAAAGCCTACCCTCCCACTGCCCTTATCATTAACCATCCCAACTGCCTGCGGGAACATCACCGAGATGCTAGTCCACTGACTGACTTTCCAACACCGGTACAGTAGAAGGGCTGGCACTGTAAGGGCTTAATCACAAACAATAGTCCCCGCCCTCTGGCATTTTATAATGTAACGGGAAGGGGCTCTGTTTTATGATTTAATGGTGGAGGGGATTGAGTGTGTGGCCTTGGATGAGCATTTTACTTATTTATTTATTTATTTATTTAAAAATATATTTTATTGATTTTTTACAGAGAGGAAGAGAGAGGGATAGACAGTTAGAAACATCGATGAGAGAGAATCATCAATCAGCTGCCTCTAGCACATCCCCCACTGGGGATGTGCCCGCAACCAAGGTACATGCCCTTGACGGGAATCGAAACTTGGACCTTTCAGTCTGCAGGCCGACGCTCTATCCACTGAGCCAAACCAGTTTCAGCTGGATGAGCATTTTTAAAAATATATATATTTTATTGATTTTTTACAGAGAGGAAGAGAAAGGGATAGAGAGTTAGAAACATCGATGAGAGAGAAACATCGATCAGCTGCCTCTTGCACACTCCCTACTGGGGTTGTGCCCACAACCAAGGTACATGCCCTTGACCGGAATTGAACCTGGGACCTTTCAGTCCGCAGACGGATGCTGTATCCACTGAGCCAAACCGGTTTTGGCTGATGAGCATTTCCACTGAAGGGAGATTTCTCACAGTTTTTAAAAAAATATATTTTATTGATTTTTTTACAGAGAGGAATAGAGAGTTAGAAACATCGATCAGCTGCCTCCTGCACATCTCCCACTGGGGATGTGCCCCCAACCAAGGTACATGCCCTTGACCAGAATCAAACCTGGGACCTTTCAGTCCGCAGGCTGACGCTCTATCCACTGAGCCAAACAGGCTTGCGCTCACGGTCTAAACTGAATATTCCCAGTCGCTGTGAAGGGCAGTGTTCTGCAGAGACAGCAGCCATTCCTCGGTCCCTTCTGGAAAACATGGATCGCTAAAAAAGAAACGCGCCAGGAAAGAGGTAACAGATCCATTCCTTTTGTTGGGGTAACAATAATTCATACTTCTGGGAAGAGCGTGAAAGCCGTGAAATGAAAGAGTGGCTCTTTAGGGAAGCTGGGGGCGAGGGGAGGGGGAAGAAGCCATCACTCACAGGAAACTGACTTGCAGGGGAGGGGAAGGGAAAGGCTGAGGCCCAGCCAGAGAGTCCCCTCCCGGGACTGAGGTGTCCCTAACAGAGGACTGCATCTCCAGCGTGGACACCAGCAGCGTCTCGCCAGAGTAAAGGGGGGAGGACAATGAGGCAGGAGTTAGTTCTAGAGAAATTTTCTCAAGTGTGTCCTCCTCGGCTAAGTGCTTTCCCAAGAGGTCCTGTAAGCCACTTCTGGCCTGTGTGATTCTTTTTTATTTTTTTATTTTATTGATTTTATTCAGAGAGGAAGGGAGAGGAATAGAGAGTTAGAAACATCGATGAGAAACATTGACCAGCTGCCTTCTGCACACCCTTTACTGGGGATGTGCCCGCAACCGAGGCACATGCCCTTGACCGGAATCAAACCCGGGACCTTCCAGTCAGCAGGCTGACGCTCTATCCACTGAGCCAAACCGGTTTCGGCTAGCCTGTGTGGTTCTTTGTTTTACTGCCTGTGTGGGCCCGGGTGCCTGGATGAGGTGAACACTGTGTGGAGGAGTATGCTAGTGTGTCCCAGGAGTGGCTCTGTGATATTTGGAAGCAGAAACCATCGTCAGCTCTCGATGTCGGTGTCATTGGGTAGGTACTGCAGCCAGGGAAGTGGAGCATCTTAGCAACAGATCACCCCATTTCCATCCCCGCTCTCTTCTGGCATCCGTCTCTGGGCTGAAGGAGTAGCGGTGAGTGACATCAGCACTCCCACGCTGGCCCTGGGGGCAGGGCGGCTTCTTACCCCAGCCCAGCAGCCAGCGGCAGGCTAAGAAGACAGGTGAGATACCATCCTCCCAGAAGCGGTAATGTGTGTGTGTGTGTGTGTGTGTGTGTGTGTGTGTGTGTGTGTGTGTGTTGATTTCAGAGAGGAAGGGAGAGGGAGAGATAAACATCAGTGATGAGAATCATTGATGGGCTGCCTCCTGCACACCCTACACTGGGGAACAAGCCCACAACCTGGGCATGTGTCCTGGCTGGGAATTGAACCGTGACCCGCTGGCTCATAGGTCTGTGCTCAGCCCCTGAGCCATGCCAGTCGGGCGGTCGCGTTCTTTCTCAATCCACAGAACCACGTCTTCTTCCCTCTTCTCTTTCCCATTCCCATTCCTCCCCGCGACCTTCCCGTTGGGTGCACCCCCTGAGCAGCTCTCATTTGGGGGCCACCTCACTACTGGCTCACCTCCTCCCTCTCCGTCACACACCCGTTCCGTTTTTATGGTGCTCACAGGACTTAGTGTTGTTTGAGATGATCTTGCACGTATTTACGAGTTTCTTTTCTTTTCTTCCCCTTCTAGGGACAAAAAAAAAAAAAAAAAAAGCCCACAAGAGCAAGGACTTTGCTTGTTTTGCTGAATACTGTGTTTTTTGTGCTTAGAACAGTGCTTGGAGTACAACAGTTATGTAATAATGCTTTGACTGCTGAAAACAGAAAATTAGAGAACTTGGGGAAATAGGACATCATACTGAGCCCTGCAGTAGGGGAACAGAGAGTAGCCGTAGGTCACGGGACCGAGCCTGCAACCCAGGCAAGTGCCCCAACCAGGAATGGAACTGTGACCTCCTGGTTCATAGGTCTGCGCTCAACCCCTGAGCCACGCCCGCCAGGCAGGAGCCTAATATATATATATATTTAATATATTTTATTGATTTTTTTACAGAGAGGAAGGGAGAGAGATAGAGAGTTAGAAACGTCGACGAGAGAGAAACATCGACCAGCTGCTTCCTGCACACCCCCCACCAGGGATGTGCCCGCAACCAAGGTATATGCCCTTGACCGGAATCGAACCTGGGACCTTTCAGTCCGCAGACTGACGCTCTACCACTGAGCCAAACCGGTTTCGGCAGGAGCCTAATATTAACAGGTGCTTCTTTGTACCACAAGACACCTACTCTCACATTTTCCTTATCCTGGGAGGTAACAGCTATTCAGTCGAGTTTTGACAGAAGAAAGAGGCTCTGAAGGGGTAAGTACCCTGCCCGAGGCCACACAGCTCATAAATGGGTGGCCGACCGCAGGTCTGCCCAGCCCTTCCCATCAGCTCAGAGCGAAGCTGGCAATTATCAGAAATATTTGGGTCCAAAATACTTTCACTTAAACTGTAAGCACCATTGAGGTCCACGTTGGCTCTGATGTCTTTGAATTCTCCCGGTGACTGCCTCGCCGTTCCTGGGCTGGTGAGGACGAGACAGTGGCGTCACCGAAGAGTCACCCAATTTCCTGCAAAATCCTGTAAACCAGCCGGGCCTCTCGTTAAGCACACTGAAACCATTCTACCGGAGGGAAAGGATTTTTTTTTCTTGTTGTTTTTGTTCTGCCTTCTGGGTGTGTGTGAGCGTGGAGCTGACTACTAACTAGCATCCCAAGCTTGAGCTGGGCTTCCTGTGAGTGTGAACGGGCTGGCTTCCAGTCTGACCTGTTATCTGTGGGGCCTGTGCCCGACGTGGGGGTTTCAGACGCCTCCTCGGTCCCTGCGCGGTGAGGGTGGCGGTATATGTGCACACGTGCGCTTGAGACGGGGAAAAAGGGTGTGTCTGCGTGCATTGCCTTGGGTTTTGTGAAGGCATGAAGAGGGGCCACGTGTCTTTTGGTTGTTGTTTATCCGAGGATATGTTTCCGTTGGTTTTTAGAAGAAAGGGAGAGAGACGCAGAGAGAAACATCGATAGGAGAGGGACTCATTGGTTGGATGCCTCCTGCACGCTCCCCAACCAGGGCCAGGGATGGACCCTGCAACTGAGATACATGCCTTTGACCGGAATCCAACCTGGGACCCTTCCGTCCGCAGGCCGATGCTCTATCCACGGAGTCAAACTGGCTAGAGTGGGAGTCACATCTTTTCATGGAGAGAGTACGGGCCCAGTGCTGTCAGCCACTAATGATCTGCGTAGTTTTGGGCAAATTATTTAGTTCTTAGGCCCAATTCTGCTTCCTCAGAGGGCTCCTTCCAGCACTGAAATTTTGTAACTCCGAGGTCTACTCAAAATCTCCCTGACTCCCCACACCTTATTGTTCTGAAATAGTTTTTTCTGATTTTAATTTCTGTGTTCTATTTAAAATTTTATTTTATTTTTTTTATTTTTTTTAAATTTCAGAGAGGAAAGGAGAGGCAGAGAGAGATGGAAACATCAATAATGAGAATCATTGGCCGGCTGCCTCTTGCACGCCCCCTACTGGGAATTGTACCTGCAACCCGGACATGTGCCCTTGGCTGGAATCAACCCCAGGACCTTTCAGTCCTCAGGCTGATGCTCTATCCACTGAGCCAGACCAGCCAGGGCTGATTTCTGTGTTCTTGGTTCTCTCCCATTTCCTTTTATTCTTCTTAAATCATAGGCTCTTATATTAAGTTCTTCTAGAAATGGTTGTCCCCCAGCTCTTATTATTCCTCTCCCATCTTCTCTAAAAAATGATGTCACAAACCATCTACCTCTCCGGAGAAAGAAGACCCAGAATGTGCTCACTTCCCACTCTTCCAAGGCGGAGGCAGGGCCTGGGGGTTGTGTTCTGTCCGGATCTGCCCTCAGGCTGTCCTTTAGCCCAGAAATGCGGGCTGGCAGCCCTTTCTCCAGCTCTGTTCTATTTTTATTAAATTCATTTCGATGTAAGCATGCAGGATAATGGCCAGTTTAATTCACCTGCCTTTGTGTCCGAGCATGAACGTGTACAGCAGGACGTCTTGTTTTCTGCAAGCTTGGGCTGTCCCACCCGGGCTGGCTTCCCAGCGCCTCCCCGAGCGGGCTTGGCGCCACCTAGTGGCGGGCTGGGCTGCGGCCCGCTGCCTCCTCCCTGCCATGCCTGCTGAGAGCCTGCTGACTGTGGGAGTGAGGCATATGTGTATTTAAACAACAGGCTGGGAGCCTGCTTGGTTTGGCTCAGTGGATAGAGTGTCAGCCTAGGAATTGAAGGGTCTCGGGTTCAAATCCAGTCAAGGGCATTGAACAACAACAACAAAAAAAGGCTATTAGATCTTAAACAACAGACTAGGGACATTCGCAGCAGATCACTTAATATATTAAAAGTTCAACTTTGCTATTAACCACACACACATGTGTGTACTTTGCTATTAACCACACACATGTGTGTATGTTACAGAATGCTTGGGGCCCTGCAGAGTGAGGATTGATGGGTCTGTTTCACTTCATATAGGAGTCCTGTTCAGTTTTTAACTTTCCAAGTGACGTTTCTGAGGACCCACATGTTGGGTGTTGGTAATTTATGCTCCTGTGGAAAATGCTGGCAGGTTGTTGAATTTTCCTCAGCCTCAGTTTCTTTTTATTTCATCTGCACAAGATAATTCCTAAGAACCCTTCCAACCCTCTTAAAACGTTCCATCGGTCACAAACACTACAATTCTGTGGGGATTGTACACACTTCGAATCCATGACTTCATCCGTCCTTCAATAGTTTATTGCTGTTGTTGTTGTTCTTTAAAGAGTTTATTATTTTTTAATTTTTTAAAATATTTTTTTTATTGACTTTTTTACAGAGAGGAAGAGAGAGAAATAGAGAATTAGAAACATCGATGAGATAGAAACATCCATCAGCTGCCTCTTGCACACCTCCTACTGGGGATGTGCCCGCAACCACTGTACAGGCCCTTAGGCAGGAAATAACAGACACTTACACGGGAAAAACGAGGTGGAGGCTGCTTCAGCTAACAATGTCTCCACTAAGGGGTGAGTGGTGAGAGCAATGAAGGTTGTTGACCAGCCTTCCTGGCTTCCTGTCAGCATCTCTCTGTTAGTGAAACTGATTTGTTTGCGGCATATATGCATGCACATGAGCCTAGTCAAGGGACACAGACACCAGGGTGGTGGGGGCATGAGTGGGAGATGGGGGACAATGGGGGAATAAGGACACATATGTAATACCCTAATCTAGGGGTGTCGAACTCAATCAGAGAAGGGGCCAAAATCTAAAATCCAGCCTAAATCGTGGGCCGAATGGTTTACTGAACAGTCATAAACTGTCATTGTGATGGAAACGCAGTGGAGTGCAGTGATGACAGCGCGGTGCGGGCCACATTGCAAGGCCTGGCGGGCCGGATTTGGCCCACGGGCCTTGTGTTTGACACATGTGCCCTAATCAATCAAGAAATTAAAAAAATTTTTTTTTAAATGCCATTTCTAAGGACTCAGGGAAATGCATTTACTAAGCTATAACATGGTGCCCACATCTCCTTGGGGTCAGGTTCTCTGAGGTGGCCACGTGTCCCAGCTGCTGATACGAGGATGGCAGGTGGCAGAGGCCGCTGTGCCTCAGCAGGAGCAGCTCCTTCCTGTGCTTGCTGACTGCTGTGCTTGGGTCTCCTTTTATTTTATTTTTTAAAAATATATTTTATTGATTTTTTTACAGAGAGGAAGAGAGAAGGATAGAGAGCCAGAAACATCGATGAGAGAGAAACATCAACCAGCTGCCTCCTGCCCACCCCCTACTGGGGATGTGCCCGCAACCAATGTACATGCCCTTGACCGGAATCGAACCTGGGACCCTTCAGTCCGCAGGCCGATGCTCTACCCACTGAGCCAAACAGGTTTCGGCAAAACCCTGTTGATTTTTATGTGTGTTTATGTTTCCAGAAATATCCGAGAGGCATCGCCTGGATGAGGGGGGCAGCACATTTACTCTGATAAGCGCTGAGCAAGTGCTCTCCAGCTGTCCCTGGCCACCCCGGCCTCCTGGTCTACCTCCCACAGGGCATCCAGCAGCCCAGGCGCTGCGGCCCCTGGCGATGGGGCTTTACTCCGTGTTGCACACCCCTCCCAGCACCCTGTCCTTCTAAAATCAATAAATATATTTAAAAAAGTAAAAATTAAAAAAAAATGAAGGGCAAACAGGACGACAGGAATAATGAACCCATCGGAGCTATAACGTTTGTCTTGTTCCTTTTTAGTTGTAAAAAGAAAAGCATTCGTTCCGTGTTGGTTAGGAAAAAACAAACTTATTAAAAGAAATAAAGGAAGTGAGGATTTGTAGCATCAGCAAGTCCGCTTCTGAATTTCTCATTTTTTTTCCGCGAAGGGGAGGGTCCGAGTGAGTGGGCTCTGAGTGGATCCCGCTCGCGGGCAGGTCCTGAGTGCTCTGGAGGTGTGTCCCCTCTGCAGGGGGCTGACACCCCTCACACACAGAAGCAGGCCTCTGAAGCGGGCTGTAGTGACTGACAGCCGTGGATGACAGTGGGCGAGACGGCACAGGAGGAGGCCCAAGTTCAGCTGGGTATGTGGCTTTGAGCCTTTGCCTCAGCCGATGCATTCTCGGGGGTTAGAAAGCTGGGCCTGAAGGATGAGGTTGCCCAGCCTGTTGAGGAGGGAGCCAGGTTCTTCTGGACACGGACTGTTCCGGGCCTGAGGTGTGGATGTGTGGCCCGGGGCTGTGTGGCCTGCAGCACATGCCTCGTCCCTGGACTGCTGGCCATGGCCTGGGACCCCGACACCTGCCGGACACAGACGGACCAGGGTGGGCATGGTGAGGGGACGGGGTGGGCAGGAGGAGGAAACTCAGTGGAGACACCTCCCAGGTTTGCCTAAACCTGGCCTTGACCTGGCCTTGACCTGGTCTTACTACCACCAGGCAATTCTTCATTGGATAGATTATCAGGACCTATCAGACTTGTTGATGCTACAAATGCTCACTTCTTATATTTCTTTTTACCGTTAAGTTTGTTTTCCCCCCCAACCAACGCAAAACTAACGTTTTTCTTTTTCACAACTCTAAAGGAAAAGGACAAACGCCATGGCTTCATCACTCTCCAGTTATTAATTTTAAAAAATTTATTTATTGATTTTAGAGAAGGGGGGATTGTAATTTGTTGTGCGTGGCCTGGCCAGGGATGGAACCCACAACCTTGGCGTAGGGGGGCCATGCTCTCACCACTGAGCTACCCGTCCAGCGCCCTGCTTGTCCTTTAAACACAGTCTCTGTGCCAGACGCTTGGACAGGATGTTACACTGGCCCACGAGATGGCCGTCCCCGCCCTCCTTGACAGCTCTTTCCTGATGCCTTGAAGCTCAAACGCAGGTTATCCTTGTCTGACTCACCCGGGACTGTTACCATGAACTTGGTTTCGCAGGTGAAAACATTGCTCAGGGGAGGACCCTGATGCTCAGGAGGGGCCACGCAATTTGGTCAAGCCAGTCAGTCTTTTTTTGTTAATCCTCGGGAGGATATTTTTCCATTGATTTTTTTTTTTTTTTTTTTTTTTTTTTTTTTTTTTTTTTTTTGAGAGAGAGAGAGCAAGTGAGAGGGAAAGACCGAGGGAAATATTGATGTGAAAGAGAAATACACCTCACAGGAGTCCTGACCAGGGCCCAGGCTGGGGAGGAGCCTTCATCCAAGGTATGTGCATGCCCTTGACTGGAATCAGTCTGCAGGCCAAGGATCTATCCACTGAGCCAAATAGCCTGGGAGAGGGAAAAGCAGGGTGTCAGGTGCAGGTAATTAAAGCTGCAGATTCCCCACTGGCTCCCCTCCCAGTCCAGGCACCTGAAGGCCATCCACGTAAGTCTCCAGGTGGGTGAACGTAAGACATAGCCAGACCCAGGAACTGACTGTAGCAGTGGATTGCCCATGCCAAACAGAGTTCTTGGTGTGAGAGTAAGAGTAGGGGACAAAAAAAAAAAAAAAACCCAAAAAACCCCAACAAAACGACAAAACAAACATGGTCTTTCTGGGACCCTCCGTGAGGGGGTAGAATAGATGACATGCACACGTACTGTGCTGTTTGAAGACGATAAGGGCTGTGGAGAAAAACGAGGCATGGAGGAGGAATAGGGAGTGTGTGTGCTGGTGTGTAAGAGTGTGCTGTGGCTGAAACCGGTGTGGCTCAGTGGATAGACCGTAGGTCTGCGGACTGAAAGGTCCCGGGTTCGATTCCGGCCAGGGGCATGTATATTGGTTGCGGGCGCATCCCCAGTGGGGGGTGTGTGTGTGTGTGCAGGAGGCAGCTGATCGAGGCTTCTCTCTCATTGATGTTTCAACTCTCCATCCCTCTCCCTTCCTCTCTGTAAAAAATCAATAAAATATATTAAAAAAAAAAAAAAAAGAGTGTGCTGTGTATTTTACATGGGTTGGTTGGGGAGACCACTTGGAAGACGTGAAATCCGAGCCAAGGCTGAAAGGAAGTCCAGGGAACCTTGCTTCTATGTCAGGGAGAAGCATTCTCAGGAGAGGGAACAGCAAGGTCAAAGCTCCTGAGTCCTGAAATGTCCGAGGAATAGCAAGGAGGCAGCAAGGTCAGTGCTGAAGGACGGCGGGAAGCTGAGGAGAGAGGAGAGGAGAGGGTAAGGGTGCTGCAGGTCCTGGGGGCCACCGTCCATTTTCTCCTCATGATTCTCAGCCGAGCACAGACCTGCCACCCTTCACCCTGGGACCTCTCAGCCACCCTGGACTCACCCCCTGTGGACAGGCCCTCTCAGGGCATCGGATGTGAAAGTTAGGGGCTTGGGTGCGGAGGTGGACAGCCTAGCTGGTTGGTAGGGTGTACCCGGCAAGGAACACCCCCTGAGTTGGTTCCCACCAATTAAGTTTAGGTTGTATCCCCTATTATCTTTGACAAATTGCAATTGTGATATTTCGAAGTTGTCCAAACCCTCCACATTGCAACAGTTGATAGCCTTAGGTATTCCAATGTAGTTATAACGGCTAAAAAAAAAAAAAAAAAAAGTCACAATGTCAGTCCTCTGAACATACTTAATATTCCCCAAAGACCTGCCATCCTTGGTCCTCCACAGATTATAGTCTTAAATAGAACGCTCTTTTGTTATCACTACCCGCCTTCTAACTCTGAGATGGCAGGCCTTGGAAGACGGGCTGGGACAGCCTCTTGTCTGTGCACACCCATTTGGGTTGCTACCCGTTACCGTTAGCGGGGACTTAGCGTGGGTGTTGCAGGGAGTTTCCGCAGAGCGGGGGCGACCCTGGCGTCACAGCGCCGCAGCGGCTCCTGTTGTCCAGAAGAGGGCGCCCGCGCTCCACGCCGAGCAGAGGCTCCTCGCTGGGCGGCTGGGTTTGCTCCAGGTTCTCAGCCTCCAGGCGGCCAGGTGGGAACTGGAGCCATCTCTTCCTTTTCTGCTCCCTGGCTCTCATCACAGTCAGCTCCTTCTATCTTAGCTTTGTATGGACCTTACTTTCATTTCTTTTTCTTTAAAAAAAAATATATATTTTATTGATTTTTTTTACAGAGAGGAAGGGAGAGAGACAGTGAGTTAGAAACATGAATAAGAGAGAAATACCTATCAGCTGCCTCCTGCACACCCCCTACTGGGGATGTGCCCGCAACCAAGGTACATGCCTTTCACCGGAAACGGACCTGGGACCCTTCAGTCCACACGCGGACGCTCTATCCACTGAGCAACACCAGCCAGGGCTCATTTCTAAGCTTGCTGTCCTCACTCCTCGCCATGCCCCCTCTTCCCAGCTGCAGACTCCACATCTCAGCACCATCTCCACCCACACCTTTGCTGGGCTCTTTCTGCAGCATCCACTCAAAAACAGAGAGAGAGCCAAGACCGGTTTGGCTCAATGGATAGAGCGTCGGCTTGGGGACTGAAGGGTCCCGGGTTCGATTCCGGTCAAAGGCATGTACCTTGGTTGTGGGCACATCCCCAGTAGGGGGTGTGCAAGAGGCAGCTGATCGATGACTCTCTCTCATTGATGTTTCATTGATGTTTCTAACTCTGTATCTCTCTCCCTTCCTCTCTGTACAAAATCAATAAAAATATATATTTAAAAAAAAATAGAGAGAGAGAGAGAGAGAGAGAGAGAGAGAGAGAGGAGAGAGAGAGAAAGGGGAAAACGGTGGGTGATACAGGAAGGTTTTTAATTATTAATATTGCGAATTGCAATACCCTAAATTAGGGGTGTCGAACTCAATCAGAGAAGGGGCCAAAATCTAAAATCCAGCCTAAATCGCGGGCCGAATGGTTTACTGAACAGTCATAAACTGTCATTGTGATGGAAACGCAGCGGAGTGCAGTGATGACAGCGCGGTGCGGGCCACATTGCAAGGCCTGGCGGGACGCATTTGGCCCGCGGGCCTTGTGTTTGACACATGTGCCCTAAATGTATAGGGCTGTGGGGTGGCAAAGCTGTAGGAAATCAGCGTGGAGCAGTGGCTTTGGGGCCGTTTCCCTTGAAGATGGGACCTGGGCTGGGGCCGCGGTGTGACAGGAGCTGACGGACACAAAGGGCCGCTGCTTCCCCCAGGAATGAGCCCTGGGCGGAGGAGAACGGGCCTGTTCTCGGCTTGGCAAGGCCCTCCCTCTGAGTCAGTGACGCTGAGGTCTCTGGCTGCTCAGGGCCCGGTGGCTTCCTCCTGCTGAGTCTGCTCAGGGGCGCCTTCCGGGGACTGAGAGGGGAGTGACAGCAAAAAGCGGCACTAACGCTGACAGTTTACTTCTCATTCCAACCATCAAGAACACTAAACTCTGCTAAAGTAAATAAATAAATAATAAATAAATAAATAAATAAATAAAATCAGTTAAGCAGCCCTAGCTGGTTTGGCTCAGTGTGTAGACTCTGTAGAGTAGGGGTGTCAAACTCAATCAGAGAAGGGGCCAAAATCTAAAGTCCAGCCTAAATCGCGGGCCGAATGGTTTACTGAACAGTCATAAACTGTGATTGTGATGGAAACGCAGCGGAGTGCAGTGATGACAGCGCGGTGCGGGCCACATTGCAAGGCCTGGCGGGACGGATTTGGCCCGCGGGCCTTGTGTTTGACACATGTGCTGTAGAGCATCGGCCTGCGGACCGAAGGGCCCTGGGTTTGATTCTGGTCAGGGCCTATCCCGGGCTCGCAGGCTCTGCGGCTCCATCCCCAGTGGGGGGCATGCAGGAGGCAGCTGATCAATGGTCCACTTTCACTTTCATTATTGATGTTTCTTTCTCCCCCCCCCCCCCAAATCAATGCAAAAATTATTTTTAAAAATCTGTTAACCAGGTAGCTTTTAAGCTGAATCGGTGCATAGATATTTCAAAAACGGAAGATGAACACAAAGATAGAAAACTTAAAAACAAGTGAAGTTTTTATTATTTATTTATTTATTTAAAAAATATTATATTTTATTGATTTTTGTACAGAGTGGAAGGGAGAGAGATAGAGAGTTCGAAACATCAATGAGAGAGAGTCATCGATCAGCTGCCTCTTGCACAACCCCTACTGGGGATATGCCCACAACCAAGGTACATGCCCTTGACTGGAATTGAACCGGGGGCCCTTCAGTCCCCAAGCTGATGCTCTATCCATTGAGCCAAACCAGACCCGGCACAAGTGACGTTTTTAAACGGAGAGCTGTCTGCTGAGCACACAGGGTGCGGCTGAGGTTTCACTGATTCTCTCTGAGAGGCGGGCACCGGACTGTGTCGCCTGCTGTCAGCACCGTTCATTTCTGTCCCCCATGCAGCTGCCGTGAGGCAAACCGAGCCCGGGGAGCCGTCGGGGCTTCCTCCATCCCAGGGAGTGGGTGGGAGGTGGGCACGGAGGCACCAGGCCAGGCACCATCTGTGCTGGAGGCAGCCCAGCCACGCTGAGCGGTGCAGAGCTCACGCCCGCCCCGCCCTCTCCCTCCCCGGCGCTCACACTGAGCCGCCACCTGCGGGCGGAAAAGGTCAGGCAGGCAGGCTTGCATCCCAAGAACTTAGAACAGGGACGCTGTTTGAATATCACAGCCATGCCTTCAGATGGTCGAATGCGCCTTTATTAATCTTACAAGGCTTCAGAGGTCAGCGGTATTCCTTTATGAACCAATTCAAGACACTTATTGAACAGTCGGTGTGATTTCCTCTGGACAAGGAGAACAGAATTCCATCAGGGATTGGCCCAGGTCTGTGGAAGGATGGGAGGGCTGAACTGATACAGGAGGGGACCTGTCCTGTCACTCTCTGAGTGGCCCTCAGAGGCACACCTGCTCATCCAGGGATGCCTGTGAGGACGCGTACACGGGACTGGAATAACTAGTACGTTTCATAAGCACACACATGACACCATCTTTATATTCCTTACTAGAGGCCGGTGCATGGAAAATCATGCACTGGAGGGGCGGCATCCCTCGGCCCAGCCTGCCCCCTCTCACAGTCCGGGAGCCCTCAGGGGTGGGAGGCGACCTGGCGATCCGGGAAGGTGATGCCCATCACACCTCTGCTGCTGCCACTGCCTGCAGCACAAGTCTTGGCTGGCCCTGGTTACCTGAGCCTTGGGCAGCCCTGGGTGGCTGGGGTGCTGAGGGGACTGGGCGACTCTGGAGGCAGGCACCCGGGTGGGGCTGAGGGGACTGGGTGCTGCCATCTTGTGGCTGTGGGCGCTGCCATCTTTGAGGGCACGACAGCCAATTAGCATATTCCCTTCTTTTTGGCTGTGAGTGCCGCCATATTTGTGATGGCATGAGGGTCAATTAGCATATCCCCTCTTTATTAGATAGGATTACAAAAAGATCCTAACATCATTGTTGATGCAAATACAATATCTTCCAATGGTCACGATAAAGATATTTTACATCAGTTTGTGCTTTTAAAACTATTGCTAGCTTCTTCTGGAAAAAACTCAAGTTAACTGTAGATTGTAAAAAAAAAAAGATTTTTGTATTTTCCATACAAATACATGTCAACATCAGAAGAGGCACAGCAACATTTAACAATGACCTTTGAATTTCCCTAACACAACAACAACAAAAAATCAATTCAACGCAATACATTTCTATGGTCATTACTAATTTAATGTTTTGACCGGTGCCTAAGGGGACTGCTTTTTCTTGGTCTAGTAATGATGGCCAACACTAGACATCTAGGAATATGGATATTTACATCATACACATTGAAGAGAACATCTACAGAAAATGGGACAGTTTTCACATCCATGCTCAAAGCGTCTCAGACATTCCACTGGGGTCTGTTTTAGTGGGACATAAGTAGTGCCAGGGTTCTGTGCAAACAAACAGTATAATAGTCCTTTCCTAATGCGTTACATGTGCAGATAAAACATCTAATGGAAGCGGTATGGTCAGCTCACGAGAGAAATGTCTGTCACTCAACCAAACTTCTTGCTAAGTGACCATAAATATTCATAGAACTTCGTCAGGGAATTCTACATCCATCACTGGCTACAGATGACCTGCTGTGACCGGGGTTTTTTCTCTTCAGAGATAACAACCAGAGGAAAAGAGACGTTCCATGTAGAGAAAATACATTGTTTTGTACGGACCCTTTATTTTATTCTTTAAAAAATTCTTTATTGATTTTAGAGAGGAGGGGAGGAGAGAGATAGAAACATCAATGATGAGAATCATTGATTGGCTTCCTCCTGCATGCCCCCTACTGGGAATCGAGCCCACCACCCAGGCATGTGTCCTTGGCTGGAATCGAACTGGGACCCTTCAGTCTGCAAGCTGACGCTCTATTCACTGAGCCAAGCCAGGGAGGGCGGTATGGATCCTTTAATAACTAATTTGGTTCAGAACTTTATTTTTCTCAGCTCTAGTTGAAGACAACATTATATATATATCTCCAAAAGAGGGATCCAATTTTTAAAATATATACTTTTTTTTATTGACTTCAGAGAGGAAGGGAGAGGGAGAGAGAGAGAGAAACTTCAATGATGAGAATCATTGATCGGCTGCCTCCTGCACACCCCCTACTAGTGGTCAAGCCTACAACCCAGGCGTGTGCCCTGAGAACTGAACTGCGAACTCCTGGTTCATAGGTCAACACTCAATCACTGAGCCATGCTGGCCGGGCCAGGGACCCTATTTGACAATAGATTCTCACCAGTAGTCCATTGAATTGGTCATCTGCTATAATAAAAAGGTAATATGTTCATTAGACCGTATGTCCTTCTGGATGAAGCTGGGGCTGGAGGGAAGCAGCCCAGGTCCTGGGTGCTGGAGGGAAGCCAGTGCTGGCAGCGGGGGAAGGAAGGCCCAGTCTTGCACAATTTTTATGCATTGGGCCTGTAGTATTGATGAGTTTGAATCCCACCCAGATAGAGTGATGATCAGTGCATGATCAATGTGGAAGACCCAAATCTAGAGCGGGCAGCCAGTGTGTTAAAACTGAAATGGTGCACATCTCTGCGAAAGTGTCATGCACTGTGAGACCCGTGGGGAACCCTAAATAGGACAATTCACAGGCAGCATGTTCTCTTTGAGTAGCTTTCTTAGGCTTCTGTGTTTGTGTTCTTCATGCCATGCCTTGTGCTTTCTGTGTGCTTGATCATTTTAAAAAATTATATTTTATTGATATTTTACAGAGAGGAAGAGAAAGAAACATTGATGAGAGAGAATCATCGACCACCTGCCTCTTGCACACCCCCTACTGGGGATGTGCCCGCAATCAAGGTACATGCCCTTGACCGGAATTGAACCCGGGACCCTTCAATCCACAGGCCGACGCTCTATCCACCGAGCCAAACTGGTTTCGGCTGCATGATCATTTTAATTCTTGGTTGGTGAGCATTCTTCTAAAAATACTCATCCGGTTTTGTAGGTAATTGAGGTGGCAAATACGGAGTCCATACACTTCAAACTAGGAATTGAAATGTTAACGTTGGGATGAGAGGAGCCGAGCTTCCTGGTTTGGGGTCTGTCCTTCCCTTCCACTCCCAGGGTTTTCCATCTGTTGGATGGGGGTATGACAGCACTTCCCTCATCTGACCTTTGAACTGATGGAAGGAAGCCTGCTGCCTGCCATTTTCTCTGGAGAGGGATTGCAACGGTGGCAGCTGAGATCCAAGTGTATAGCTAGGAGGAGTGGTAATTACTTGTCATTATGGAATTTCTAATGAATGCATTGTTTAAAACAGCAGATTGCAGGCTAGAAGAAATTGGGTGCAATTTCAGGAGATGAGGCTGAAAATAATTTAGAGTCAACTTATGAGTGACCTTCTAAGGGTTTTATTCCATTAGACACATTCTTTTCTGAGGTGCGTTCCACAGAATGCTTGTGCTAGAGGATGTTGGTATGCCTGGGGCAAACTCAGTAAATTGTTTACTTCAGGGCAGGCCTTAAATATGCCGATATACATTGTGACTTCCCAAGCGTGTTTTGTGTATTGTTGTTCTCAAACTAAGCAATGTAACTTGGTAATAGGTACACAATGAATATACCTTTCCATTAGTTCTAATGTTCTGTGTACACACAACACATCTGATATTCATTGCCAGATAACCCATATATCTGGGAACTTGCAGGGTTCAGTAAAGAAGTGGAATGAATGAAATATCTGAATAGCCCTCAAATTTCTCACTTATAAAATGGAAAAACACACAAACAAAAAATAAAATAAAATGGGAAAACAGTAACACAATTTTTTATTTAAAAGTGGAGTTTAAAATAATTTTTTTATTAATTTTAGAGAGAAACATCAACCAGCTGCCTCCTGCATGCCCTGGCACTGGGGATCAAGCCTGCAACCCAGGTATGTGCCCTGACCAGGAATGGAACTGGCAACCTCTCGGAGCTTGGGGTGAGGCTCAACCACCTGAGTTGCACCGGCCAGGATGGCAATACCATTTTGAAAATATTGAAGAGTTGGAGAGAAGTAATCACACAACATTTTGTGACCAAGACTATTTTTTCTCAATTGAAATCAATTGAAAACGGACCTGAAAATGAAGAAAAAAATAATACTAAAAGGTGGG